>NC_041389.1:215615492-215637645 GCF_002162155.2 Triticum dicoccoides | reverse complement strand
TCCCCAAGCCCCGCCGCCCCTCGCCGAGCCCCGCCGGAGCCGCCCGCCCCGTCGGACGACCTCGCCGGAGGTACCCGACCCCGCCGCTGTTTTTTTTAGGAAAACCCTTCGGTATTTTTTGAAAACCCTAGTTCGTTTTTTTATAGATCGGTTTATTTTTTCGGTTTATTTACTTAGCGAACGTTTGCTTGTCTGTTCGTTCTAACGAACGTGTTCACCGTTTAGTTTCTGCTAATGAACGTTCGTTCATTTAGCCGTTCGTCGTTTTTCTTTTTATCGGATTTATTCCGCGATTATTCTGATCGCGATTTCTGATCTGATGTTCAAACATGTTTATCTTTTCGCTCGTTTATCGGAATCAGGCAATTCAAGCGCCTGGAGTTTCATCTCGAAACCCTCTTTCCGAATAATCAACTCAAACAAGTTTTTACCGCTGTAAAATTTGACCCTAGTTCAGATTAGTTAACGAATCTTGTTTCTTTTGTCGTTTGAGTTTCGTTGCTCCGTTTGATTTGATTCTTTTTGCAAACCGGAGTTCTTAAGTTGAACTCTCCGGTCAAACTCTTTCATTTGGAGTTCTACTTGTGCATCTTTGATTGTTGCTTATGTATGTTATTGTTTGCTTGAGATAGAATTCCCGGAGAGCGAAGCGTGTTACTACGAGTCTCTAGGATTCACGGATCGTCAGCAAGGCAAGTAACACATTGATCATACTCTTTTCGTACCC
This sequence comes from Triticum dicoccoides, assembly GCF_002162155.2. NCBI lineage: Eukaryota > Viridiplantae > Streptophyta > Magnoliopsida > Poales > Poaceae > Triticum > Triticum dicoccoides. The sequence continues at coordinate 215,636,918 of NC_041389.1, read as the reverse complement.
GGTTTTTATGCATTAGTTTCAATCCACAAACATTGCATGAATAGGATTCCTAATAACATGTGGGTATTGGGAAGTAGTTGATGAGGTAGAACCTATTGCCCTGTTTCATATCAAATCCTTGGGAGTTACTTCTACGTTATGCTTATATTGCCATGATATGCTCGTAGACGTGGATTGGGTTTGAGTGTTTCCATGACAGATGTGAGATTGTTAATTAATGGTTTAACTTAAGGTGGCAACTTTAATACACATCTGGGTCGATTGACGCACCTGGGGTATCCAGTGATTGCCTGTTTTATTTTTTGGAAATCCCGGGGTTACCGTGTGATTCTCCTATGGACCGCCACCCAGGCTCAAAGGGAACTGAGTCTATTCATGCTAGAAACTTTCGTGTGCAGCCGCAAGCTATTATGGGTTCTAGCATAGTTGAGTAAGTTGCGTGAAGCTCTTGAAGAGGTGGATCAGCAGGTAGTGGGTTTGTAGGTTTGGTATGGTCTGCCCGGAGTAGAGAGTTAATGCTTCTGAAAGACCGTGTCTCGGTCATCCGTATCTCAAACACCATGTAGTGCAAGAAATCAACGGAGGCGATCGAGTCTTGCGGGGAAAAGTGCGCAAACCTCTGCAGAGTGTACAATCTAATCATGGTTAGCCGTGTCCCCGGTTATGGACAATTCTGAGTATCTAGTACTGGAGTATTCGCATGTATCTCAACACTCTTAATTAATATTGTTGGGTTGTTAATTATTTTAATTGGGATCATTGAGTTGGGGTTACCTTCTCAAATGATGTTTCAACCACCATGATAGTTAAATTAAAATTATATTCCTTTGTAGTAGGGAAAAATTGGCTTTTCGCAAAAATTGTAACCATAGAGCTTTCCACCAGCCAAATATGCATGTAGTGGTAGCATTATTCTGTTATTGCTCTTTTGTGTTACATTGCCAGCATATTCCATGTGCTGACCCGTTCTCGGGCTGCAACGTATTATGTTGCAGACTTTTCAGACGAGGAGTAAGGTTCGTAGGTCGTTGCCGTGCAGCTCAGCTATGCCGTTGGAGTTGATGGACTCACTTTATCTTCCAAGCCTTCCGCTGTTATCGCATTAGATGGCCTTAAGCCATATTGTTGTAATAAGTTCTCTTTTGAGACATTCGATGTAATAAGTGTGTGATTGCTACTCTGTTATAAATCCCTCGAGTACTGTGTGTGTCAGCATTACCGATCCAGGGATGACACGGAAGCACAAAGACTTGACCATCTGAGGTCGGGTCACTACAGAGGGCCTTCGCAAGCTCGAACTCTTGCGTCTTGGAGTCACTCTCCAAGGACTCATATTTTTTGACAAAATCCTGGAGCTCTTGCTGGACCTCGCCGACTTGGGCCTCTTGCTTCTCGCGCTCGGTGCGCTCCTTGGCCGCTTTGTTTTCGACCTTGGTCAGTGCCTTTTTAAGGGCCGCCACTTCGGTCATGGCCCCTATTAAAATTCATAACGCTCCTATGATCTCAAACCATTCCTTCTTTACCAATATACAGACAGGCATTATGTACCTTTGTTCTCCTCGAGCTGCCTCTTCACGTGGCTGAGCTCTCATTCGGTCCGCTCCAGGTCCCGCTTCAGTCCGGAGACCTCCGCAGTATGGGCGGCAGCGGCCAGCAGCGACGCCTGCTTATTCGCATAGACACATTCTGTTAGACTCCTGTGGATGTAATTTGATCCTCTGTTCGGCCTTTGTTTCCGAACACCAAACAGAGCATCAGGGGCTACTGTCTATACTGTGATATTTTCTTATAATTTAATTATTTACCTTGAAGCCTGTTAGGAGGCTGATGCAAGCTTCGATCAATCTGCTTTTGGCGGACCAGACCTTATCAATCACCGCACTCATGATGTTGCGGTGCTCTTCGTCAATGGGAGCGCCGTGGAGCGCTTCCAGCAGGTTGTCCGATGCCTCTGGACGAACATAGGTCATCGGCTCAGGCGGCTCGCCCTCCTTAGTGAGGGCTGCCTACCTAAATCTGGAACCACTGGAGGTTCCGGCGCAGTATCCTGTTGGGGGCCAGACTTGCTTCGGCCCCCGTCATTAGAGTCCATGGGGGTCTTCCCCCCCACGTGCCCGGCGTCTGGGATTTCACCTTGGGGCGTCTCCAGAACTGTCTCCCCCTGGTCCGATATCCTCTAAGACAACACCTCGGTGTCGTCCGCGTGCCGGGGGGTGGTCGCCGTTGGGAGTGAATCACTGTTCATCGCCGACTGGCTCAAAGACCCATCCGAGGAGGATACGCTGATGTGGGCTTTGGATGGACAGTACAATCATATTTGACATAATAAGAATCAATAAAGTAAAACATATCGGAAGCATTATAGTGTCTAGATACTTACGACTTCGCCAGGGGCTTGTCCCAGGGCAACCACTCCTCGTCGCTATAGGCGGTTGTTGTGGAGTGGTCCCGAGCGAGGGTCCTTCCCTTCTTGGATCCTTCGGCCTCCTCAGATGGGGCGGCCTTCCTTTTCTTCTCCCCCCCCCCGGTTGGGGGGAGGACTTTCCTCTTCCTCCTCCTCGTTTTTGTTGGAGGAGCGCGCCTCGGTGTCTTCGGACGATGAGTCTGATACAACCATGCGCCAGAGACCCTTCCTGGTCCCCGCGGCCTTCTTCTTCGCCTTCTTCTCCGGCACCTCATAGGGCGCCGGAAACAGCATCTCCGTTAGGAGAGCCATTGCTGGATCTTCAGGTAGTGGAGCTGGACAGTCGATCCACTCCGTTGTCGCCACCCAGTCCTGTTAAATTGGTGTGGGGCTTAGATTCCTCCCACGAATATACTGGGGAAAGGCACATCTTGTAAAATATAGATAGCTTACTAGATTGGCGAGCGCTTTGCGCTGAGTCCGCGATCCTCGGTCATGGGAGGAGGTACCTCGGCGGCCTTGAACAGCACCTTCAAGACGTCTTTGTGCGTCATGTCGAAGAGCTCTAGCAGCGTCTGGTGTTCGGTAGGTCAAACTCCCACATATTGAATGTCCGTCTTTGACACGGAAGGATCCGGCGGAAGAGCATGACCTGGACCATGTTGACAAGCTTGATTTTCTTGCTTATCATATGTTTGACATAGTTCTGGAGTCCGGTCAGCTCCGCCGGTGCACCCCAGGCTAAGCTCTTCTCTTTCCAGTAAGTGAGCTGCATGGGGATGCCAGATCAAAATTCGGGGGCCGCTGCCTAGTTGGCGTCATGCGACTCGGTGATATAGAACCACCCCGATTGCCACCCCTTCACGGTCTCCACATTGGATCCTTCAAGCCAGGTGACGTTGGGCATCTTGCCCACCATGGCGCCTCCGCACTCCGCTTGCTGGCCGACCACCACCTTCGGCTTCACGTTGAAGGTTTTTATCCATAGGCCGAAGTGGGGATTGATGCGGAGGAAGGCCTCGCACACGACAATGAACGCTGAGATGTTGAGGATGAAATTGGGAGCCAGATCATGGAAGTCCAGCCCGTAGTAGAACAAGAGCCCGCGGACAAATGAGTGGAGGGGGAATCCCAGTCCACGGACAAAGTGAGCAAGGAACACAACCCTCTCATGGGGTTCCGGAGTAGGGACAATCTGCCCTGTGTCCGGGAGCCGGTGCGCGATGTTTCCGGCGAGGTATCCGTTCTTCCGGAGCTTCGTAATGTCCTCCTCCATAATGGAGGAGACCATCCACTTGCCTCCCGCTCCGGACATGTTTGGAATGGCTTTACGGAGAAGGTGAGAACTTGGGTGCTGGAGCTTGAGCGTGCGAGAATGGATGGGCTGGGGAAGAAGAAGGCTTGGGTTAAAAAGAGGAACCCTTATCCCTTTATAAAGGCGATGGAAACTGTGGCCCTCCCCACTTGCCCCATAAAATCGCTTATTGCCCAAGCGCCGTGATTGATGGCGCGGCTGGGTTACCCACACCCGTATTGATGAGAATCCCGTGATAAGGGGACATGATCTCTGCTTCGGCAAGACGTGCCAAGGAAACCGCCTTGCAATATGTGCAGCAGCTGGTTGACAAAAACGGTTTGAATAATGACTGGGCTGAGGCGTGATGTCACGCTATGAAAAGTTGTCAGCAGATTAGATTTGTGGAATATTGTACTCTCTATGGTGGTATGTTGAATTTGTTTTGCAGAGCCGGACACAATCCTTGTGTTCAAAAATCTTCTATGGAGTATTCGGAGAAGGAACCCGCCTTGCAATGCTGAAGAAAATCTGTGCGCCGGACTCATCGTCATTTAAGCCTGGTTCAGGGGGTGCTCAGACAGCCGAACTATATACTTTGGTCGAACTGTTGGACTATGAAGATACAAGATTGAAGACTTCGTCCCGTGTCCGGGTGGGACTCTCCTTTGTGTGGAAGGCAAGCTTGGCAATCCGGATATGTAGATCTCCTTCTCTGTAATGGACTCTGTGTAACCCTAGCCCCCTCCAGTGTCTATATAAACCGGAGGATTTAGTCCGTAGGACAACAACAATCATAATCATAGGCTAGCTTCTAGGGCTTAGCCTCTACAATCTCATGGTAGATCAATTCTTGTAATACTCATATTATCAAGATCAATCAAGTAGGATGTAGGGTATTACCTCCATCGAGAGGGCCCAAACCTGGGTAAACATTGTGTCCCCGGCCTCATGCTACCATTAGCCTTAGACGCACAGTTCGGGACCCCCTACCCAAGATCCGCCGGTTTTGACACCGACAGGTGGGCCTCCTCATCCCCCTATACTAATCGCAATCCTCCACATCAGTTTGTATGTAATTTTTTAAAGTAAACCTTTATAGATGTAGCAATATAAATACTAAGTTCCCTCGTTTTCCCCTCTGCCTTGGTCGCGGTGCACAATGTAAGATGACTTAATGCACCAGTACAGAGGTAGTATTGACTAGTCTCTTTTGACACGAATTCACATTGATATGGATTGAATGCCAACGAGGGAGAGGGTAGAGATTCCTGAAATGTTGAATGGTCAATGATGTATCCTCATTCAATTAGCATTTAGAGGGAATTAATCAGAGAAGCAAAATGGAGCCAACACAATGTGAATCCAACACATTTTGCACTCTCATATGAAGGCGCCCCACCACTCCCATCCAGCTAACAAATCGTACGCACCTAGTCTGTGCAACACTTCTCACTCCAATCCAAGACCAAGACCAAGTGACCAGAAGCCACAACCACCCTTGGAGGCGATGGACGCGAACTGCAGTCCGCTGTGCCAGATCATCCAAGACGCTGGCCTGCAGTCCCACACCGCGCACCGTTTCCAAATGGTGCTAGCGGCCGCCGACGTCATAGCCCTCGTCGATGCCGGCTTTGCCTCTCGCATGGACAAGATGATGGTCTGCTCCATCCGCAAGTTCACCACCACCAAGAAGTGTGCGGACGACCTTGACATACTCATCCAGCACATGTGCCTAGGCTACTTGTTGCCTGCCACCCTCGTCGGCCTCCATGGTGGCAACCTCTTTCAAGCACTGGTGGCCCTGCAGCTGCTAGACATTGCGACAAAGAATGTCCGCCTCAAGGACACGCTCGCCGCTCAGTACCTCGTTGTGCAACAAACTACTCATCCACGTCCACCAAGAAATCTTCTACATATATAGGCCACTATAGGGCCAGAGAAAACGCTAAGACGTTGGCCTTCTTCCACTAGCTAGAATCTCTGGACGACATTGTTCAGAAGCACATTGACGTCGCCATGAAAGCCGCTGCTCCTCAGACGTCATTCGGTGGGCCGGCACCCTGAGTCAAGGAGGAGTAGGTCATCGATGGATGCATATTTTTTCTTGCCTCCTAAAACGAGCATTGCATCACCTTGTCGCCTTAATGTTTTACTCTATGGCATTATCATTTGAGTCGTGAATGATATGTGTGATCCCTTGCTCTTATTTGGCGTTAATTATATCTAGTATCAATTTCTTCATCCTCGTTTACTGGTCACCATTGTGTTTTTTTGCCAAATTTTGACTTTAGAATTAACTAACAATATGTTAATGCATGTCAAAAAAACAATATTATTGAAACTATGTTGAAATATGAATTAGACGATATGTTTTTTGTGACATGCATTAACATTTCTATTATATAAATCTATGGTCAAAATTTGGCACAAAGGGGAGCAACAAACCAGGACGATGTATAGCACTTACCTATTGCATCAACTTCGTAATTTATGTACGATGCATGACCCAACCTACCAAACTATAGTATATATATGGGCGCGACAACCAAACTTATAAATTCAAACTAAGCGTTACATATCATGAGTTCAAAATGAGGATGTGGAACAAGTACACCATGCTTGTCCCATTTGCGTCGCACCCCACACTGTCGTTCCGTCCCGCCGCTGCGCACGCATTGGCTTGGCATCTTATATCTACAAGTTAAAAAAGTAAAGACTACCGTGTTTGAGTCGCACCCGCACATGGTCGGGAGTACTCCACAGTCAGTCCGGCATGCTACTTAATCTAGGGAACGCATGTTGTCTTAGCATTTGCACTGTCAGGTGGAGCCGGAGTTGAGCAAACCGACTATCAACAAATCCCCACCCCGCCCATCGCATGTCAGTTGAGTTAGAATTAGAAGAGAGAAACGAGGAGGGAGAGGAGCTAGTTGTAGCACGGACACCGTTGTTAGATGGAACTCATGTTGATAGAATAGGAGTACTCCATACTCGTTTGAACTCGTACATCTCGTACAACTAGTAGGGTGCATGCAACCTATACTTGTCATCACTTTAGGTCCCTTGTTCAAATCGCGGCTATGCTTCATAATACATAAATTTTCACGTATTGTTTCTCCAATATGTACTCCTCGGCTATTTCTATGTGCTTCCTTTCGCTGACATGTGGGTCATAGAGCATGTGGGTCGAAGTGCATGCGCGACTTGGAGCATCTTCAACGTCAAGTGCCAACCAGTAGGGACGAGTGCGCGGCTAATGATGCGGGAGCGGGCAATCCAACCATGCCGGTGTACTTTACATTTCAAACCAGATGAATTACATGCAAACACCCTGCAAAAGAATAATTAAATGAATTACTATATGCAAAACGTATTATTTTCATCGAAACCGGAGCACGTTCATTACATTTTGGACATATTACATTGAAAAAAAGACCGGGCCATTGGGAGCGGTGGCGTGTTTTGTACATGCTAGAGAGTGGACTGTAGTGCATTGCTTTTTATGGACATATCACCACATTGTTTTCTATGGCCATATCACCAGCTGGTTCACCAGTACAAGCTAAGATGCAATGACGCACTTGCTCCGTTGATGGCGATGAACCGAGAGGAGGAGGAAGCGGTGGCGTGTTTTGTACATGCTAGAGACTGGACTTTAGTGCATTGTTTTTTATGGACATATCACCACATTGTTTTCTATGGCCATATTGCCAGCTGATTCACCGGGATGCCGTGTTTCACACTCCTCCGACATACTAGTATATATATACCTCATGATTCTTTGCTCCTTCTTACGTCGCCGAAATGTGGGATAGCCAGCATCAGGGTCAAAGTGTCATGAACCAGACTAGAGCACGGAACGGAATGGGAGCCTTCCCCTGGTCGTAGCGCCACAGTAATCATGACTATAATGAGCAATTATATCACAAGACCCCACCTTTCCAGCAGTAACGATCCGTCAAACCACACAGCCCTACCTTTTCAACAGTAACATGAATCAGCGAATCCCTCATCCTCCTCGCCTCTCTGTCAAACCGGCTAGCGAAACTGCCGCGCGTACCACCTGAGAAAAGCCCCGCCCTAGACATCTAAATACTCCTATAATTTTGTATCAATGAATTGCGCCATGGAGAAAAAACCAAAAGGAGAAGGTGGTACATGTAAAGAAATACAATTCAAGCTCTAGCTAGCGATTTGCACTATAAACCGTGCATGTGTTTATACGTATAGGGTAGTTATCAAACAAAAATGTATTGTATTCCCCCCATTTAGGTGTGATGAACTGCAAAAGCCATGCATTACGTCAACTTCAAAGTACCGAGTTCATTGATGCAATGTGGTCAAACTGTACCATCGATATCTCAAAGCAAAAAAGAGTTTGAGCTTGTTCCTTCTATATAATTATATATTTGTTCACCCGTGGGGTTGTTCAATGAATGGATGGCTGAGGTCCACAAGTAGCATGTACATACAGTACAGTACAAAGTGCGACGTGCAGTTAGTCACGTTAAATAGAAAGTTTATTTTCTTTAATGTCACGTACATAAATTGAAAAGATTCTCGTGGAAAGAAAAACGAAATCACTCCACTATATATAGGCAGGAGCCTAAGCGCTTGCTTTATTAGGGTTGCTCTGTTCACTCTCTCACACTCTCCAGATCAAAACAAGACAGCGGTAGCCACATTCTCTTATGCTTCCAACTAGCAATATTTGTACCATCAAAGGAGCTCTATGGTGGTAATTTCCCTCACTAGATGCCATACTCTCCTAGGTTGTGAAACCAAGGCTATGATCACCGAAGCTATGGAAATCAAGGAAAATGTGGACCAAAGCTCTGATACCACTCGTAGTATCGAAAGTATGTCTAGAGGGGGGTGACTACAATACTTGACCAAATAAAAATCTATCATTTCCCCAATTTTAGTTGTGGGCAGATTTTAGCAATCAACACAAGTCAAGCAATCAACCTAGACATGCAATTCTAAGAGTATAGCAGCGAAAAGTAAAACATTGCATATGAAGGTAAAGGAAGGGTTTGGAGAAGGAAAATGCAATGGAGACACGAAGATTTTGGTGTCGTTTCGTTAGGTGGTTCTATCGTACGTCCACGTTGATGGAGACTTCAACCCACGAAGCGTAACGGTTTTGCGAGTCCACGGAGGTCTCCACCCATGAAGGGTCCACGAAGAAGCAATCTTGTCTATCCCACCATGGCCATCGCCCACAAAGGACTTGCCTCACTCGGGTAGATCTTCACGAAGTAGGCAAACTCCTTGCCCTTACAAACTTCTTGGTTTAATTCCACATCATGACGGATGCTCCCATGCAACACCTAAGCAATCTAGGAGACACCACTCTCCAACAGCTAATAGACGGTGTGTTGATGATGAACTCCTTGCTCTTGTGCTTCAAATGATAGTCTCCCCAACACTCAACTCTCTCTCTCTCTCTCTCTCTCTCTCTCTCAGATTTGGGTATGGTGGAAGAGTGATTTGAGTGGAAAGCATCTTGGGGAAGGCTACGAGTCAAGGTTCAAATGCTAGGAATGGAATCTCTTCATCTCAACACATGAGTAGGGGTTCTCTCTCAGAAAATGAATGATGGAAGTTTAGGCACATTCTGATGGTTTCCTCGCAAATTGAGAATGGGGTGGAGGGGTATATATAGCCTCCACACGAAATCCAACCGTTACACACATTTGACTCATCTCGGTGAGACCGAATGGTTAAAATCAGTGGCACCAATCAGTTCAGAAAGGTGAACGTTAGGAATCTCGGTGGGACAGACTAGAACAACTCAGTGGGACCGATGTGCTAGGGCTTAGGGCAAACATCATCTCGATGCCGCCGATTGCATCAACTCGATGACACCGAAGTGAAGCAATAAGCAACAGAGAATCTGTCAAGCCAACTCGGTGAGACTGAAGTAAATGCAACAAGTCACATAGCACTGTTATGACCATCTCGATGGGAACGAGATCTGTATCGGTGATACCAAACTATTAGGGTTTCTGGTAGTGGCTATGTCAAGTAATCTCAATGGCTCCGGATAGAAAGAATCGGTGGGGCCGAGTTCGAGTTTTGGGTTAGGACATATCTGGATGGAGAAAGTGGCCATGGCTTTTGAAGCAATACCACTAAGCACTTGAGCAAGTAAGCCATTAAACAACACGTCAACCCCGTTTAACAATATTGGCTTTGCTATGGACTCAATGTGATCTTGGATCACTAAAATAAAGATGAAGAGTCTTGAGCTTTCGTCAATCTTTGTCCTTAGCATTTTGAGGGGTCCACATCTCTAATCCATGCCATGCCAATCATTGAACATCCTGAAATATTTATCTTGAATGGATATTAGTTCAATGAGCTATATGTTGTTATGAATTACCAAAACCACCCGGGGATTAGTTGCACTTTCAGTAGGTATATCATTTTTTCAGTGCAATTTTTCTTTTTGAAGTCTGAGTACAGTTTTCTGTAGGTTGCACAGTCACTCAGGGTGGTAATCTTTGATCACGAACGATGAGAACAAGTTAAGTTTGATACCTCTTACATTAGTCCTTGTGGCAACCATTAGATTAAAATCCCACGACTGCTGTGCTTTGAATCTCCTTCCTCTCAACATATCCCCTTCTCAAGTGGACCCAGGAGGTCTCGTACACGGACACCGGGATCAACTACCTATCCATTTGTATTTATTTATTTTGTTCAAACTTTCATCCTCTTCCTACAGCGGATGGCGGCCCTGCCGCGCACGCCTCGGTGACCATCCTAGCCTATGGCGGCCAGGCCATCCCTCTACTCCCCACATCTCATTTTACTCTCCGGCGACACCAGCCCCACCGGCCCATTCTACACTAGAACAACTCAACCATCATACTGCCCTCCGCCTCCATCTTCCCCGGCTCTGCTTGGTTCTGGTCTGAGGTCTCGACGTCGTCCTCCGCCTTGGTACTGTCATTGCGGCGCCTCCGTCTGTCATTCTCAACATGGTCAACAAACGAGAGGAATCGGGAGATGACTGTACGTGGAGAGGCTGACAGTCTGGGCCCAGTAAGTCCATGGCCTAGGTTTTGTTGTTTAACATAAGCAACTCATCATATAGACACCGTTGATCCAGCAGGTTTCAACATCTTGTTTAGGTCCAGTAGGTATCAAGCGGCCTCTGGTCCTCCCGGCCTATCTTCTTTTATAACATCAAAAACCCAACTTATGTTTGTTTTTTGAAGACAACACACAGCTCAGTTTTATTTTTCTATAAGAATGTCAAACTGAACCTATGTTTTTCCCTTCTATAATAGTATACACACGCACACGCACACACACACACGCACATATACATATACATATATATATATATATATTATTTTATTACATATATGTACTAGAAAAACCTAAGGTTCCCATTTGACGTGTCCTTCGTCCAACCTTTGCATAGACCTTCCCACTTCCTTTATTTTTCTTTTTTATTAATCCTATCTCTGATTTTTCTCCCACATTCTTTTTGTAGGTAATTTGATTTTTCACCCACTGGTTTTCCCTAGAACCAACTCAATTGTCCCACGTCTACCCTAAAAGATAATAATATCCCACGTCTTATTAACTCATCAAAATAATATTTTATTTGGTAAATTGATAAGTTCTTACAAAATAATAATAATAATAATAATAATAATAATAATAATAATAATAATAATTGTGCAGGAACGAAGTATGTCTACCAGAGGGGGTGAATGGGAGTTCTAAAGTTTCTTCCGAAATATCAAAACTCTTAGAACCCAGCAGCATAGTGAATGACAATAGTGTACATTGAGCGAATACAAACTAACGAATGAAAACTAAAACATGCATCGAGACAAATCACATGATTGAAATAGTTCGAATGTAAAGAGGTGGGGCAGATGTAACCAGTGATGCTCGATGGTGACAAGAGAGTTGGTAGATCAGTTTGTCCTTCTGCACAAGGACTGTGTCTGGTTCGACGGGTTGTGACTTTACGCGGAAGATAAACTCTCTTCGCCCTTTTCTCCTCGACAATTGGTTTGCCAACCAATGTCGATCACTAGTGGTAGATACTTGAGGCGATCTCCGAACCTTTATAGACTTCTTCTTCGAGAACCACAATTACTCTTGGTCTCTGAAGAAATTGACATCTAACCGTCTAGAGAGTTTGCAGCTCTCAAGAGTAATAGGCAAAGCATACTGGACTTAGATTCGAGTGATGTTGAACCACTATCTAATTTTTCGGCTCTAGGTGTTTTCTCTTGGTGGATTTTAAACTCAAATCACTCTGGAGAGGGGGTTGCTCAACAATCTTCTCACGATCAAACGGAGTAGCTGTCGGACAACACTACAAAAAAATACACTTATGTGATGATACATGTTTGTCGCAGTAGGTCAGATGTCACATTTTCTGTCATGCATGTACATCCATGACGATTTTATGAAAAAATCAAGATAGTCATACATGTGCTGTTGTAGAAGTGTTCCATGACAATACCAAAATTATCATGACGGAAGTGTCCACATCCATGACGATAAATGGCCCGGCATGGAAGTTCTTTCGTCAAGGGTAACCAACACATGGCATCCACCATAACGGGTCGCCGTTAACCTATCGGATTCCGGTTTGGATCCGATAACCCGTTAACCACCTGGACCAATGGGGATTTTCCACATGTAAAATTTTGATTCGTCTTAGTATCCACGTGTCAGCTCCGTGTTGGGACAAGTGTCATCAAGCGAATGGACGGGATGAGCCTATGGTACGTCGACACGTGGCTCGGCCCAATAGTGGCCCGTTTAGGCTAAAAGGACGGGCCTGTCAAAAGAAGCAGATTGGTCCATTAGCGGCCTACTTGAGTCAGGCGCATTCACGAGCACGACCCATACAAGTTACACAGAATCGGCCCATCAAAGGCCTTTCTTGATTTGACAATTTCCAGCCCATCATCAGTTCCAGCCCGTTAACGGCCCACTACATGTTTGGGCCCAATTACGACCCGACCTTCTTTCAGCCTGTTAGCAGCCCATCGTCAGTTCTAGCCCGGTACGGCCCGGTACGTCTTTCGGCCTTTTCTCGGCCCATTCTGTAGTTAGGCCAACTTCTAGCCCGTTGTGACTTTAGGACTTTCCTCAGCCCATTCCGTAATAGGCCAATTCCTAACCCATTTTGTCTTTCGGCCTGTTAACGGCCCGCTCAACAGTTGGTCCTTTGACTGTGCAACCTAATTTTGGGTCCATTAGTGGCCCACGTTCCGCAGGGCACAATTCCATCCCGACGCGACTTTCAGCCTGTTAAAACTCTAGTTTTAAAATTGGGTCTCTTCTGTCCCAAAACACTTTTGACCTCTTACTGGCCAGTAAAGTAAAAGGGCCGAGACAAAATTGACATTTATTTCAGCCTGCTAGAGGCCTGTGGGCCATTTCCATTTATACGACCCTATCGAGCTTTCAGCCCGTTAACAGCTTGCTAAGAGCCATTGTTGCAGTGGGCCACATCATTTGGGATCCACTAAATATTAATTTGACTAGCCCAATTAAGGCCCGCTTTTGACTACACATGTTTCTTCGTTTGGATGGTGTCCAGGTAATGTTTGGGCGTGTTGGCCCCCGTTTCAATGATATAGCATATACAAAGAATTTTCCTACTCTATACTATCGCCTCTAAGAAACATACACTATACAATAAAGAGACTAAGGCATAGAAATGCAAAATAATCCTACACTATACAATAAAGAAATTACAGCAGATTATACTCATTGGGCATTATAGTTCGGCACCAGTGATAATAAAGTGTACACAAACACCAAATTACATACACTAGGCAAATAAAGCTCATACATCATGGACACGCATCAACAGAATTTACCATTTGAACTATAATCACTTCAGAAAATAGGATTGGCGGAGATCAGATAGCACAAATTTCAGTCTACAAAATCTCCAACTCCTTCGTGGTCACCTCAGTGTCTCATTTCACTTTTTTGACTCCTGCATCTAACACTTGCAACTCCAGTCTCAACTTGTTGATTGCATGTTGAGATTCATGTACACGTTGTCTTGCCACCTCCAGTTGATGCTCGAGAACATCAGCACATTCCGATTCCAATCCATAATCATTTGGTAACGGCCATGCCACACTGCTCTTAGATCTTTGTGTTGATGTCACTTCATCCTGAAATGTTTTCGTAAGTACACATGACTAGGGCAAATATATAGTTACAACAGTGAAGCGAGCAAGACAAACTATTTTGTACATGGCAAAACAGGACTAACAATAATGTTACACGTCATGAAGCATAAGAAGATGATATTTTAGAAAATATAAAAATGGTAGTCTGTGCAGCCCACATACAAAAATCTCTCTTAGCTCACGAGAGAAGCATGATGTTGGGTCCAAATCGAAAACACAGACAGGTTACAAATTTAGACCACACGCAGCGACCGAACATTATATATCTTGCGTACAGTAAGGAAGCAGTGGCCATTCTGTAGCTCAATTAAAGTCTTAGGGAGCATAATGAATAGCAGAGGGATTCATTCAAACCTACTACAACAAGCAAAACTATGCAATCATTAGCCTAGTATAAATTAGGTTGTGAGCCTCATGCAGTAATAGTTGGTTAAGAGCACTACTAGGAAACGGCCTACTAATGGCGCACCGGTTTTGCCTACTAATGGCGCATTACCAGTGCATCATTAGTACCACGCCACTAGTATTTTTTAATAATGGCGCACCACTGGTGCGCCATTAGTATCTGGTATACTAATGGCGCACCAAGCAGTGTGCCATTAGTATGTAACACCATGCGCCATTAGTGTGCCTCCCGGGGGGCCATACGTAAGCATGTGGTTTGTCATACTAATGGCGCATTCTGTGGTGATGCGCCATTAGTATCCTTTGGCATATTAATGGCGCACCTGGTGGTGATGCGCCATTAGTATGAATATTTGTTTTTTTTACTTTTCTGATTTTTGCACAGGTTACAAAATATATTATTGGACAGAATATAGACAGCAGCACACAACAACATCAGAGTCATCGAATACAATAGAAGATTAGTCTTCGAATACAATTCATCATATTAGTCTCCGAATTCAAAAGACCGAACAAAGATAAAACATTACAAGTCTTAAGACCGTGAGTATCGAGTTTGTCTTCACATTACAAGTCGGTATCGATCATCTAAACTACCATCACATAGAAGAGAGCTGCGGTCATCACGATGAGCATCATCGCGATCAAACTGGTCTTCATCCGGTTCCTCCAACGCTCCCTCCTCTCTCCCGCTAGATAGCAGGCGTATCTAGATTCGGCCTCCGCCCTAGTGGTGTACCCTTTGTATCTGTTACCGCTGAAACGGTGAACCTGTCTCCAACACTCCTCCCAGTCGTCGTAGACTCCGGGAACCTTACCCTTGTACACGACATACGATGGCATCTCCATGCACAAGCCAAACAACAGGCAATACATAAGAAATATGTAAGTATGCAACAAAAGGATCGGAAGAGAAAAGCAAGCCATTAATAGCACGATTCATGGTCCTACTAATAAATAGCATCGATTACATCTAAGTTGAACGACTGTCCAAACCAAAGAGACATACGAATTCATTAAAGTTGAATTACAACATGAGCCAATCAATGTTTCAGAACTACACATCAGTACTTTCGACTCGACTCATCGGACAGGAGCGTGGATGAAGCCGCTATCTGTCGTGATGGTCATGAAATCGCGGTCGTTGTCACCCTGCATTTGTAGCGTTCCATCTATCTCATTATTGGACGGTTGATATCTGAGGAAGAACTGCCCCGAGGTATGAAGAACATCTTGATGGATGATGTCCGCAAACTCCGACTGGATGTGAAAGAATTCTTGTCTGAGGTCCGCATTCTGGATTGATGACAGGTTCGCGGCCCAATCTTTGAGATTATCTGGTAGTAGAAGGTGATGATGATCCCTTACGATTGCCCGCATGTGATGGAGGGCGTAGTAGGCATCCTTCTGACCGCCAGGTGGCTGCTTGACGCAGCAGAACTTTGTATTGTGTGAGAACATGTGCTTGCCGTACTTACGAACTGCCCTGGTGAAGGTGCCTCCAGATTTGCCATAGCCGGGGAGAACATCATCAAGAACTTTCTTGACATTTGTGTAGTCTATCTTGGAGTTACGGTTCGGGTCGAAATACGTGGCCATGGAATATTTCAGGCTTAAGAGGATGAGTGTGCAATGTGTGTCACTTCACAGAACACGGAATGTTAGAAAAAAATAGAACGATCGAAATCTAAGAAATCATATGTTACAGGGCGGTTAAGGGATGACTTACTCGGGAAAGTAAGCCACAAGGAAGTTATCCTTATCTGGATTTGCCAGAATGACGCCTTCGAGGTGTGAACTCGCAACTTGGCGGTCCTCAGCACTGCTCAAGTGCTTGGCACGCATGTAGAAGGGGTCAACTATCACGATGTCCGGGGTCTTGTCTCTAATGATCCGCATCTCCATACTCAGGGAAAATAGCCGAACGAAGCTGTAGTGCAGTGGATGAAGGTTGAACATAGCAAAGATGTCATCAAACCGCAGGACGATCGTACCCCCAATGTCGCCATCCACAAAGCCCTTGCCCTCTGGCACCTTGGCCACGAAAACCGGGTATGCCACATCATTCTCTCTGAGACGCCGCTTCTCCAAAGAAAGAAGAATGTCGTGCAGACTCCGCATAGCACCAGTTGCAGCATTGAGCATATTTGGCGGTAGCATCGCCCTACCCGCCACATGCACCCTCCTCGAGATATCCTTAGGTGAAGGTGGCCCGTCCTGAGCACGGATGGAACTCGGTGCCGGCTGGCTTGCACCGGCGCCCTTGTGAGTCTTTCGTTTCCGTCCCTTCTTCTTGATCTCCTGTAATGGGACCGAGTTCTGCTCACAGACCGCCTTCTTGAGCGTGTTGGGGCTGATAATATTTCGCATCTCAGCTATCTGAGGCTCGGTGAAGGCGGGAGCTGGAGGCGTCTCCTGAGAACTGAACGCCAGACGACGCCTGTTGCAATTGGATTTCTCCGCCGTACCAGCTAGATTGCAGTCGTCTTGGTTGGGTTCTTGAGAAAGAGGCCCACAGAACTCGTCAGCGTACCCATGTTCGGCAAAGTACTTATCGACTTTGGTAAATGTACTGTCGTCGTTGTCATCGTCGTCCGGATCATGTGCCATAGGGCTGTCCGGATCCTGTGCCAAAGGGATGTCCGGCATAGGGATGTCCGGCAGGTCCGATAGCGTTGCGGCGTTCTTGCCATGGCTTGGCGCCAGCACGACTGGCGGTCTTGTCTGTGGGGTGGTGTCCCCCGTCCCCAAACGAATCTGGCTCTTCGGCCAAAGCAGGGGCCAGTTTACGCAGGCGCTGAGGGTCATCTCATCTTCTTCGTCGGCCCCAGCGGGTCGAATCGGGGGTAACAGCTCGTCGCAGCCTGGCAGCACCCGAACCACTTCAACCCTATACACTGTGGGTGGCATCGGATTACCGTGGAACATGGGGTTGCCCGGTTGAACGATTCTGCCCTTGGCGGCATCGACCAACTCGGCGCCCACGAAGTGCAGAAGAGTGCAAGGAACGTCGGCGGCGCCCTGCGAAAACATGTAGGGCGTCAGGGATGCCCAGTCAAAGGCAAGGAGATGAAGTCATCGGCCGAGAGGCTTAGTTACCGTGATGCCGTCGAGCTCGGATAATGTCAAGGCACTTCCAACGGCGGGCGTGCAACTGATGGAGGGGGCGCTTGCTGGTGAGGTGCCGGCCAGCGTACACCCGGGTGCATTAAGCTCCAATGCCCATGCCGGTGCCGGAGACACGAATACCGCCTCCGCCGGAGACACCAATGGCACCGCTGGAGACACCAATGGCGCTACCTGCGCACTGTACGAGTTGTTGGACGTGAAGCTGGGAACCGCGGGAGGCCCCTGTTGGCCGCCCGCAATCCACGTTGTCAGCCCATGAATCAACGTAAGCACCATGGCGTTGAGCTTCGTTCCCAGTTGTTGTTCCACTTGCTCTTGGACAAGCTCTGGAATCCGCGCCACTTGTGCCTTGAGTGCTTCAACCTCGCGCGCCTGGCTTTCCGAGCTGGTCTTTTTCTCCTTCCGCCCACCAGCGGTATAGTATGACGACCATTTTGTGGACAAGCCTTTGCCGGCCACACGACCAACTGACGTCGACTTACTGAGCTTATCCTTGTTTTTCATTACGTTCAACGCCCTATATAAAGGGGTGTCGAAAGGGGAGCTCTGAGACGACCCTGCGCTACTGCTTTCAGTGTCCTGCGGCAGGAACGTGAACCATTTAGAAATATTGGGGATTAATTATAGTGCAACCATATGGAGCTAATTACGCGGGGGTGTATTCCTTACCAGAACAAGCTCAAGCGCCCTGGTCTTCGGATCCGTGGTAAGCTCCTTTGTTATCGGGTCCTCCTTGTACCGGGCCCTGACAAAGTTCCTGGTCTGCTTGTCACCGCTGTATTTCTCGAAGCGGGGCGGTAGGCCTTGCTCGGCACGCTCCGCGTCCTCCTTGTCCCATATAGGCTCCGCCACTCTGTAACCGCCGGGACCGAGTTTGGGTTCCCCTAAGTTCAACTCCCGCATTTCTTTCCCCCACTAACTTGATTCGGAGGTTGCGCTGCTCTCGCACTTGATCTTGAACTCCTTGTACTCATCTTCGCTCATCAAAGGATAGTTTGCCTTGATCTTCTCATAACTATCACCTTTATCAATCATTCTCTTCACTGCGCTTCTCCAAGTAGACAGGGCCGTGCTCATCCTCGTGAGGGCAGCACTGTTCACTTTATTCCCTGGGAGGCGTGTGTTTTCAAATTCGGCGGGGAACTTGTATCGTTCGTGCAACTTCATGAAGAGGAGGTTGCGCAAATTCCCATGGTCCTTATGCCTAAGGTTATCGGTGTTGATCGAGACGGTGCTCCGGAGAATGCACCCGAGTTGAAGCGAGTACCCCTTGACTATATGTTTGGGCTCCGTTGGATGCCCGTAGGAGTCCACTTGAGTGAATTCCTCCTTGAGGGTGCGGAGCGCATTCGGGCGCTGGTCCTTCCTTTGCTTCTTCGGTTGGCTGCCATCTGTGTGTGCGCCGCCATCATTAGTGGTGGCATCCTCGGCGGCACCATCAGTGGTGTCATCCCCGACGCCACTAGGGGTTGTGTAGTCAGGATCGGTGTCTTCCGCGGCGTCCTCATAGCGGTGAGGTTGTTCCTCCATCTCCCGGGACAGCTCCCAGAATTGCTTCTCGCCCGAACTGCCGGCCTCATCGTGGTTGGCCATGTTTCGCTCTAAATAGGAAAACAGTTTGGTCAAAAAGTTGGTCATTGTCAAGGAACAAGATCATGGTCTCATCATTTAGGGTTTGTCGACACCGAGGCATCCTAAAAGCTAAGCTTTTATCATTCAGGGTTTGTCGACGCCGAGGCACCCTAAGAGCCTAACCGTACATCATTTAGGTTCTCATCGACACCGAGGCATCCGAGGCAGCCAAGTTAAGTTTTCATCATTTAGGGTTTATCGATGCCGAGGCACCCTAGGTTGGGCCTAATCACTTGGCACTAATCACTTGGCTCTATTCCCACCTATGTTGGGTTTATCATCTAGGGTTTATCGATGCTAAGGAGAATTCTAAGTTGGGCCTAATCACTTGGCTCTATTGCCACCTATTGTTTAATGCAGCAAGAATGGCGGGGCAGTTGATCCTACTTAACTAAGTACTAAGATACCCCGGCCCATGCATTAGTCGCAAGTACCCCATATGTCCTATTTTTAGCAAAGCCATGCTAAAATTCACGGAAAATTTCAGCATGACCTTTGCTGAAAATAGGACATATGGAGTACCCGAATTTGCCAGAACGGAAGTTAATCGACATTCCGGAAAACTCAAGGGCCTCTCGGGGTACCTGCAAATTCATCACGACACAATGGTCAGAGACAAAACCCAGCAAACTAGCAAGATGATCATCATCTTTGCAAGACAGTAGCTCATGTTTTTGACAGTATCCTCTGAAGAAAACAGCATTGCAACATTCAAGAACATGAGAGACAAAACTCTATTTTCATGACAGAACATGCTCAGGGCTTCAATTTGAAATACTACTGGAAGATAACTAACTAAAAATATGTGGAAGTGGAGCATTACTACTCAACATTTTTAGTAACAACAATACATATATATAGCAATTGGAAGCAAGATGTACACATAAGATAAAAATGTAGTGCTGATAATTTAATGCTTACAAAAGACTTGCTGAAATAGTGAAAAGTATGGAGTCACCAAGCTGGCTAAGAAACTCCCAAAGTCCACTAGCAAATCCAAGATCTAATCCTGTTACACACATCATAACAATTTAAGATAATAAGGATAAGGATAGTAGGAAATGAAAAAGAAAGAGCTCAAAAAACAATCACAACGGAAAAATAATAAAAACCTAGTCCTAGAAGAAAATAAATCCTAAAAGAAAGGAAATCCTAAAATCTGGAGCAAGTCCTAGCAGTAGTAGTCCAACTAGATGGCCACCACTACTACTCCTATCACTAGAGTAATTTAGGTACACCCAACAGACCTTAAACTACTACTTCATCAATGATGACTCACATGGTACAAAAGAAGTTGAGTGGACCAAGTTACAAATCCAACAAGATTCTAGGATGTGAACCAAATGATTTGCCAATAAAAGGTAACAATGATATTGCAGGAATAGACCTCCCTAAAATAGGAATGATAATCTACTGTCAATAACCATTGAATAAAACAGATTTACCAACAAAATCTAAAAGGACACCTGCGTATCAAATTCAAACAGTTTATCATTTTCTAAAGCCATAAGCACAACAATCATGATCAGAACTAACACTACTTCATACAAATAACCAATTAAGCGCCAAAAAAGCAAATAAACACTAATCAGCAGGCACTCTCCTGCTATAGCTAACCAAAATCTGCTAGCCAATGACACAAGACAACATAATAAACAAGTCAAACACTACATCATAACCACCATGCAGTATCTTCAGACAGTTTGAGCACTAGAATTCTCACAAGATCTGCAATAGGTCAGGTAAAGACAGTGATGACCAAGTTGTAACTACTTGAACAATCAGTGGACAAGATATTCACAACATAAAGGTTGTGCACCTCAAATATATTAATCACATGGTATACAAATAATGCATAAAAGAAAGCTAACAATGGCATAGCATGGTTAATAAGGCCACCGATTTACCTACCAGCATCCTTTGAAGCAAGGATAAGGACCCAAATAATCAGTACTAATACATAGGACAGTAGTTCAACATGTGATTTGCACGCATCTATCTATAATGGCCATTACTTATATCTCTATCTGAGAAACCTTAGGAACCCTATGGTTAATTGAAGATAAGCATGGCAGGAATTGAAGGTACGGCAGCAAACTGACAACAAGAAGCAAACTGGCAGCAAACTTTTTTTCATTATTTCTTGTTGCATCTAATAATTTATTTTTTTATCAAATTTGTTATTTTCACGAGGATTAGAATAGAAGATATCATCAAATATCATGAATTTTTTTTGAAAATATCATCAATTTTTTTAATTGAAAATATCATCAAATTTGTTATTTGAAAATATCATCAAATTTCTTATTTGAAAATATCATCAAATTTGTTATTTAAAAATATCATCAAAAAGTGGGGGAGGG
>NC_041389.1:215579820-215614924 GCF_002162155.2 Triticum dicoccoides | reverse complement strand
GGGGGAGGGTGCGGGGTGTCGGCGGCGGCGGTGGAGCGGGGGAGGATGCGGGGGGTCGTCGGCGGCGGTGGAGCGGGGGAGGGTGCGGGGGGTGCTCGGCGGCGAGGGGTATCTGGCGAGGGGGATAGCTATCGAGAGGGAGGGGGATCGAGATCGAGTGTCCTCATGAATATTCAATATTTTTTCATATTGAATATTAAAAAATATCATCAAATTTGAAAAAATATTCATGAATTCGAAAAGTGCCCATGAAATTTAAAAATATTCATGATATCAAAAAGTTCCCGAGAAATGAAGACTACGATTTAAATACAATCGATCTTAGCTAGCTATCTGTTCACAATCTTCTTGCCCTTCTTTTTCGCAAATGGAGTTATTCTGTAGAACGGACGTCCTTTAGGTAGGGTGGTCCTGCTTATTCTTGTGGTGTGTGCTGCTACTTCATCGTCGTCGTCATGTTTGATCTTCGGGTCGCCGTACTTGTTGAAGTCTTGCTCATTGGCTACTCCATCCATTCCGATGATCTTCCTTTTGCCTATCCTCACGACAACACGACTGGGCTTTGACGGGCCGGTAATGAAGAAGCATTGGTCCACTTGGGAAGCCAGTACCCATGGCTCATTTTTCGCGGTGACTTTTGCGCCCGCGGTCTTGGATTTCGCTTCAGGTATAACCATGGTGGTGAAATACCGGTCTTCTTTTAGGATGCTCTTGGCCCATCTGACACGGAACATCGGGACCTTCTCTCCAGCGTAGCTCAGCTCCCAGATCTCCTCGATCCTTCCGTAGTATCTGTCCTTGTCGTTACCGGTGTAGGATTCCATCGTTACCCCAGAGTTCTGATAACCATCGCTCTTCATGTCCTTGTACTCAGTGTAGAATGTGTAGCCGTTGGTATCATACGCCTCATAGGTCATCAGGTTGTGCTCGGCGCCCTATGACAAGGTGGATATGAGTTGTTCTTCCGCGGAAGAATCCTCATGTAAAGGGTACGACAGAAGCTTCTACTTGAACCAACGCGTGAAACATGAGTTGTGCTCTTTGATTATATCTTCGTCCGTCCTCTGTTGGCCTCTGTCATTGTACGTCTTCTCAATAAAGGTTTTGTGCTCTACCACCCAAGGATCGACCACGTCTATGTGTTGTAGCGTGACTAGGTTTGCTCTTGCAAAGTCGGCGAGTCGACCCTCGAAGTCGACATGCAGTTCGCGGCGACCCTCACGGTGACTCCATCCAGCGAGCCTGCCGAGGTGCCTGTTGACGGGTAGACCAACGGGGTTCTCAATGCCTAGATAATTCATGCAGTAGGAGATGCACTCTTCGGTCAGAAAGCCCCTGGCGATACTTCCCTCTGGACGTGACATGTTGCGAACGTATCCTTTGATGACACCATTCATCCTTTTGAACGGCATCATGCTGTGCAGGAACGTCGGCCCGCGTTGGATGATATCCTCCACGATATGGACCAGCAGATGCACCATAACGTCGAAGAATGCGGGCGGGAAGTACATCTCAATCTCGCATAGTATCACCATGATCTCTTCCTGTAGCCTTCTGAGTTGCCTCATGCCAATCGACTTCCGAGAAATGACGTCGAAAAAGTTGCATAGGCCAAATAGCGTTTCACGGACGTGCGCGTCCATGATCCCACGGATTGCAACTAGAAGTATCTGCGTCATCAGCGCGTGACAGTCGTGAGACTTCATCCCGCTGAACTTCTGTATCGCTGGGTCTAGGTATCTGCTTATCTTCCCCGCGTAACCATAAGGAAGTTTTACACCTACGAGGCAGGTGAAAAACTGCTCGATCTCCTCCTGACTTAGAGTGAAGCACGTGGGAGGGTAGTCATTTCCGGTCTTTGTGGCCTTTTTTTCCTTTGCGACGACTTTCTGTGTCCTTCTTCATCTCATCATCATCATCATCATCATCATTAGCGTGAAGCTCCTACCTGATGCCCATTGATTTCAAGTCTGCCCTTGCTTTCGGCCCATCTTTGGTCCTCTCTGGCATGTTGAGCAGGGTACCAAGCAGACTCTCACACACGTTCTTCGTGATATGCATGGCATCAAGGCTATTAGGCACACGGTGGATCTTCCAGTACGGCAAGTCCCAGAAAACAGACCTCGTTTTCCATAACTTCAGCAGCGGCACTGGTGCCTTTCGGTTCTTTCCCGGCTCTGGCGCCTTTTGCTTCTTTCTCAGTAGTGGGCAATCTTTCCAATTTTTCAACAGCTCGTCTATTTCCTCGCCGCTCCTCGTATGCGGGCATTTTCGGGGTTCGGTTTCACCATCGAACAGATCCTTGCGTTTCCTCCAGGGGTCATCATCACGAAGCCAACTTCGATGTCCCATGAACACGGTTTTCGAAGACCCGGGATCTCTATCTAGCTGGCGATATGTTGTGTCATCCATGCACCTTACGCATCCAGAAAATCCGTGGACTACCTGCCCCGCGAGATATCCGTAACCGAGATAGTCGTGCACCGTCGTGAGCAGTGCGGCTCTCATAGGGAAATATTCTTTCTGTGCGGCATCCCATGTATTGGCTGGCGTTTTCCATAGCGTGTCTAGCTCCTCCTTCAGCAGCCCCAGATACAGATTGATGTCATTCATTGGTTGTTTCGGCCCTTCAATTAGCATACTCATGTGAATGTACTTCCTCTTCATGCACAACCAGGGGGGAAGGTTGTACATCCACACAAACACAGGCCAGGTGCTATGTGTGCTTCTCTGGCTGCCAAACGGATTGACTCCATCGGTGCTCGCGCCTAGCATGATGTTCCTTGGATCCTTCCCAAAGTCTGGGTATTCGAAGTTCAATGCTTGCCACTGGCTCGCATCCTTAGGGTGACTCAGCATCTTGTCTTTTTTATTTATCTCCAGATCATTTCCGTCATCTTCCCGCTTCTTCTCCTCCCTATCCGCGTGCCAACGTAGGAGCTTTGCTACCTTAGGGTCCGCGAAATACCGCTGCAGACGAGGAGTGATCGGAAAGTACCACACCGATTTTCGAGGAGCTTTCTTCCTCTGCTTGTATCGAGTGACGCCGCACACCGGACATATGGTAGACTCTGCATGCTCGTCTCGATAAATGATGCAATTGTTCATGCACACATGGTATTTCACGTGCGGTAAATCCAGAGGACACACAATTTTCTTCGCCTCCTCGAAACTGGTCGGGCACTTGTTCCCCTTGGGAAGACGTTCGTGCCAGAATGACATGTTCTCGTCGAATCATGCGTCGGTCATTTTGTGTTTTACCTTCATCTCCAGAGCCATGAGCGTTACTTTCAGGCGGGTATCCTCGGGCCTGCATCCTTCATACAATGGAGTAACCGCATCTATCTCCAGTTGATCGAGCTTGGCTTTCTCTTGGGCGGCAGCTCTTGCGTTATCCGTCTACTTGAGAAGCAGCTCTTGAATATGAGGGTCCTGCACCCAGCCTCCATCGTCGCCTACTCTGGCATCTTCATCTTCATGATCATGCCCTTCGTCTTGATCTTCCTCATCATCATGTATGGCATCTTCTACATGATGACTATGTACATCATCACCATCGTGATCATGTCCTGGAGATTCTTTGTCTTCTCGCCCGCCCTCACCGCGGTGGTTGTCTTGTTGCCCTTCCTCATTTCTTGCCCGGCCCCCATGGACGACTTCATAGTCATATTCATCACCTTGCCACTGATAGCCATCCATGAAACCACGCAAGAGCAGGTGGTCCCGCACCTGCCCGGAATTCGGGTCCGCAATAAGGCTCTTCAGCTTGCATCTTTGACACGGACATCTTATCTCCGTCTCGTTCTTTTGAAGCATCTCGGCCTTCGCGGAGCTCAAAAACCTATTCACGATGCCTTCGGTCATCGTGCGGACCATGGTCGCCTGCGGGGAAGAGAAAAACGATATTTTAGAACCAAGAAAAAATTTGGCATGACCTTCCCTAAAAATAGGACCAAAAAGAATGCATAGTGCCAAAATTCTCGTCAAAATGGAAATGAATCAAATATCGGTACCTGCAAACACAAACATATATGCAACACCACAAACATATGCAACATCACAAACATACATAGATCTAGCTAGGCCACAAAAAGTGCATGTGCACGTTGTTGGAGCGAGCTATGGAGAAAAAAAGTAGATCTACAACATGAAGATAGCTTTCCCCTTACTTACCTATAAAAAAAGGTAATTTCACCACTTAATTTTGATGAATCTATCGTGCAAATGAGGTGAGGAGGAGGAGGCAGCCGAAAGCTTGGAGAAGGAGGTGGAGGGAATGAAGTGGGGAAAGTGAGTGGGTAGGTGTGGTTGTCCAAAATATCTTCTTGGGGTCCCAGGTTACTAATGACGCACCACCTGCAAATGCGCCATTAGTATGCCTGGTTACTAATGGCGCACCTGCAGGTGGTGCGCCATTAGTAGTTTTGCAAAAGTAAAATATATATATATATATACTAATGGCGCACCGAGTCACAGTGCGCCATTACTAGTTTAAACTAGTAATGGCGCACTGTGACACGGTGCGCCATTAGTAGTTTTGCAAAAAAAAAGAATAAAAAAAATACAGTACTGGCGCACTGTCTGTCTAGTGCGCCATTACTAGTTAGAACTAGTAATGGCGCACTTCGCCTGGATGCGCCATTAGTATGTATGGAAAAATGGAAAAAAAATTATTACTAGTGGCGCACCGTGTGTCTGGTGCACCATTAGTGTCTTCCACACTAATGGCGCACCACCAAACGGTGCGCCATTAGTATATAGTAGTGGCGCACCACCCGACAGGTGCGCCATTAATGCCCATCCCATCTATAGCCCTTTTCCTAGTAGTGTAGACTTCAAAGCTTGAGGCACACTTCACCAGAGTAATTAAATGGCAATGCCTTTAATTATGTCAACTAATCGTTATACAAGTACCCAACATCACGCATCATTGTTTGGGTATCTCATTAACTAAGGACAAATAAAGCAATTGAAAAGAGCAATTTAACTATGGCTGAAACAAACAAGCCATTGAACTGTTGAGTTGGTAGCATGCATACATGCATGCCTCAATAACACCCATGGCCTAGCTACATTTACTATATAAAGGAACATGTAATGTAATATTGTTGCCCCCTATGAAGTATCTCAACTAGTATGTAATCAATATCCTAGTAATGATAGGGAGGCTAATGATGTGAATATGCCTTTGGTTATGACATATATGACATTAAAACTCTACCATGGCAGAAAGAAGTTTCACATTGTTCACTACTATAAGATGTTTTAGATATTTAAAATTAGACTACATCCGCAATGAGTTAACAGACACATTAAAATGTGTTTACATACATCTAATTTACAAAAAAGTTAGAACATCATATAGTAGTGAGCGGAGGGGGTTTTAATCAATGGCCCAATGATTGGGTTACAGGTGAAGAGCCCTACGCAAGCAGAATGTCACACAAATAGGATTTCCTGGTAATTGTAATAAAGTGACTCACCATAACTAGTTGAACAAGCTCAGCACTGCTCCTCCTTCTCTTGCAAGGCTCCTTCCTAACATCTTGTACTTGCAAATCCTCAATCTTATCTTCATTGCACCCCCTCTACAAGGTGACACAAACTAGTTACTGGTCTCCTTGGAAGATAAATATGCATACTTTCTAGTCTGTGAACAA
This sequence comes from Triticum dicoccoides, assembly GCF_002162155.2. Taxonomy (NCBI): domain Eukaryota; kingdom Viridiplantae; phylum Streptophyta; class Magnoliopsida; order Poales; family Poaceae; genus Triticum; species Triticum dicoccoides. The sequence continues at coordinate 215,609,264 of NC_041389.1, read as the reverse complement.
CACAAAAGGATGAGTTTATAACAAAACAACACCACATAATGAAATATGCCACATCTCTTGCACATAATGAAATGAGCACTTACTATGTGTGCAATGTGCAAAAACTAGGCATACCTTCGAACTGGATCTCCAGGTACTCTTGGAGGCCTACTTTAGTGTACATCCAAACCTTTATGTCACCTATGAGTTATACAAGCACCCATTATAGCAGCCCTTATTGTTTAAAATCGTTGACAAGCTCTGTTAGGTCAAGAACAGCAAGTAATCAAAGCAAACAGTCCTAGTATGGTTGGCTGATACAAACAAGCAATTGAACAGATGTGAGCAAATCTTACATATCAAGAAAAGAAGCATAGAAGAAGGCTTAAAGACCATCACTTGACTGACCAGATTTAAGGGGCATTTAAACATCATGTGCAATGTATGAACTAACATAAACATTGCTTATTTAAGATTCTATAATGAAATGCACATGTATTAGGTTGTGCCAAATGTACACTATAGAAGGAAGGAGTGATTCATCATTGCACGCACAATTGAATTGCAGGTTAAGGGCCAGTTCTGTTCTGCCTTTTCAGAGCTTATTGTCAAAATAAGCTATAAAAGATGTAAAGAAGTCATATTTGAGTTATGGGCTTGGGCTTAACTTATTTCACATTGGAGGGGGGTGCTTCGGGTAGAAGCTCAGTAAAAATTGAAGGGAAGGGGAATAGTGAAATGACTCTATTGTCCGGCTACATTACACTCAAAATACACCTGACCCTCAACTAAAAAGAAACACGCAAGCGTTCATTGCCCTGCCCGCTTGCATCTCGTCTCCCCTTTCCCTCTACCTCGATCCCCTGCGTGCAGCGCTAGGGTTCCTCGAGCGAGTCATCGCCACTGGTCCCATCTGGCCTGGTTCTTGACGATGCTCTGTCCAGCTAGGCTACATGGCTGACAGGTAGGGATAAATCTCCCCGGCTAATCCTCCCTCTAGAGATGCCCCTGATTCTCATGGTCTCCAGCAGCTGCTCCATTATGGTCCATACAACGCACTACTCCGGTGGCCGCTGCACAACTACGGCCGATGCCCCACTCCGACAGAAGGCCCTCGTTCCCCCTCCCCTCCTCCCAGGCTGTGGCCTTGAGGTGCTGTTGAAGGATGAGCTCATCCAACAAGGTGAGGATCTCATCTGATTTTTTTGCCAAATTTTTGTTCTGATCCACTATAGATGAATTGCTATGAGCTGTTGCTGCTATATGATGCATTGCTATGAGCTGCTCCTGCTGCTGCTATATGATGGATTGCTATGAGCTGCTGCTATTATATGATGAATTGCTATGAGCTGATGCTGCTGCTATATGATGACTTGCTATAAGCTGCTCCTGCTGCTGCTATACGATGAATTGCTATGAGATGCTCCTGCTGCTTCTATATGATGAATTGCTATGAGTTGCTGCTGGTATATGATGAATTGCTAGCTGCTACTGCTGATGTATGATGAGCTGCTATGAGCTGCTGCTGCTGCTGCTGTATGATGCTTTCTGGTGCTGCTGCTATATGATAATAACCAGCCACTTGGACCATCAAATTTCGACAAATAACGATTCTTCATTTAAATTTAGGCCATGCATTCTTCATTTCAATTAGGCAATGAGATCTCTACGGAAGACATTGACCAAAGTAGATTGTGCCAAGTAGATGGTATCTTTGTATTTGCATTTTGAACAAATATCGATGGTCTATTTTCCTATCATATTAATTACTGCACTGGGTTCAATTTGTGATGTTTGCAAGTCAAATTAATTTTCATATGGGCAGAAAAATGACAAAATATAATGATATATACAACTAAATATGAGTGTGTATGAATAGCCATGTTAGTTTCCGCATTTTCATGAGGTAGAAACATGCATACATTGTTGGTTTCATCTAACCATACATTAGGGAAGTAAATGTGCATATGGAGAACTCTATATTTGGATGTAGTGAAATCTTGTTGTGCTTACCATGTGTAAATACCTATATTCGCCCTTCAACAATCAATGGCTAGAATAATATCCTCACAAAAAATTTGCCCACAGAACATAAGTATATAACAATGCATGGTCTGTTAGTTTCCTTGAAGAATTTGTTTGTGAGGACAGAAGGTGATTACATAACATGCATGAAATGGTAGTTTCCTGTGAAGAATCGATTGCGAGAGAATATGAGTACAACCATGCATGTCACTTCCATATATTCAAACCAGTGTACATTTCCCTATATTTTCCTCTTAGTTCCAACAGGGACAGATCAATGATGTTTCTTGCATTATCCTACTCATACTCTCAACAATGTTGATCTTACATTAATGATGCCTGTCCTTTTTGATATGATGCAGTGTCCCTATAGTTACTGTCCTTTGTAATCACACCTCCTTTGCCAAAAACAAGGAAGCACAATTGGTTCCTCGCTCAATCAGATGACGACAAAAGACTGATGATCATCCGCACACATGAGCAGGAAACGTTATATTGCAAAAACTACACTGTGTACAAGCACCATGAAATACGTGAGTATCCGGACAGTTGATGTTACATCTATGAGCGGGATACCAGCTTGTTGTGGTCTTCAGGAGTTTTGAGTTTGAGGCGGGTAAACAGCCTTGGTTCACACTCTCTATTTCTCGGACTCAGTTATCCGATTAACCAGGAGATCACCATTGGCAAGAACCTTGATGGCAGAGAAGCTCTATTTGGTAGGGAAAACTGTGTCTACACAGTGAGCTCTAGGACTTGGGGAGCACACTACCCTGATTGTCAATGATACAACCTGCAGCCAAAAGAAGGTGAGAATGACAAAGGCATCTAGATTAACTTTGATCCTTCGATGTCTCAAGTTTGACAAGGTGTGATGTGGTTCAATCCATTAGGTTGATAGGTAATTGGGTTGTTGCGTCGAAAGGGTGGAGTATTGGTGTCTCCGAATCACTTGCGGCTGAAGCGGGGTTGCAAATGATGATGTTGTTGGATCATCCCTCTTCAAATGACTTGTTGTCTTTGCTGCTTGTTCTGGATGGGTAGTTCTCTCTTTTGTTATGCATATTGATTCCTTGTCATTTGGTCATCCTCTTCTATATCACTCGTACTATGTAATAGTTACCTCTATTTAGAATCTCATTCTCGTCTGGATCATGAGAGTCTGAGCGCTGCAGATGGGTGCGTTTTGGTGGTGTAGCAAGACATCTTATGAACTATCATGTCTTGTTGTTTATGTCAGTAGTAGTCACTAGTCAGTGTTTGAATGTTGTATATGTCATTGTTTCGAACTGTTTATTGTCTCAAACTGCGCGTTGGACAAATGAGGGCATCACCATTCTCTAGTGTTCAGAGTATATCTCCTTTTTCAAGTTATAATTTGAGCTCAATGTCTTTTCGATGATGTACACTTGCTTGGGCCAGTGAGGTGTCGTTGAATATGGGCCGAGTAGTAACACAATGCCAAACAGGTCAGTTATGACTCTCGGGCTGGGCTCTAGTAAAAAGAGAGAAAAAGGACTCTTAGGCCGACATGTGGGCGCCACCGGGGTTTTCGTGCGCTTGCGCGCCAACAACATATTAGCGCGAGTTCGAAATTCATGCTACCTTTTCATCCCCAATCTCCCGGCCCTCCCCCACCTCTGAAATCTCGATTTCTACTCCAGTTCCCCCAAATCTCCCTCCTGTACTCCATGTACTCAAGCGCACTATCATGTCGCCAGTCAATGTGTATCTTCGAGTCGAAGATCCTGAGGTCCGTCTTGCCTTCGGGCGCTGTGTGTTGTTGCTCAACAGTGGCATGGCAGCGCTTGACAATCAATTTGCCAATAAAGTGCTGATGGTAACCATCAACTGCGACCGGCCTCCAGTCTCGCCGGACAACCTTGTTAAAGCTCTTGGCATTGCGTACGACATCCAAATAAGTGACTTGCTCATCGAAGTCTGTCTGCCACCGGCTGATTTCTTCATTAGGTTCCGAACAAATTTCGACTGCAGTGGTGTGTTCAAATCTTCCCGGCGTTTGTTCTGCGATGGCGCGCTGGTGAGCTTTGATCGGTGGCACCTAGGATGGGGCTTGGTGCCCTCTGAGCTTGAGTTTTTAACAAATCTTACCTTCCACAGCATGCCTCGACGTGCTTGGAACAGCGAGTCCATGAATGAGCTTGTTGGTGAGCTCGTAAGTATGTTTGTTCCTACAGACAGCTGGGCTCTAACGGTTATCGCATGGACGAAGAAGCCGTCCACCATACCGAAGGTGATTGGTGTTGAGCTATGGGTGCAGGAACCGAGGTTGTACTATTCGTTGCCCCAAGGCCGTCACGGACCACGTTAGGGATGTACCTGTATCGAGTGTTCATGCATGTCGAAGAAGTGGTCAATCCATCAATCAAAGTCCTGCCGCCATCGCCAGTGCCAGGGTTCGTTAACGACGTCTGAGGGAGTCCTAGACTAGGGGGTGTCCGGATAGCCGAACTATCATCATTGGCCAGACTCCAAGACTATGAAGATACAAGATTGAAGACTTCGTCCCGTGTCCGGGCGGGACTTTCCTTGGCGTGGAAGGCAAGCTTGGCGATACGGGTATGTAGATCTCCTACCATTGTAACCGACTCTGTGTAACCCTAGCCCTCTCCGGTGTCTATATAAACTGGAGGGTTTTAGTCCGTGGGACGAACAACAATCATACCATAGGCTAGCTTCTAGGGCTTAGCCTCCTTGATCTCGTGGTAGATCTACTCTTGTACTACCCATATCATCAATATTAATTAAGCAGGAGTAGGGTTTTACCTCCACCGAGAGGTCCCGAACCTGGGTAAAAACATCGTGTCCCTTGTCTCCTGTTACCATCCACCTAGACGCACAGTTCGGGACCCCCTACCCGAGATCCGCCGGTTTTGACACTGACATTGCTGCTTTTATTGAGAGTTCCTCTGTGTCGTCACCTATAGGCCCGATGGCTCCTTCGATCATCAACAACAACACGGTCCAGGGTGAGACTTTTCTCCCCGGGCAGATCTTCGTATTTGGCGGCTTTGCACTGCGGGCCAATTCACTTGGCCATCTGGAGCAGATCGAAAGCTACGCCCCTGGCCATTAGTTCAGATTTGGAAGTTTGAACTATACGGCTGACATCCGCGGAGACTTGATCTTCAATGGATCTGAGCCACAAGCGAGCGCGCCGCACTGTAACAATGGGCATGATTTAGCTCTGCTGCTGGACAGTGCCCTGGAGGCCGCACAAGAGTCCGCTCCGACCCTTAGCTCGGAACCGACTGCGCCGATCGAGGATGGGTGGCTGGACACCGCCTCGGGGGCTGCAACCTCTACGGTGATAGAGCCGAATATCAACCCTGTCCCTTGTGAAGCTCGTGACTCCAAGGTGCCGGACTCCTCTCCGGACCCCGAACCTTCCGCGCCCCGGCCAATCGAACCCGATTGGGCGCCGATCATGGAGTTCACCGCTGCGGACATCTTTCAGCACTCGCCTTTCGGCGACATCCTGAATTCGCTAAGTGTCTCTCTCTATCAGGAGAGCCCTGGCCGGATTATGGTCAGGACGGTTGGGATGCGGACGACGAAGAAATTCAAAGCCCACCCACCACCCACTTCGTAGCCACTATCGATGACTTAACCGACATGCTACACTTCGACTCCGAAGACATCGACGGTATGGACGACATTGCCGAAGACGACCAAGAACCAGCGCCTACAGGGCACTGGAAGGCCACCTCGTCATACGACATATACATGGTAGACATCCCAAAGGCGATGGAACAACGGAGAATGGCGATGGAACAACGGAGGATGACCCCTCCAAGAAATAGCCTAAGCGTCGGCGTCAGTGGCGCTGCTCTAAATCCCGCCACAACAAAAATGGAGATTCCGGCATCGGAGACAATAACTCCCCGGACAGTGCCAAAGACAACCCCCTCCAGCAAGATTCAGCACAGGAGGATGGAGAAGCCAACCCTCGTGAGAGTGGTAGAGAGAGAGGTAGAGGACGATAATTATATGCCTCCCTCCGGAGACGAGGTAAGCCTCGACGACGACGAATTTGTCGTGCCTGAGGATCCCGTCGAGCAAGAGCGTTTCAAACGCAGGCTTATGGCCATGGCAAGAAGCCTCAAGAAAAAGCAGCAACAGCTTAGAGGTGACCAAGATTTGCTAGCCGACAGATGGACTGAGGTCCTTGCGGCCGAAGAGTATGAACTCGAACGCCCCTCCAAAAGCTACCCCAAACGCGAGCTGCTACCCCGATTAGAGGAGGAAGCACATAAACCTACATCACCAGTGCACAATACGGCCGACCGGCCACCTTGTGGCCGCAACAGAGAGGCCTCTAGGCCCTCCACTAAAGCCATATCCCGGCGTCACTCGAAAAGCACAAAGCCACGGGGGAATGCGCCGGACTTAAGAGACATATTGGAGGATAAGGCAAGACAAACAAGATCGATCTACGGATCACGTGGGCGCCCCACGATACGTGACGACAACCGTCACGCCGGATACAGCAATTCCGACCGGGCCGAACACAGTAGACAAAGCTTGTTTGATCTGTGTCGCGATATAGCCCAATACAGAGGCGCCGCACACCCACTATGCTTCACAGACGAAGTAATGGATCATCAAATCCCCGAGGGTTTCAAACCCGTAAACATTGAATCATACGACGGCACAACAGATCTTGCGGTTTGGATTGAGGACTATCTCCTTCACATCCACATGGCCCGCGGTGATGATCTACATGCCATCAAATACCTCCCACTCAAGCTTAAAGGACCAGCTCGGCATTGGCTCAACAGCTTGCCAGCAGAATCCATTGGGTGTTGGGAAGACCTGGAAGCCGCATTCCTTGATAACTTCTAGGGCACATATGTGCGCCCACCAGACGCTGATGACCTAAGCCACATAATTCAGCAGCCATATGAATCGGCCAGACAATTCTGGACACGGTTCTTAACTAAGAAAAATCAAATCGTCGACTGTCCGGATGCAGAGGCCCTTGCAGCCTTCAAACATAACATCCGCGACGAGTGGCTAGCCCGGTACCTAGGACAGGAAAAGCCAAAATCCATGGCAGCCCTCACATCACTCATGACCCGCTTCTGCGCGGGAGAGGACAGCTGGCTAGCTCGCAGTAACAACCTGACCAAAAACTCTGGTAGTTCGGATACCAAGGACAGCAATGGCAGGTCGTGTCGCAATAAGCACAAGCGCCGCATTAACGGCGATAATACTGAAGATACAACAGTCAATGCCGGATTCAGAGGCTCTAAACCCGGTCAGCGGAAAAAGCCATTCAAAAGAAATACTCCGGGCCCGTCCAATTTGGACCGAATACTCGATCGCTTGTGCCAGATACACGGCACCCCCGAAAAGCCAACCAATCACACCAACAGGGATTGTTGGGTGTTTAAGAAGGCAGGCAAGTTAATTGCTGAAAATAATGACAAGGGGCTGCATAGCGATGATGAGGAGGAGACCCGGCCGCCGAACAATAGAGGACAAAAGGGTTTCCGCCCACAAGTGCGGATGGTGAACGTGATATACGCAACCCACATACTCAAAAGGGAGCGGAAGCGTGCACTTAGGGACGTATATGCGATGGAGATAGTCGCCCCAAAGTTCAATCCGTGGTCCTCATGCCTGATCACTTTTGATCGAAGGGACCACCCCACTAGCATCCGCCATGGCGGATTCGCCGCATTGGTTCTAGACCCAATCGTCGACGGATTTCACCTCACTAGAGTCCTCATGGACGGCGGCAGCAGCGTGAACCTGCTTTATCAGGATACAATGCGCAAGATGGGCATAGACCCGTCAAGGATTAAATCCATAAAAACGACCTTTAAAGGTGTCATACCTGGTGTCGAGGCCAATTGTACAGGCTCAGTTACACTCGAAGTGGTCTTCGGATCCCCGGATAACTTCCGAAGCGAGGAGTTAATCTTCGACATAGTCCCGTTCCGCAGCGGCTATCATGCACTGCTCGGACGAACCGCATTTGCAAAATTCAATGCGGTGCCGCACTACGCATACCTCAAGCTCAACATGCCAGGCCCTCGAGGAGTCAGTACGGTCAATGGAAACACCGAACGCTCTCTCCGAACGGAGGAGCATACAGCGGCTCTCGCGGCAGAAATACAAAGTAGCCTTTAAAGCAATTCTCGAGTCCGGCTGTTAAGCGGCCGGACACCATAAAGTGCGCCCGGAGTAACCTACAACAAGACCACCTGGCACGTTCCGAGCACGCGTAGCAATGCGGCCCCAACCCCAGCCCTCGCAAAACTGCGAGATTAGTACCACGCGTACATAACTACGCTCTGGAGATACCATGGGCACAGGGGGAGGGGCATGACCACGGCATGCCCAGAGTGCGGCTCAACCACACCAGGGGCTCCCAATCGTGACATTCTTCTTTTTATTTCTTCTTACTCATAGGACTCCGTTTTCCAGAAGCCCTGTCCGGCAGTAGACTTGCCGAATTCACGATGCAACAGCTAGGGAAGCAGAAAAGCTATGTTGAGTATCCAGGTGGTCTCCATTACGAGCATTATACCTGTTTTACATACCATTCCGCAGCCTACCCCTGGAGGGGGACATGTTAAATAGTCCCATCCCTTGCTTATCGCACTATTTGTATCGTTCTGCTTTCATTGCAGTATTTTTTGAATAAACAATGCATCGCTTTTTGCCTATCATTGCATTCCTTTTTTATCTATATATGTTCACTTATGACATGTTGCACCCGTACGCTTTGGTACGGACAAATACACAAGGGGCTTAAGTTCCCCAAAGTATGGTGTGATAAGTCCGAACACTTTCACAAGTGCAGCACCCCGAACTTATAGCATTATATGTATCGGCTCCGAATCATGTCTTGGGTCAATAGTTGGGTTTGCCCGGCTCCCATGTTTTGGTACCTTACGTTCCGTTATATCGGCTAAGGTAGCGCTGGGAGAACCACTGTGATTGTGCCCCAGTTGAGCTGGGTTGAGCACCTCAGTGGAGAAAGCTAAAACTGACCGTCATGAGGGGTCGAGAGCCGGTCGTTGTTCGAGAGGTTTTTTCGAGTCCCTAAAGACTTATGCCGCTTAGAGCGAGGAGCCGGCTTTGTCCGGCCCAGGCGTGGATAGCGCCCCGAATTCGGCCTTCTGAACACTAGGGGCTTCGTTGAAATTTAAAATTATAGAATTATATGGCTAAGTGGGAGTGTTCAAGCATTATAAGTCCGGTTGCCTCATTCGTTGTGTTGAGCGCCTCCCTCGAAGGACCCAAAAATGGGAAAAAGAGCGCTCAGGTTTATCCCGAACACCCCAGCACTCGCGGCCTGGGGGCTGAAGCCAACGACTTGCCATCTCCCAAATTTGATAAACGACCGCACAGAAGGTAATATTTTAAATTAACAAGCGTTGCTTAGCGCATATGAACAAGTTTTCAGCGCACAGGGTAACAAAATGGGAGTCTACTAAAAAATTACATCTTTGGAGCATTCACCCGCTATAAGGCGGGCACCCTTCAGGACACCCTTGTAGTACATCTCGGGCGTGCGATACTCCTTGCCCGGCGGTGGCGCGTCCGTCACAAGCTTCTCGGTGTCCATCTTGCCCTAGTGCACTTTAGCACGGGCAAGGGCCTGACGGGCACCTTCAATGCAGACGGAGTGCTTGATGACTTCAACCCATGGACAGGCGTCCACTAGCCGCCGCACCAGACCGAAGTAGCTCCCAGGTATGGCTTCTTTGGGCCACAGCCGAACTATGAGGCCCTTCATGGCCTGTTCGGCCACCTTGTGGAGCTCGACCAGCTGCTTCAGCTGGTCGCTCAGGGGCACCGGATGTCCGGCCTCAGCATACTGAGACCAAAATACCTTCTCCATCGAGCTCCCTTCCTCAGCCCGGTAGAATGCGGCAGCATCGGACACACTATGGGGCAGATTTGCAAACGCTCCTGGAGAGCTCCGAATCCGGGTAAGTAACTAATAATTCACTTTTACATGCTTCCTTTGCATGAAGAATGCCTTACCCGCCTCTATCCTTTTTATCTCCTCAATCTCCTAGAGGGCCCTCTGGGCTTCGGCCTTCGTGGCTTTGGCACTCTCAAGAGCCGAGGCAAGCTCGGACTCTCGAGTCTTCGAGTCATGCTCCAAACTCTCGTGTTTTTCCACGAGAGCCTGGAGCTCTTGCCGCACCTCCGCCACCCGCGCCTCCTGCTTCTCCCGCTCGGTGCGTTCTGCGGCCGCATTGCGTTCGGCCTCGGACACCACGTCCTTCAGGGTCGCCACCTCGTTTGTGGCCCCTGCAATACTCACGTTATCCCTGTCATTTTTTGCAACCATAATCCTTTTGTATAAGGTATTACTTTAATAAGGTATTACTTACCTTCCTTGTCCTCGAGCTGCTTCTTGGCACGGCCAAGCTCGTTCTCGGACCGCTCCAGGCTCTGCTTCAAGGCGTTGACCTCCGCCGTCAGTGCGGCAGAGGTTAGCAGCGCAGCCTGCATTCCCATATTGACATATTTGTGTTAGACTCCTGCGTATATCTTTTTTAGATCCTCAGTTCAGCTTTTCTTTCCGAACACCAAACTGAGCATCAGGGGCTACTGTCTATGCAGTACTAATTTTACATATCTTAATCACATACCTCAAAGCATGTTAGAAGGCTGGTGCAGGCTTCGGTAAGCCCGCTCTTGGCGGACTGAACCTTCTGAATCACCGCACTCATGACAGTACGGTGCTCCTCGTTGATGGAAGCGCCGTTGAGCGCCTCCAGCAAATTATCCGGCGCCTCCGATTGGATGGAGGTCACCGGCGTCGCAGTCTCACCCTTCCTACGAAGGGGCCGCCCGCCGGACTCCGGAACCACTAAAGGTTCCGGTGCGGAGTCCGGTCCAAAGTCAGGGAGGTTGCCCTGCGGCACCTCCGGGGCCTCCTCCTCCTGGCTGGGCCCCTTCTGGGACCCCACCTCGGGGTCGTCTGTGTCGCGGGGAGAGGAGGCGGTCGGAAGTGAAGCGCTATTCACATCCGATGGGCCTAAGGAGCCGCTCGACGAAGCGGGGAGATCGTCCTTGGGAGGGCTACATGGTGGTATTCGGCGTTAGAAGACACTATGCGATGAAAGAAAAATCATGAGTTATTCTGAAATCCAGACACTTACGATCTCGCCAGGGGCTTGACCCTTGAGGGCCACTCCTCTTCGCTGTCGTCGGCATTGGTGGAACAGTCCGGAGGAAGGGTCCTTACCTTCTTAGACCCTTCGGCCTCCTCCGTTGGGGAAGCCTTCCTTTTCTTCTCTCCCCCCGCTGGGGAAGAGGCCTCTTTCTTCTGCTCCTCGTCTTCGCGGGAGGAGTCCGCCTCGGAGTTATCAGACGATGAGTCCGATAACACCTGGCGTCGGGAACTCCTCCGAGTCCCCGTGGCCTTCTTCTTGGCCTTCTTCTACGGCACCACGTAAGGCACCGGAGCCAGCAGTCCCGTTAATCGGGCATCCGCTGGGTCTTCTGGCAAGGGAGCCGGACAGTTAACCTGCGCGGACGTCTTCTGCCAGGCCTGTTAAAGGTAAAGGGAGTTTAGATCCTGCATAGAGTCAAACTACAGAAAACAAATGTCCCGTAAAGGGTAAAATAGCTTACCTTGCCGGCTTGCCACAGCGAGCTGAATCTGCGATCCTCGGTAGCGGATGCGGGAGCTTCGGTGCCCTTGAATAGCACCCTCCAGGCGTCTTCGTACGTAGTGTCAAAGAGCCTGCTCAAGGTCTGGTGCTGTGCCGGATCGAACTCCCACAACTTGAAAGCCCGCTCCTGGCACGGGAGGATCAGGCGGACGAGCATGACCTGGACTATGTTGACAAGCTTGAGCTACTTGTTCACCAAAGTTTGAACGCAGGATTGGAGTCCGGTCAGCTCCTCCGAATCACCCCATGATAGGCCCTTCTCTTTCAAGGAGGTGAGCCGTGTGGGGATGCCAGATCTGAATTCGGGGGCCACTGCCCATTCAGGGTCACGCGGCTCGGTGATATAGAACCACCCCGATTGCCACCCCTTTATGGTCTCCACAAAGGAGCCCTCGAGCCATGTGACGTTGGGCATCTTGCCCACCATAGCGCCTCCGCACTCCGCTTGGCGGCCGCCCACTACCTTTGGCTTGACATTGAAGGTCTTTAGCCATAAGCCAAAGTGGCGCTGGATGCAGAGGAAGGCCTCGCACATGACGATGAACGCCGAGATGTTGAGGATGAAATTCGGGGCCAGATCGTGGAAATCCAGGCCATAGTAGAACATGAGCCCCCGGACAAATGGGTGAAGTGGAAAGCCCGGTCCACGAAGGAAATGGGGAAGGAACGCCACCCTCTCATGGGGCCTGGGGGTGGGGATGAGCTGTCCCTCGTCTGGAAGCAGGTGCGCAATGTTGTTGTGCAGGTATCCGACTTTCCTCAACTTTTTGATGTGCCCCTCCGTGACGGAGGAGGCCATCCACTTGCCTCCCGCTCCGGACATGGTTGGAGAAGGTCGAGGCGAGATGTGCGGACTTGGGCGCTGGAGCTCGAGTGCGCGGAGATGGATAAGCAAAGGAGGAAGAAGGCGTAGGTAAAAAGGTGGATCCTTATCCCCTTATATATGGGGGGACGAAGCTATGCGTCCCCACCAGCCTGGTAAAACTCGCTTATCTCCCAAGCGCCGCAATCAATGGCGCGGTTGGGTTACCCACGCCCGTATTGATGAGAATCCCAGAATAAGGGGACACAACCTCTGCTTCGACAAGACGTGCCAAGGAAACCGCTTCGCTAAACGCGCTGAGGTGGGACAATAAAAACAATTCGAATAAAGGCTTGGCCGTGGCATGACGTCATGCCACGAAATACGTCAGCAGATTGAACTTGTGTAAATATTATTCTCTCTACCGTGGTATGTGGAACTTATTTTGTAGAGCTGAACACTATCCTGATGTTCAAGATCTTCTATGAATTATTCGGAGGAGGAAACCGCCTTGCTATGCCGAAGACAATATGTGCACCATACTCGTCGTCATTGAAGCCTGGTTCAGGGGCTACTGAGGGAGTCCTGGACTAGGGGGTGTCCGGATAGCCGAACTATCATCATTGGTCGGACACCAAGACTATGAAGATACAAGATTGAAGACTTTGTCCCGTGTCCGGATGGGACTTTCCTTGGCGTGGAAGGCAAGCTTGGCGATATGGATATGTAGATCTCCTACCATTATAACCGACTCTGTGTAACCCTAGCCCTCTCTGGTGTCTATATAAACCGGAGGGTTTTAGTCCGTAGGACGAACAACAAGCATACCATAGGCTAGCTTCTAGGGCTTAGCCTCCTTGATCTCGTGGTAGATCTACTCTTGTACTACCCATATCATCAATATTAATTAAGCAGGAGTAGGGTTTTAACTCCACCGAGAGGGCCCGAACCTGGGTAAAAACATCGTGTCCCTTGTCTCCTGTTACCATCCGCCTAGACGCACAGTTCGGGACCCCCTACCCGAGATCCGCCGGTTTTGACACCGACAACGTCCATTATAGGTGTCAACGTCATACTTTCTCCGTGTTACTCGAAACGAAGGATGGCACAGGGCCTACTCCGTCGTACGACAGAGGCCACTACTTCTTTAGGAGAAGAGGCCCGGCTGGCTGCCTGGATGTTCTCTAATTTTAGGTAACAGTTGAATCTTCTCAGATACAAGTTAAATCTGAGCTATATATCGGTGTGAAGCACTGGTGTGCGAGTACATTTAATTGTGACCTGTTCTATTTTTGTACCTGATTGTTTTTAGAAAGGGGTGTACGTCAACTTAATGTGCTTGCAGAACTTATTGTGTTGTCTATCTGTTTTCTTTGCACGACATTCAAGATATTTCGCTGTCATTGATAATGACGATGAACCGTTATGTACGAGTTCATTGGTTTCAACATAGGCCTACCCGTAGCGATCCATTGCTTCCACCCTGATTGTGCCGCCTACGTGAAATTTTTGTATGCAAGTTCAGTGTGCTATGATGTTCTATATGATTGTGTCAACTATATAAGTTTTTACTGATCGTCAGCATTGCATGTGGCTGAAAGATGTATTTACGAGCATCGACCGATGGGTCTCTCGCTCTCTCTCTCACACACACACACACACACACAAGTGGGACCTGTTGAATTATTTCTTCGCTCGTGACAACTTTTAATTAGGTTCCACTATACTCTAACTTTTTTCTGAAGTTATTAATTGAGCTTAGTGACTTCAAAAAGTTTATAGAAGCCTTGTTTAGTCCTTTTCAGACGTCGTTGAATGTGGGGTGAGTAGCCATGTAAAGTTGTACTGTACTACATATGCCTTTTTTGGTGAACATCAGCAATGCAACTAGGCCGACAGTTGTGTACAAGATCCTAAAATAAGCGTAGCCTAGCCTATGTTTCTTCTAATAAAATGCATAGCCCAGTTCATTTTTTATATAATAAGATTACCAAGCCCAACTTAATTTTTTAATAATATTCATATCTCAATATTATTTTTATAATAAATTCTCAATCCAGACCATCATTGTTTTTTCACCCATCCTGGAAAATGGGTCCATTTCTATTAAAATCAAATGGCTTGTATATTATCAGAAATGATAAATGCGCTGCATGTACGCAATATTATTTTTCACCAAGCTCTGTAAATAGGTGTATTTGAATAAATAATCAAATGCGCTATAAATTATAATAAATAGTAAATTGACTATTATTATTTTTACCTAGCCCAAGAAATAGATTATTTTTCGAGTCAAAGCCCAGGAAATACATGTATTGGCAAACAAAATGAAATTGGATGTAAAATCTAAATAAATGGGATGCATTCCCCCATAGCTTTTGAAGCTGACTTTCGTGGCCCACTAGACGAAGCCTACGCAAGGTGTTGTTCATTTAGTGAACAAAACGATTTAATGGACTAAAACAAAATGGCAACGAATTATTCTGACATCTGTAGTTGTTGGATTGGCATCCAACGGCGATCCTACTTCTTCAATCTCTGATCTAGATGCTCTTGCTCCTGCAGCGAAAACCATCGCTGGCTAGAGCACCTGCATCTACCTCCCATGGCCAGCTGTGCTGCCGTACAGACCTCGCCACCCCACCCTACTCCCAATGGTGGCTAGATCATACCTGTACTCACCCACACCTTCTGTTATTCTCTGGTAAAGGAAGCCTCACCCAGTAGCCGAACCAGTCCCTTGTACTCCCCTCCGCCAGGGACTCTAGTGCCCCTTGTTCCACAACTCCAGATTGTTCCCATCTTAGGCCTCGCCGTCATCCACCGCCTTGGTGCTCTCAGCGCGGCGTGGTCAATGTGGTCAAGGAACGACTTCCATCAGAATAGGACTATACGTGGAAAGGCTGACAGCTAGGTCCAAGGCCGCAGCAAGGAAGTGCCTCCTTATTACGTGAATAACAATGATTCCTCCACATGACAGCGGGACCTACCGGAAGGGCCTCGGAAAAAGTTCACCCCTAAGGGCTGGGACCCACCAGCTACATCTTCGCACGCAAGGAAGTGCCTCCATATTACAGAAAAAAATGATTCTTCCCCCTGACAGCTGGGACCCACCAACTATATCTTCGCACGCAATGAAGTGCCTCATTATCCTCCCTGACAGCTGGGACCCACCAGGTCGAACTGTTTGTAGGATTGTCTATCTGGTCGCGAAAGTGTACATACATACTAGTCGGTCGGTCTCTCTGCAGTGATGAACCATGGACAAGTAAGGAGATGCACGTGTCGTAGTAGAGGCGCAGACGTAGCATGTCACGCAGTCCCATCTATATATATCGTGTACACATACGTACATCCACGCTGCAAGAAAGTAAATACGGCTACGTATGTACATAAGGGCAGGATCTCGACCGCGTACTCACACATACGTACAGCCAGGGCTCTTGTACATGGAGAGGCAACCGACGGCAGCAACGTCGTCCTGTTCGTCGGCAGCTAACCGGCTGGGTCGTAACGGAGGAAACAATGTCGTGTTCACCGAGAGCCAAGTGACTGTGTCAGAACGCATCCTGTTCATTGGGAGCGAAGCCACTGGGTTGGAACGCATCCTATTCACCGGGAGGCAAATCACTGGGTCGGAATGGGTCGTGTTCAATGGAATCCAACTGGCTTGGACGGAACAGCCGCAACGGGGTCTGGCGTACCGCAAAACGGAGGAAAACGACCTCCCGTTTGACTACATATGGTCGAAGCGGGGTCTTGTTCATCGGGAAGGGTCTGTCGTACCACAAAACGGAGCAAACGGACATGTGTTCAAGTGCCTACGGTCGAAATGGGGTGCTGTTTATCGGGAGGGGTATGGCGTACAACAAAATAGAGGAAACTGCCTTGTGTTGGCGTGCCTACGGTCGAAATGGGGTCATGTTCATCGGGAGGGGTGTGGCATACCGCAATCTGGGACTCCATGGGCTACTCTTCATCCACTGTCTACTGCCTTGCCCGGCCTCCACGAGCTATTGTTCATCCACCATCGACTTGCTCGAGCCTCCTCCCGCTACTGTTCATCCACCGTTAACTTCCTCCATCCTCCACCAGCTACTGTTCACCATGGGGGTCCTGTTCATCCAGCCTCCACCGGCTACTGTTCAACCAGCCCTCCACATGTGGTCCTGTTCAACCAGCCCTCCACGGGATCCTGTTCATCCACCCCCAACCGGCTCGGGTGTGTGGCGGCCACCTCTCGATCGGGGTCGTGTTCATCCAGCAGCAATGGCCTCTACTACCACGGGGTCCTGTTCATCCAACCCCCACCAAGAATTGTTCATCCAATCCCCAACAAGGCTCACTGTTCACCAAGAGGCATCAGGTTTGATCGGCTTCAGTTAGTAGCAGTAGCTAAGGAATCGCTCGATCGGGTTCAGTTAACAGCCAGGGATCAATCGATTGCTCGGGTTCAGTAAGCGAACAACTCGCTCGGGTTCAGTAAGCGAACGCCTCGCTCGGGTTCAGTTAGAGCCCAATGTTTTGCACACACGCGCGTACGTGTACGAGAGAAATGTGCAATCCCTCTGTGCATCACTCGACCCCGACTACCCACCGTAACAGGGAACTCCCCGAAATTTTTCTCGCCTCGCTTCTACCATGATTTTTTTGTCTTAGATGGCCCAAAGAATGCCATGCAGGTGCGTCCCCGGCCCTCCCACGATGAAAAGCCCATTTTCTATCATGATTTTTTGTCATAGAAGTAGGAGCCCACCACATCTATGATGATACATGATTTTGTCACAATAATCTTCATAGAAGTGTCGCAAGCATGACCGAAAAAATCATTTGACCCAAAGTGTCACGGATGTATCTTTTTTTGTAGTGCAACACCGGCGCGGGATGGCTATTCATGGGCCCAGCCTTCCTTGGTGGGAAATAACCATTTTGGACACGCGTTCTAGCCAATGACCAACCAACACGTTCAAAACTGTTAGATTTCAAAGAGCAATGGTAACATTACTTGATGACCAAGTAATGCTAACTCCTCGATCAGAGACAAATCTCTCCCAGCGAAGAAGATCACAGTTTCTTGCTGGCAATTATTTGCTCAGAACACAAAGAGATTTGTCTCGCAACTTTCATAGGACTTGGGTTTAGCATCATAGAATCAAAGCTTCGAACGCTACACCCCACTTAATAGTATGACGGTCCCATGACAAAATAAAGAGAGGAGAAACAACGAAATAAATGCTACGTCTTCACTTTGTCTTCAATCTTCTCAGCCGTAGTCACTTCCTTCGGATGAGCATAGAACCAATTGCTTTGCGTCAGCAAGTTTTGAGGGGTCACTCTTGTTATCATAATATTTGGTGATAACCTTCACTATCAGCAGGGGATTATCTTTGTCATCTGAATCAAACTCCTCTTGATTCCAGCGACCTGCTACTCTGTGTGCACTAGCAAACACATAAGTCCCATACTATTTATTTCAAAAAAACTCCAAAACATAAGGAGGCAAATTGTTGCACCAACAATCTGCCCCTTTTTGGATCATTATTGACAAAACAAATAATCATCAAGGTGAAGATAGATAAGTGAAAATTAATTCGAACAAGAGTGAATAAGTGTTACTTTTCTCAATGATGAAATATACTCCCCCTAAATGTATGCAGGGAAAAAGATATGAAATTAATTCTCCTGCAAGTATTGAAGTATACAGAGAAAATTCCAATTATTCGACACAATGATTTGCATGGATGACATATAATCCATCGAGATCATAGTGCAATCATTAATAACTTCCTATAATAATTCCACCTGCAAAACAGATGCTTCAAGAGAAATAGTACTGTAGCAGGCGGGGTTATTAACATTACAGTACAGAGCTTTTACAACTTAGAGCAGATAAGTTTAAGACGGAAGTTGCAAACTTGTATGAAACCAAACCAAAGGAACACAGAAAGCAAATCTATCGAGACTCGACGTAATTCTCCCCCTTTTGTCAACTAGTGTCAAAAAGGTGACAAATAACATGAGTGCAAAGGCGGAGAACTTGGTTCACTCAACAACATCTCCAGAAGATTTGTGCGAGGTGATTTCGTCTTTGGAAGTGACTAGATTGGCATCGGCTTCAACAGCAGCAGGTCTTCCTTTAGGGATAACAACTTGGGGTTGAGAAGGTGAGGGCATATCAGGGGCAGCCACACGAGGAACATGGGATAGCAAATTTCCTTTGGCAGGTTTCACAGTCAGTGAGGTCGCTTCAGATTCTTCAAGCAGTTTGTGATGCTTGAGATGCAGAAGACCAGTGGTTGGCTCACGACCAGGAAGAGGAGGTGTAATCCGATCTTGGAAATCTTCAATAGTGAAGCCTTTGTCAATATAATCATAAAGCTCTTAGAGATTGACACTCAGGAGTTGTTTCTCAGTAAAAAAACCTGTGAAGCAATTTCCAGAGCCTCTTCTTGTTTTCATCTGCAATCAAATCCATGATTCTGGTTCGATTGTTGAGAACATTTAGCCCAAAGGCGAGATGTTCTTTTTTGCGTCGATCCTCGTCGATGTGCTGCAACAGCAGTTGTTGTGTACGCAAATAGACTTCAAGTTGCGATGGATGTTGATGCAAAATCTCTCAGCCGAGTTGAGGAAGACGTGACCCGTTGAATTTCCTGTGATAGTCATGAGGGCTTGACATGGGTGATTTACCCAAAGAAATATCTTCCATGATTTGCAAAGTATCGCAAATAGGAGGTATGAAGCTTTCGTGACTTTGCTTTGCTAGATACAGTGTGTGCATGGCGTGATCAACAACTTTCTGCATCCATGGCGCAAAAACTTTGAGGCAGTTCGGATACTGAGCAGAATGCTTCAAAATACGCAGAAACATGTCCTCAACATCAAAGAAAAACCGCTCAGAGATTGCATAGATAGCATTCCGAAGAACATCTGAGATGAATTTATCTGTATTCATCTCAGACAAAGGGCAAATAGTGTAAGAGAGCATGTGATATAGTGCCTGATTCTCGAATGTTAAATACTCAGGCCTGGGAGAACCAGTGTAGTCATGAATCCTTTTTTCATCCATAGTGCACCAAAAATTTTCATCTGAAATGACATCAATGCTGTCCACCAAAATTTCATTGTCACCGTGCTCAAAGCGAGTGAATTGGAAGTGCGAGACAAAATCTGTTGAAGTGCATTTGATGTGTTTTCCTTCGGTCATCCATTCCATAATCCATTTTGAGCTATCAGATTCATCACTATAGATGTACAAGGTAGCATAGACGATCAGGTGACTTTTCTGTCATAGAAGAAGGTACATTCTTCCTCACAATTTTCTTTCGATGCCTCTCCTTTTGCTGAGCAACTTGATCAATATGGCCTTTGAAAAGATCATCGTAGATAGTAACCTTTGCTTGATGCTCAAGACAGATCTTGCAAACAATTTCATCTAGATCCATGTGAAAACGCAACCTTCTGTTTTGGAGGAGAGTCATGGCATCGTTTGTATCATTGTAGGAGTCTTCGAGTGCTTTAATGACAAATTTTCAAGAAGCAGCTTTCATTTGTTCATCAAGATCATTCAGTTCGGCAGAAAGGGTGTTGATTTCAAGTGCATCTTCTCTCATTTCTTGAACAACGGTAGTGGCCTGTGAAATAATTTTAGGAGGGATAGGAAAAGAGGCCACTTCACCATTAAATGGATTGTCCACAAATGTATCAAGCATTTCCATGATGAACACATGCTTGTAGTAGTGAGGAGCATCACACTTAGCAGTTGGAGCAGTTTGCACTAGAACTTGCTCGGAAGGAGGTTTATAATCCAACGATTGAATTAATGTGGGAGAAAACTTAGCAGCCTTCTCCTTCAGTGCAGTAGCTT
Organism: Triticum dicoccoides; assembly: GCF_002162155.2. Lineage (NCBI taxonomy): Eukaryota > Viridiplantae > Streptophyta > Magnoliopsida > Poales > Poaceae > Triticum > Triticum dicoccoides. Next base: position 215,588,920 of record NC_041389.1, on the reverse strand, counting down.
GAGGTGCATTGTGCTCGGCAGTAGGCTCCTTGATATTCTTCAAGTCGGGCTTGGGAATCCGTTCACCTGGCTTTGCAGTACTCACAGGGGCGTCAACTACCACATCCTTCATATTGATAACATCTGGATGAGGAGTTGTATTCACATGTTGTTGCATAGTGATAGTGGTAGGTGGAGTTTTCCTGACAGTGATCTTCTTCGGTGGTGCTTCTGGAATCATTGGGACCCGAAGATCAGGCAACACGGTAGAAGTGGTGATATTCATTTCTCGCTGAGAGTACCAGCAACTTCATCCTTTGTGAGCGTAGGATCATCTTCATCCGAAGAATCACTTCTACCGGATTCAATCGTTATTTTATTCGGAGAAATCTTTCACTTTGAAGCAGCAGAACTGGGATCATGCTTGCGTTTAGAGCAACCTTCAGATTTTTCTACGACCTTTTTTTCATTACATCTTCTTGAAGAAAGTGACAGTTTTCTTCTTCTCGAGCCTTTTTTTTCCTCCCTCTTAGCTCGCTTGATGGCATTTTTCGGACGCTTAGCAACTTCATCAGGATAAAATTTAGGTGTGCGAAGGGAGGACTCATGAGCATTTGATGGAGGCGGCGGTTGAGGGAGTCCTGGATTAGGGGGTATCCGGACAGCCGGAATATATACATTGTCTGGACTATTGAAGCGTGAAGATACAAGACTCAAGACTTCGGCCCGTGTCCGGATGGGACTCTCCTTTGCGTGGAAGACAAGCTTGGCGATCCAGATATTGTGTTTCCTTCCTTGTAACCGACTCCATGTAAACCCTAGCCCTCTATGGTGTCTATATAAACCAGAGAGGTTGGTCCTTAGAAGGCCGATTACAATTACAATCATACCATCATAGGCTAGCTCTTAGGGTTTAGCCTCTATGATCTCGTGGTAGATCTACTCTTGTACTACACATATCATCAATATTAATCAAGCAGGAAGTAGGGTTTTACCTCCATCGAGAGGGCCCGAACCTGGGTAAACATTGTGTCCCTTGCTTCGTGTTACCATCAGCCTGAGACACACAGATCGGGACCCCCTACCTGAGATCCGCCAGTTTTCACACCGACATTGGTGATTTCATTGAGAGTTCCTCTGTGTCGTCGCTGCAGGGCTTGATGGCGCCTTCAATCGTCAACAACACGGTCCAGGGGAGACTTTTCTCCCCGGACAGATCTTTGTGTTCGGCGGCTTCGCACTGCAGGCCAATTCGCTTGGCCATCTGGAGCAGATCGATAGCTACGCCCCCGGCCACCAGGTCAGGTTCGGAAATTTGAACTACCCAGTGGATATTTGCGGAGACTTGATCTTCGACGGATTTGGGCCTGCGCCAGGAGCACCGAACCGTCACGATGACCATGGCTTAGACCTGCTGTCAGACAAAGCTCGGGATATCACCCCTGCAGTAGCCTCAGATCTAAATCCGGAGCAAGTTGCGTTGCCTAAGGACGGAGGGGCGGACCCTGCCTTGTAGGCCACACACTCATCGGCGGTGGAGTCGAACACAGGTCTCACCTCTGCGGAAACCTGTAACCCCGGGCCCCCAGACTCGTATCCGGTCGTTGGTTCCGGTCCGCACACCCTCGAGCCAACCGAGCCTGGTTGGGCTCCGGTAATGGAGTTTACCACTGCGGAGATCTTCCAGCACTCGCCCTTTCGCGACATGCTGAACTCATTAAAGTCTCTCTCTTTGTCAGGAGGCTCTGGGCCGAACTATGTCCGGCTTGAGTGGGAAGCGGGAGACGAAGGAATTCGCTGCCCACCCAACACCCACTTCATTGCCACGGTCGACGATTTAACCGATGTGCTTGACTTCGACTCCGAAGACATCGACGGTATGGACGACGATGCAGGAGAAGTACAGGAGCCACCGCTCACAGTGCGGTGGACGGCCACCTCCTCATACGATATATACATGGCGAACACTCTGAAGGAAACCAATGGCGATGAGGCAACGGAGGATAACCCCTCAGGGAGAAAAACAAAGAATGAGCATTGTCGGCGCCGCCCCAAGCCCCGCCACAGCGATACTGGCCCAGGAGACGAAAACAATACAAATGACGCTAAAGATGAATACAACCCTGATCAGCCTAGCTTCAAGCAGTCCGGACTGGCCACGGTGGGATACTTGGAGAGGGACAACTATACACCCCCCTCCGAAGACGAGCTAAGCCTCGGCAATGACGAATTCGGCGTGCCTGAAGATCCAATGGAACAAGTTCGCTTCAAGCGACGGCTCATGGCCATGGCAAGGAGCCTGCAAAGAAAGCAAGAGCAGCTTAAAGCTGACCAAGATTTGCTAGTGGATAGGTGGACAAAGATCCTGGCCACCGAAAAGTACGGACTCGACCGCCCCAACAAAGGGCATACGCGACACAACTGGCTACCTCAACCTAAGCAGGAGAACCCAAGGCACACACCCCGACGTCCACACATCACTACGGTCCAAGACAGTAAGAAGGATACACGAAGAGGCACCCTCAAGCCTCGGCGCAATGGTCATAAACGTCAAGTCCGCTGGTGCGAAGTCCAGCAACTCCCAGTCCGGTCAACGGACAAAGAGCAGCTCAAGCCTATTCGGCCCGAGCCACACACTCGATCAACCGTGTGAAATTCACGGTACTCCTAGAAGGACGGCAAAGCATACCAACAGTGAATGCCGATTCCTCAAAACAAAACGACCGGTCATGTGTCGGAAACAATGAGGGGAGGCGTCTATTCAAGAGACCCCCCAGAGCATAAAAGTACAACCAATCGCCCCCGATCACACTTACCACAGCAATTCAACTGCCGTACCCCTAGACCTTGTAGTCCGGGGGCTCCATAACACACAAAGCCCCCACGGGTACGAAACCACAAATAACATCTCCTAAAGGATGCCAGGTGCAAAGGCCAAGTTTATTGGCCCACCACCCTAACGGTTGTTTTCGAATCACCAAAAATGCCACGCCAAAGAGTAATTCTTCAGCAGCTTCCCCTCATATGGTAATTTACCGTATGCTAACGGGATGAACCATGTTGACTAGATTCCACGTGATAAACCATTAGGCCAACACCGTGTGATATAATCATGCCCACGGGCCAGGCCAGACCGCGCCCTTAGAGCGAAAACCATACAGCTGCCGGAGTAGCGAGTCGCGCATGCCTATTAAAATTTTGATGTGACAGCCAACTCTCTGGACACCTACTGAGGAGTCTGCGCTACTTCACGGTATAACGGCTGGGTTCACCAGGGTCCGATTAGGAACCCTTAGACCAACCACAAGAGGACATTCAGCTGCCTCCAAGCATTTGCCTTTACAAACTAACATTGACGCAGAACAGGATTGGCGGCGTGGAATCAGCCCGAACACACAATGGCAGGAACGTGCAGGTAGAAGGCAGTTCGGATTCACTCTTGATCCACTCACACCCCCTCTAGTCCGGCCATCACAGGTTCCGCCAAAAACACCTCTTTTCATAATCATACATCATACTCATATGCATAGACATATCATCCTACTACAATGCATAGACATAAATAACACTTACCGGCCGTCGTTTATCGCCGACGCCTCTTTGCCAAAAAACGGCAGCCACGCTTCATGTTACACCCGGTTATGCCAGGGGCTTCACAGCACGGCAATAAAGTCCGACCACCTTTTCGGTCGCTCGGCACCCCGAACTTATAGCATTATATGCATCAGCTCCGAATCATTTCTTGGGTCATTGGTTGGGTTTGCCCGGCTCCCATGTTTTGGTACCTTACGTTCCATTCTATCGGCTAAGGTAGCGCTGGGAGAACTACTGCGATTGTGTCCGGGTTCTGCCGGATGAGCACCTCAGTAGAGAAAGCCGAAAACCGACTGTCATGATGCAGCGAGAGCTGGTCAGCTGTTCGAGAGGTTGTAAAATCCTTAAAGATTTATTCCGCATAACGCCATTATAAATGCAGAGTGCGACGGATCTGTCTTCTGATCAGGCGCCAATAGAGCCCCTAGTTCGTCCTTCCGAACACTAGGGGTTGCGCCGACCATACTCGAATTCCTATGGCTAAGTGAGAGTAGTAAAGCCTTATAGTCTGATTGCCTGGTTCGTGGTGAGAAACGCCTCCTTAAAAGGACCCAACCATGGGATAAATAGTGTTCCGATATATCCTGAACACCCGCGTACTCTTTTTACGTGGGGGCAGAAGCCGACAACTGGCCAACTCTCAGGATTTACATACAATAAACAGCCGCACAGGAAGAACATATGTTCAAACAAAATAGACAACATATAATGAAAGTGCCATTATCCCATATTACAAAAGAGCGGCACGAACGCCCTCAGGGAAATATAACGTCTTTGGTACACTTATCCGCCGCAAGTCGGGCCCCTTTCATTACACCTTCATAGTACAACTCGGGCTTGCGGTGCTCCTTACCCTCCGGCGGCCCCTCAGTCATCAGCTTCTCCGCGTCAAGCTTCCCCCAATGCACTTTTGCACGGGCGAACGCCAATCGCGCACCTTCTATACAGGCTGATCGCTTGATAGCATCATGCCGAGGACAGGAACCCACAATCCGCTTCACGAGACCGAAGTAATTGCTTGGAATTGGCTCCGTAGGCCACAGCCGGACAACCAAGTCCTTCATGGCTAGTTCGGCCGCCTGGTGCAGTTCAACCAGCTTCTTCAGCTGATCGATAAACGGCACCGGATAGTTCGGCGCCAAATACTGCTACCAAAAGTTCCTCTTCGCAGACTTCTTCTCCTCGGTCCGGTAAAATTGGGCGGCATCTGATATGCTGCGAGGCAGATCCGCAAACGCCCCTGTAAAAACAAGAATTCAGCTTGTCGCTTAGAGCTCTCTCCACTATCATGTAAAAATAGCCATGAATACAACAGGCCTTACCAGCCGCAACTTTTCGGGCCTCCTGAATGTCCCGTAGAGCACCTCGGGCTTCTTCCCGAGCATCTTCCGCGGCTTGTAGAGCTTGGGCGAGTTCGGATTCTTTCCTATTAGACTCTGCTCCAAGCCCTCACTTTTCTTCACAGCCTCCTGGAGCTCCCGCTCAGCTGTGATGACCCTCGCCTCGTGTTTTTCATGAAGTGCCTGTTCGGCAGCAGCCTTCTCATTGGCATCAGCCATAACCTTCTTCAGTGCCTCATATTCGGCACTCGCTCCTAGGGCATACAACACAAATACTTTTCAATAGGCACAATTACTTATTCGTGTCTAATGAAAGACAATGTTTCAGCATACCTTGCTTATCCTCTAATTGCTTCTTCACACGGCCAAGTTCTTCCTCGGCCCGTTCCAGGCTCCGCTTCAGTTCAGACATTTCTGCATTATGAGCGGCCGTCTTCTCCGCAGACGCCTGTTTTCAAACAAAGAAGTACATGTCATTAACAATGGTTCCCACGAAAAAAGAGGATTTGATCCCCTGCCCGGCTATCTCTCTTTTGCCGGACAGTGTATCAGGGGCTACTACTCATATTATGATGATTCCTCCAAAGGTTTCTCAGAAACCATACCTCAAAAGCTTTTATAATGCCGAGGCCGGACTCATTCAGCCCGCTTTCGGCAGACTGAATCTTCCCAACCATCGCACCCATAAGGGTCCGATGTTCATCGACGATAGACGCGTTCTTTAACACTGTCGATAGACCGCCCGGCAGCTCCGCGTGGACAGAGGTTACCGGCAAAGTAGGCAAACCTCCCTCCGTTGAAGGTGGCCGCTCGCCCGATCCTGGAGCCTTAGGTCTCCAAGACCTTATCCGGCTGTGGTCCGAACCCGAGATCGCACCCATCGTCGACACGCCGTGGGGCCGCTGCCCCCACGTGTCCGGCTCCAGAGACATGCCTCTCCTGCTCTGGGTCTCTTTGAGATGACACCTCGGTGTCACGCCTGGACTTTGGAGAAGGAGTCTCCGAAGGTGTCTCGCTTGCCACGGCATCCGAGCTCAGCGAATCCTCCGATGAGGACTGTCTGGCAGGAGACCTCGCCGGGCTATACGAGATATGGCGACAATTAAAACTACTGTACCCAGACGGCCCTGGATGCATAGACGCATTCGGATTTCGGTTACTTATGATTTTTCCAGGGGCTGGGCCCTGGGATCCCACTATGGGCTGTTGTCGACAACCATGGTGGATGCCTCTGGATGGGAACCTCTCCCCCTCTTGGGCGATTCGGCCTCCAGGGACTGGGAAGCTGCACGCTTCTTCCCACCTTCAGAGTGAGGCTCGTCCTCCTCTGCTTCCTCCTCTTCGTCTTTTGAAGAAGGAGCCTTGCTGGAGTCTTTGGATTTTGCGTCCGAAGCCTCGCGGCGACGGAGGCCACTTTGGGTCTTCTTGACCTTCTTGGAGGCCTCCTTCTTTGGCGCCTCGTAAGGTGCAGGGACCAGCATCTTTGTCAGAAGAGGTTCGGCCGGTTCCTCCGGCAGCGGGGCCGGAGAATGTATCCGCTCCACCTTCTTTATCCATCCCTGAGGTCATGATGAAACATGGTTAAAAAGTCTCTCTCATGACATGCCAACTGAAGCATGGAGGGACAGAGCGTGGCTGTAACTTACCGGGCTTGCAGAATGGGATAATCGATACCCACGATCCTCGGCGGAGCCCGGCCACGATTTGCCGGACTTGAAGAGCACCTTCTAGATATCCTTGTGGGAGGAATCATAGAGCCCCTGAAGGGTTTGGTGCTAGGTTGGGTCGAACTCCCACAGAGTGCAGGCTCGGCGCTAGCAAGGGAGGACCAGGCGAACTAGCATCACCTGGACTACGTCGGCAAGTTTGATGTCCTTGTCAACCACTCTCTGAACGCGCGTCTGGAGCAGTGACAGCTTGTCGGACGAGGACCAGTTCGGTCCCTTCTTGGGCCAGGACGTGAGCCGCAGTGGACCTCCGGATCTGAACTCAGGAGCTGTAGCCCACTTTTTGCCGCGTGGTTCGGTGATATAAAACCACTGCTGCTGCCACTCCTTGACGGAGTCGTTGAAGGCACCATTCGGCCAAACTGCCTTGGGCATCTTGCTCACCATGGCGCCGCCGCACTCGGCATGTTCGCCACTCACCACCTTGGGCTTCACATTGAAAATCTTCAGCCACAGGCCGAAGTGAGGCGAGATCCAGAGAAAGGCCTCGCACACGACGATGAACATCGAGATATTGAGGAAAGAGTTGGGGGAAATCAATCCCATAGTAATACATGACTCCACGGACAAATGGGTGGAGGGGAAACCCGAGCCCATAGACGAAATGGGGAAGGAACACGACTCTCTCGTCAGGCTCTGGAGTGGGGACGACCTGTCCCGCTGGTGGGAGACGATGGCCGACCTTCTTGGCTAGATATCCAGCTTCCTGGAGCTTCTTGATATCCTTCTCCCGAATAGTAGAGGCCGTCCATCTGCCTCCTACTCCGGATCCGAACATCTTCGGAAAACCTCTCTTCGATGGAAAAGAAGAGTACTTGGGCATTAGGGCTCGAACAGAGGGGAATGAGCTAACGGAAGGAGAAGGCGTGGGTAAAGAGAAAGAAACCTTATCTCTTTATAGGGGCGGTAAATGCTTTTTGTGCCTCCCCACCTGCCTGGTGGAGCCCGTCCGCCTCCCACTCGCCGCGATTAGTGGTGCTGTTGGATTACCCATACCCGTATTGATGAGAATCTCGTGATAAGGGGACACAATCTCTGCTTCGACCAGACGTGCCAAGGAAACCACCTCGCAATATACGCTGAGGCTGGATGTGGGAAAACAGTTCGGATAATGACCCGACCTTGGTGATATGTCACGTTGTCTAGGAAGTTGCTAGCAGATTGCATTAGTGAAATATCATTCTCTCTACGGCGATATGTGAGGATCATTTTGCGGATCCAGACACGGTTGAAGTGTTCGATAATTACTTTGGAGTATTCGGAGAAGGAACCCGCCTTGCAATGCCGAAGACAAGACTGCACGCCAGACTCATCGTCATTGAAGCCTGGTTCAGGGGCTACTGAGGGAGTCCTGGATTAGGGGGTATCTGGACAGCTGGACTATATACATCGTCCGGACTATTGAAGCGTGAAGATACAAGACTCAAGACTTCGGCCCGTGTCCAGATGGGACTCTCCTTTGCGTGGAAGACAAGCTTGGCGATCCAGATATTGTGTTTCCTTCCTTGTAACCAACTCCATGTAAACCCTAGCCCTCTCTGGCGTCTATATAAACCGGAGAGGTTGGTCCTTAGAAGGCCGATTACAATTACCATCATACCATCATAGGCTAGCTCTTAGAGTTTAGCCTCTATGATCTCGTGGTAGATCTAATCTTGTACTACACATATCATCAATATTAATCAAGCAGCAAGTAGGGTTTGACCTCCATCGAGAGGGCCCGAACCTGGGTAAACATTGTGTCCCTTGCTTCCTGTTACCATCAGCCTGAGACGCACAGATCGGGACCCCCTACCCGAGATCCGACGGTTTTGACACCGACAGTGATCTCTCCTGGGGATCATTTGGTTTGATGAGAGCAATTTCCCGGCAGTCCCCCCATGGTGGATGAAGTGCAAAGTTTTGAGCAAACCAAGGATGAATCGATTCATAATTGAACCATTTGCGCACCCAGTGACATTGAATCCACTAAAGACACTTATATCTCCACTGCTTAGTTTCTCCGGGAGCAGTATTATCACCATCGTGGGAGATGTATCCAGCTGTGTTTGTATATGGTTGCCTGTCACCCCTCTTCTTTTTCGGAGCATTCTCTTATTGCTCGTCCAGCATTTTGCTCGGTTATCTTATGCTTGCTGGTTGATGGGTCTACCGTTGGGCCCTCGACATTCGGAGCTTTGGACTCATCTGTTGTCCCCAGAATAACATCGTCTCCATCAACCATGCTCATTGGTCGAGCAGAATCCTCAACTGACTACATTCACCCTAACTCGATGATGTGCTGCAACTGCGGTAGCGCGGGCAGGAAGATGATCCACAGTGGCGAGGAATGACTCCGGCGACCTCTTTCTGGCAGCAAAGTAGAGAGGATGATCGATGGCTTCGAGCTCAAGGAGGAGTAGTGCGGTAGGGCTTCGAAAAGTGATGGTGCCAAAGAGGAGAAGTGTAATTGGGAATGTT
>NC_041389.1:215542661-215579435 GCF_002162155.2 Triticum dicoccoides | reverse complement strand
AATAACCGCATCGGGTGAATCTGACCAGACCAGCCACACTCAAAGGACTATTGCAATTCAATGGTCTAGGTAGAATGACAATTAATGAAGAGCACGTGGCAACCATCATCAAAGATCGTGGTCCTGACTTGGGCAGGAAACCCCAAATTTTGGATGGCTTTCACCCGAACGAATTAAGTTCGGAACAAACGTTTAACGTGGTCAAGTACACCAGATAAAGTTACATTACCAGATGAAATTTGAGCATTCATAACAGAACAACATAGACTGGAAGAGATAGAATAGAGGGAAAACAGGGTCCTAGGCATTTCACTCAGACAATGAAACACAAACACCAGAGAGAAGACCTATGAGTGAAATACATTCGGACTAACACAGAATCCTTCAACTGAAAGGCAATTTAACAAAGGGAAATTGTGGTGGCCTGACCCACCGTATAAGAACTGTATGACCATGAGCAATGCACAATTATCATGGGACCTGGTTAGTCTAGTTCTTCGTTAATGTATTCACTCTCAGAAAAAAATCACTTTGTCGAAATTGTCAAAGTCTTCGAGTGTTGTGCACCCATTCCTTCTAAGATGTGGAAGTGATGGTACGGGTGCCGAGTCCATCTTACTTCACGTGTCCATGATATTTAGCTCATACCGTAACGCACATAATCTTTTCTCATCGAGAGGCTTGGTGAAGATGTCAGCGAGATTATTTTTATTATTGACGTGACCGGTAACAATATCCCCTCGAGCAACATGACTGCGAATAAAATGATATCTGATGGCAATATGCCTGGTGCAAGAATGCTGCACTAGATTGTGTGAAATTTTGATCGCACTCTGAAAGTGCAACTATCCCTAGGTGGTTTTGGTAATTCGTAACAACATATAGCTCATTGAGCTAATACTATTCCAAGACAATAATTCAGGAAAGCTCAATGAATGGCATGGCATGGATGATGGAAGTGGATCCCTCAAAATACTAAGGACAAAGGACTGGCTCAAGCTCAAAAGCTCAAGACTCTTCATTTTACATTTTAGTGATCCAAGATCACATTGAGTCTATAGGAAAAGCCAATACTATCAAGGAGGGATGAGGTGTGGCTTAATGAGCCTCTTGCTTCATGTGCTTAGTGATATGCTCCAAAACCCTCAACTACTTTCCCACATCTGCAAATGACCTAAACCCAAAGCCAAAATCGGTCACACCGATTCTTCCTATCCGGCGCCACCGATTCCAAAAGTCAGAGCCACTGCCACAAACCCTAAGCAAATCGGTCTTACCGATAGGGATCTCGGTCTCACCGAGATGGGCTTGTAATCTCTCTGTTTCCCTTCGTAACGTTTCGGTCTAACCGAAATGAGCGATCGGTCCCACCGAGATTGCAATGTAAACTCTCTGTTTCCTTTTTGGAACATTTCGGTCTCACCGAAAAGAGCAAATCGGTCCCACCGAGTTTACCTGACCAACTCTCTGGAAAGCTTATTACCAAATCGGTCTCACCGAGTTTGTGTAATCGGTCTTACCGAGATTACGTTATGCCCTAACCCTAACCGAATCGGTCTCACCGAGATGCATGTCAGTCCCACCGAAAATCACTAACGGTCACTAGGTTTACTAAATCGGTCCGACCGAGTTTGACGATTCGGTCCCATCGAGTTTGGTAAATTGTGTGTAACGGTTAGATTTTGTGTGGAGGCTATATATACCCCTCCACCTCCTCTTCATTCGTGGAGAGAGCCATCAGAACAAACCTACACTTCCAACTTACTATTTCTGAGAGACAACCACCTACTCATGTGTTGAGGCCAAGATATTCCATTCCTACCATATGAATCTTGATCTCTAGCCTTCCCCAAGTTGCTTTCCACTCAAATCTTCTTTCCACCAGATCCAAAACCTATGAGAGATAGTTGAGTGTTGGGGAGATTATCATTTGAAGCACAAGAGCAATGACTTCATCATCAACGCACCATTTGTTACTTCTTGGAGAGTGGTGTCTCCTAGATTGGCTAGGTGTCACTTGGGAGCCTCTGACAAGATTGTGGAGTTGAACCAAGGAGTTTGTAAGGGCAAGGAGATCGCCTACTTCGTGAGGATCTACCGCTAGTGAGGCAAGTCCTTCGTGGGCGACGGCCATGGTGGGATAGACAAGGTTGCTTCTTCATGGACCCTTCATGGGTGGAGCCCTCCATGGACTCGCGCAGCCATTACCCTTCGTGGGTTGAAGTCTCCATCAACGTGGATGTACGATAGCACCACCTATCGGAACCACGCCAAAAACATCCGTGTCTCCAATTGCGTTTGAATCCTCCAAACCCTTCCCTTTACATTCTTGCAAGTTGCATGCTTTAATTTCCGCTGCCTATATACTCTTTGCATGCTTGCTTGAATTGTGTGATGATTGCTTGACTTGTCCTAAAGTAGCTAAAATCTGCCAAACTCGAAAATTGGGAAAAGGTTAAGTTTTTATTGGTCAAGTAGTCTAATCACCCCCCTCTAGACATACTTCAAGGTCCTACAAGTGGTATCAGAGCTTTGGTCTCCATTTGCTTTGATTTCCATAGCTTTTGGTGGTCATAGCCTTGGTTTCACAACCTAGGAGAGTATGGCGTCTAGCGAGGGAAATTATCACCTTAGAGGTCCTTACTTCGATGGTACTAATTTTGCTAGTTGGAAGCATAAGATGAAAATGCATATTCTTGGACATAACCTAGCCGTTTGGGCAATTATTTGTATTGGCTTGCAAGGTGAATTTTTCGATGGGAGAGAACCGAACCGGAAGCTAATGCGGAAGAATTGAAGATGCTGCAATACAACGCTCAAGCTTGTGATATCATCTTCAACGGATTGTGCCCCGAAGAATTCAACAAAATCAGCCGTCTTGAGAATGTAAAGGAAATTTGGGATACTTTGATTGATATGCATGAAGGTACTGAGTCCGTCAAGGAATCCAAGTTGGATGTGCTCCAGAGTCAGCTTGACAAGTTCAAAATGAAGGATGCTGAAGGTGTCGCTGAAATGTAATCTAGGCTTGCTCTTATCACAAATGAGATTGCCAGCTTAGGAGTGAAGAGATGACCGACAAATTCATCATCAAGAAGATCTTAAGAGCATTGTATGGAAAGTATGATACCGTGTGCACGTTGATTCAAATGATGCCAAACTACAAAGATCTCAAGCCAACGGAAGTCATTGGAAGAATTGTTGCTCATGAGATGTCACTCAAGGATAAGGAGGAACTTCACAACAAGTCAAGTGATGCTTACAAAGCCTCAAGTGAAGCCCCCACATCATCAAGTGAGAAACAAACCTTCAATGAAGAATTGAGCTTAATGGTGAAGAACTTCAACAAATTCTACAAGAGTAGAAGCAAAGAAAGAAGCTCCAAGTCAAGGTCTTACAATGACAAAAGATCTTCTAGTCGAGAGCGCAATTGCTACAATTGTGGGAGACCCGGACACTACTCCAATGAGTGTACGGCACCCTACAAAAGAAGAGAAGATTCTCCAAGAAGAAGAAGAAGCAAAAGAGAAGAATCACCACCAAGAGAGATGAGGAGTAGAGATGATTGTTATGAACGAAGACCCTCACGGAGAAGCAATGATTCGGAAAGGAAGGACAAGTCATCAAGGAGCTACACAAAACGAAGACATCAAGCTCATGTTGGTGAATGGGTTTCCGGCTCCGACTCCGACAATCACTCCGAGAGAAGCTATCACTCCGACTCCGAATATACTCAAGATGAAGGTGTTGCCGGTCTAGCACTTGTGTCAACCAACTCCTACAACATATTTGACTCACCAAATGAAGGTGTTGGAAGATGCTTCATGGCCAAAGGTCCAAAGGTAACACATCCTGAGTATGTTGATTTCAATAGTGATGAAGATGACTTGCTTGTGGATGATGATTTACTTGTTGACAACTCTAGTGATGAATACTATGATGAAACGTCAATTAATCATGCTAATCAAGATAAAACGAACGATAATGATAAGGAGAAGATTGAGCTTCTAACTAAAGAACTAAACTCTCTTAAGTTAGCTCATGAAACTATCTACGAAGACATCGAGAACTTTTAAGGGCTCATGAGAAGTTACTCTTTGAAAAGCTCAATCTTGAGCAAGAGCATGAGTTCTTAAAAGCAATCAATGATGATCTTCGCAAGAAAAGTTCTTCTTACATTGCCAAGCGTTTACTCTTATCTACTTACATGCCTCAAGTCAAGTCTAGTAACAAGTACAAGAAAGATACTTCCTCTAGTAGTAACAATAATAATGTCAAATCCAATATTGTTGCTTCCAGTAGTTCTCTTGATTCCACTAATGATTCTCTTAGCCAAGTTACACTTGAGCAAGAAAATAGCCTATTGAAGGGAATTATAGAGAAAGGTGTTTACAAGAGCCTTGCCAGAAGTAAACAATTCGAGGAAATTGTACGCAAGCAAGGAAGGCACCGGAAGAATCAAGGTGTTGGTTTTGAACAAAACCCCAAGGCAAAGTTTGTTCCTCAACAAGAGAAGTATGATCCTACTTCCTTCAAGGGAACACAAGCTCAAGATGATCTTCCACCACAAGACCACAAGAACAAAGGCAAGGACATGCTTCAAGAAGAGATTGATGCATTTGAAGAAGGACCTAAAGCCTCGTTCAAGTGGGTTCCCAAGACTACATCAAGTTCTACTTCATCAAGTACAACTACAACTCCAAGGATTCCCATCAAGATGATGTGGATCCCGAAGAAGAAGAACTAGAGAGTTCTTGAGAGTGACTCCGCCAACATTCTTCACTCATATCATTATGGCAAGAACAAGTGCAATCAACTTCCACATCTTGCACTAGTTCAAGGAGTCACAAACCCTCATGATTGGTAAGGCAAGGGACAAGGTAACCTAATGATTTCATGGACATCATCTTGTGTGTGCATCACTCTATATCTATGGATATTGTTGTTTGTTCCTTGTGGGACTAACCCATGTAGGTAAGTTGAAAGTGCAACTCACTCCAATGGATTGCTCCAAATGATCTACATCAACATTGAGCATCTACATCTTCAACACCTACATGAAGTCATCATCGACAAAACCCAAGGTTAGTTCATCCCTCTAAGGGGGGATCTCACATCTAGGGGGAGCTTAACTCTAAGAATTGAGTCAAAGCAACTCTAATGGTGTGAACACATTAATGCATTATGTAAAAGTGGTAACCCCACTTGAGCTTAAACGATGAGTATGACCTATGATCAAATGTTCTCATTTGACTCCTAAGTCAATATACTCATATATAGATGACCTAGTCATCGCCAATTGTTTGAGAAATGCTAGAATTGGTTGTGCATGCTTTGCCACATATTTCATTTGCCATCTTATTGTGTGAGCATGTTGGTGCATATTTTACTCATTCAAGGACATCCACTTGTTGTTTTGATCGTTTGGTTTCTTTTCTTTTAGCGAAGTGGATGGACAAGAATGCCTAGGAACCTTCTTTAGCTATCTATGCTTTTCTCATCTCAAACTCTATTCATGCTACATCACAAAGTTTGATCAAGTCAGATTCGAACCACTCTGTGTGAGGAGCACTCGGAGTCCCCGGTTCGTCATAGACTTAAACTTCCAAAACCTCTTTGTGATTCTCGGTCTGACCGATTCCACCATTTCAGTCCTACCGAGATCATCAAGTTGATCTGAGTTTTCAATCTCGATGCAACCGATTTGAACTTTTCGGTCTCACCTATTTGCTGTAACTAAACACAGTTATGCATCTCGGTGCCACTGAGTTGTTCCACTCGGTCACACCGACAGGGTCGGGCTATATATAGCCACGGGAATTTTTTTGGAAATTTCTCCGAAACCCTTCGCCCGCGCAATAGCTCGCTCTGCCATCGGAGGTCTCCGGATCGTCTCCTCGTCGCCAGCAGCCTCCTGTAGCTGGTCTCCGCCGCCGTCAACGGATTTCGTCCCCGCCGTTGCCGCCGTAGCAAGTCCGCCACCAAGTTAGGGTATGGACTTGATCTTTGTGCTATCCACGTCTGATTCCTAGCACATTGTATTTTTTATCAAATCTTGCCACGATTGAAACTCTTCTATCCAGCCAAAGTAATCCATAGATTAGATGAGATTCAAATTTTTAGGGTTAGGTTTCCGCCGAAACCATCTCGGACCCACCGAGTTGAAAAACTCGGTCTCACCGATTTGGCTTATGCCATTGCACTAGTGACTCTCAGTCTGACCAAGAATTAGTAATCGGTGCGACCGATTTGAGGATTCTGTGAAACCCTAGCAGTCTCGGTGCCACCGAACTGAGACTCGGTCCAACCGAGATCATCAGTTTAGGTTCCAAAACTGCTTCGGTATCACCGAGTTTGAAAATCGGTTGATCCGAAATGCTTTATGTGGAAAACTAAAACTGAACTATTGAATCATTCTTTTGCAAAAATCTTTGCATTTTGTGATGCTCATCTTTTCTATCTCATCTATAACTCTTCATAGGGTCAGCAGTCAGCTTTTGCAGTATGTTAGATCAGAGTGACAGCCAGAACAGGTTAGAAGAGCAGATGGACTTGAGTGAGGGCACTAGTCCCTCAACTACAGATAAAGGGAGCAGAAGTACTCCTAGCAATTTGGCTAAGGCTGCTACTAGGCAAAGGAGGAAAAGAACTTCAGATTCAGAGGATGAAGATTACAAAGCTGAGGAAGATGAGGCCACTTCCAATAAAGTGGTGCTCAAGAAGGAATATGGCTCTGCACAGAGCACAAAGCCAGGTCTAAAAAGGAAAGTCCCTGCCAAGAGGACACCAATGCCAAAGGCCAGAAAGTCCACTCAAGTGCCAGCTCAGGCTCAACCCAAAGAGGCACCTGCAAGGAAAGATACATCATCCAAACCTCAGAAAGTTCCTACTGGACAGACTATGAAATTCCAAATTGAGTCAGAGGATGATGGGCCTCAAGACAAGAAAAAGAAGAGAGCAAGAACCACAACTGCCAAGGTCCTTGGAAAGCCCTCAATGAGAAGAGATTCTGAAGAAGAGGAAGAGGATGCTGCACCAGCACCTAAGGCACCTAAGCTTATGGGTGATGCAATCAGATCAGGGGCTGCAACATCCAAGCCCAAGGATGCACCCAAAGCTGCCTCCAAGGCCAAGAAAGTTCCAAAGAGGAATACTAGAAGTATTCCAGCTGCTGAGAAGAACAAGGCCCCAGTGCCCAATGTTGCTGAAGATGAGGATGAAGAAGAACAGGTCTTAAGAAAGCTCAAGACCAAGATACCAGACCACAATGATGCCCATCCTGTGGCTGAGGACATGAGAATCAGGAAGGATTCAGGGCTGAGACTGTGGAGGATGGAAGATCCATATGCTTCAAGAAGAAGAACTGTTGTTGACTAAAGGTTCCATACAAAGGAACAGCAGGACTTTTATGAAACAATTCTGTTGGAGAAGAAGCCTATAGTCTGTGACATGAGGTGGGTCGACTGGACCTACATCAGGGACAATGAGCAGCACTATCCTGGAGTGCAAGAAAGCTTTGTTGCCTGTGGAGTTGCTGATTTTGTTGGACAAAAGTTCACCAACTGGAATGGTGAGCTTATCATGCAGTTCTACTCCACAACACATTTTTACCCAGATGGTAGAATTATTTGGATGTATGAAGGTACAAGGTACCAATCCACTGTTGAAGAATGGGCAAGTCTGATAAATGCCCCCAAGGAAAATGAGGACGACCTGGACATTTATGCAAATAAGAAGTTGGGTCACAATTCAATGGCTCACATGTACAAGGAGATTCCAGACAAGGCAGTAGAGACTCACAAGTTTGGATCAGTTCACTTTCAGCTGTCAGGGTTGCCAACCATTAATTGGATTCTGAGGCACACTCTATTGCCCAAGTCTAGTGACCATAACATGATCAGAGGGCATGCCATCAACATGCTGCATGTGTTTGATGTGCCACAGAAGTTCAAGTCATGAGCCTAATAATTGAAACAATCAAGAGCACTGCAGCAGATCAGAAGAGGAGCTGTGGATATGCACCTCAGATTCAGGAATTGATCAACTCAAAGATGGGCACAGGGAAATATCAGTTGGATAAGGAACATTTTCCACTTTATCCAGACTTTGAGGACAATGAGGTTGTCATGAATGAAGATGATCCACAATCAGTTCAAGCTCAGGAGAAGAAGGAGAAGGCAAAGAAGGAGAAGGCTGCCAAGATGCCAACTCAAGAGGAGGCATCTGAATATTTCTTGAAAACCAAACAGGAGCAGCTTGGTTACTTGATAGCATCAACTCTGAGGATTGAGAAGGGACTGGCCACCCTCACTCAGAATCAGGAGAGCCTTGAGAGAATCATGGAACAAAAATTCTATGATCTAGATGTCAAAGTAACTGAGATTCAGTCAGTTGTAGAGCAGCTGCAGGAGGACATGCAGGAGAGGAAGGGCAAGACAACCACTGATGCATTTGCCAGAGTGCCTAGAGCCCAGAGGCCAGTTGCAGTGCCAGTGACAGACACTAGAGCAACAACTTCAGCACCAGCTATAGCACCTACAGTTCCAGTGCAACCAGCTCCAGCATCCACTCCAGCACCCTCTACTTCAACTGAAGCCTTCATCCAAGGAGCTATCAGGACACCACCACCAGAAGATCAAGCCTGAGAGTCGATCTAGCACTATGCATTTTCTATGAACTTTTTGGTAACTTGTTGCCAAAGGGGGAGAAAAATGTATAGATCATAGGCTTCGAGAGAGAGAGAGAGTGTGTTGCTTTTATTCTCTCTTGCTTTATTTGGTGGTTTTTCAAACTTTGTTTGCTTTTGGTTGAGATACTGTGCTTGTGAGACATTGATGATCATGTGTTTGATCATAAGCTACACTTATGCATGCTTGATATTATCCTATCTATCTTATGTGATCACTCACTATGCTTGGTGATGAGTGCATGTATTCAATGTTTATTATTTTGAGCGCTCCACCAAGATGTATGTTACATGGAAAAGTAACCCATGAGCCTAATTCTTTGTGCATTTGCAGTCCAAAGGAAATCTAAAACTATGCACAAAATTTAGGGGGAGCTCTTGCTTATCACATACTTGTCAAAGCGACGATGTTATTCAATCTTATTATCTTGTCGAAGCTTTGATCTATATGTTGTCATCAGTTACCAAAAAGGGGGAGATTGAAAGTGCAACTATCCCTAAGTTGTTTTGGTAATTCATAACAACATATAGCTCATTGAGCTAATACTATTCCAAGACTATTATTTCAGGAAAGCTCAATGAATGGCATGGCATGGATGATGAAAGTGGATCCCTCAAAATACTAAGGACAAAGGATTCGCTCAAGCTCAAAAGCTCAAGACTATTCATTTTACATTTTAGTGATCCAAAATCACATTGAGTCTATAGAAAAAGCCAATACTATCAAGGAGGGATGAGGTGTTGCTTAATGAGCCTCTTGCTTCATGTGCTTAGTGATATGCTCCAAAACCCTCAACTACTTTCCCACATCCACAAATGACCTAAACCCAAAGCCAAAATCGGTCACACCGGTTCTTCCTATCTGGCGCCACCGATTCCAAAAGTCATAGCCATTGCCACAAACCCTAAGCAAATCGGTCTTACCGATAGGGATCTTGGTCTCACCGAGATGGGGTTGTAATCTCTCTATTTCCCGTTGTAACGTTTCGGTCTAACCGAAGTGAGTGATCGGTCTCACCGAGATTGCAATGTAAACTCTCTGATTCCTTTTTGTAACATTTCCGTCTCACCGAGAAGAGCAAATCGGTCCCACCGAGTTTACCTGACCAACTCTCTGGAAAGCTTATTACCAAATCGGTCTCACCGAGTTTGTGTAATCGGTCTTACCGAAATTACGTTATGCCCTAACCCTAACCGAATCGGTCTCACCGAGATGCATGTCAATCCCACCAAAAATCACTAACGGTCACTAGGTTTACTAAATTGGTCCGACCGGGTTTAACGATTCGGTCCCACCGAGTTTGGTAAATTGTGTGTAACAGTTAGATTTTGTGTGGAGGCTATATATACCCCTCCACCTCCTCTTCATTCATGGAGAGAGCCATCAGAACGAACCTACACTTCCAACTTACCATTTCCAAGAGAGAACCACCTACTCATGTGTTGAGGCCAAGATATTCCATTCCTACCATATGAATCTTGATCTCTAGCCTTCCCCAAGTTGCTTTCCACTCAAATCTTCTTTCCACCAGATCCAAAACCTATGAGAGAGAGTTGAGTGTTGGGGAGACTATCATTTGAAGCACAAGAGCAAGGACTTCATCATCAACGCACCATTTGTTACTTCTTGGAGAGTGGTGTCTCCTAGATTGGCTAGGTGTCACTTGGGAGCCTCCGACAAGATTGTGGAGTTGAACCGAGGAGTTTGTAAGGGCAAGGAGATCGCCTACTTCGTGAAGATCTACCGCTAGTGAGGCAAGTCCTTCGTGGGCGACGGCCATGGTGCGATACAAGGTTGCTTCTTCGTGGACCCTTCGTGGGTGGAGCCCTCCGTGGACTCGCGCAGCCATTACCCTTCATGGGTTGAAGTCTCCATCAACGTGGATGTACGATAGCACCATCTATCGGAACCACGCCAAAAACATCCGTGTCCCCAATTGCGTTTGAATCCTCCAAACCCTTCCCTTCACATTTTTGCAAGTTGCATGCTTTAATTTCTGCTGCCTATATACTCTTTGCATGTTTGCTTGAATTGTGTGATGATTGCTTGACTTGTCCTAAAGTAGCTAAAATCTGCCAAACTCTAAAATTGGGAAAAGGTTAAGTTTTTATTGGTCAAGTAGTCTAATCACCCCCCTCTAGACATACTTCAAGGTCCTACACACTCTCATTGTCGCAGAATAGATGAATCTTCGTGACCTTGATGCCATAATCCTTCAAAGTCTGCTTCATCCATAATAACTGAGTGCAACAAGTGCTAGCAGCAATATATTTGGCCTCGGCCGTAGAGAGAGAGACACACACACAATTTTACTTCCTTGACGATGAACACCAAAGATCTACCGAGGAAATGAGATGTCCCAAAGTAGATTTCCTATCAACCCGGTCACCTGCGTAATCTGAGTTTGAATATCCAAAGAGATCAGACTGTTCTCCCTTAGGATACCATAAACATAAGGTGGGGGTGTGAGCCAAATATCTCAGAATACGCTTGACCGCTTGGTGATGCAATTCTTTTGGTGCAGCTTGAAAACGGGCACACATACAAACACTCGACATAATATCAGGTCTGGATGCACATAGGTAGAGAAGAGAACCAATCATCAAGCGATAAGCTTTCTGATCATAATCTTTACCATACACATATGCGTCTAGCTGACCATTCGTGAGCATTGGAGTTTTGTAGCCCATTAGTTTGCAATCTTGCATTTTGAACTTCTTCAGACAGTCTCTCAGAAATTTCTCCTGAGATATGAAAATTCTGTTGTCCTATTGATGTATTTGCAGTCTGAGAAAGAACTTAAGTTCAACCATCATATACATTTGATATTTCTCGAACATCATTCGCCCGAACTCCATGCTACAAGCATTGTTAGTATAACAAAAAATAATATCATACACATAAATTTGACACACGAATAGATCACCACCAATAGCATGTGTGGAAAGAGTGGAAGCAGTGGATCCTGGCTTGAACCCTTTGTCCAGCAGAAACCTCTTCAAGGTGTCATACCAAGCTCGAGGGGCTTGCTTCAGCCCATATAGAGCCTTTTTCAACCTGAAAATTTGTTAGGAAACTGAGGGTTTTCAAAGCCAGGTGGCTTCCTAACATATACTTCCTCATCGATTTCACCATTAAGGAAAGCACTTTTCACATCCATTCGATAAAGCAGGAAATCATAGTAGTTTGCATAAGCGAGAAGACAAATTGCCTCAAGGCGAGCAACAGGAGCATAAGTTTCACCGACATCAATAACTTCTACCCATGTATACCCTTGAGCAACAAGACATGCTTTGTTTCTCACAATAATGCCATTTTCATCTTGCTTATTTCAGAATATCCATTTTGTGCCGATGATATTGTGCTTCTTAGGATTCGGTTTGTCGACCAATTCCCATACATCATTCAATTCAAATTGCACCAACTCTTCTTGCATGACATTATCCAATCGGGATCCTTCATGCCTTCTTCATACTTGGTAGGTTCTGTTAATGAGACAAAGGACAAACTGCCATAGTAGTTAACAAAACTTGTGCAAGAATGAGTTGTGGGTCAATAACCTGGATTCTCGAGATCTTCGAGAATTAATGCAGGGTCAACTCGATTAGCCACTCGTGGAAGAGGAATTTCATCTTGATGATCATTTTCATTTTGCTCAGCATCAGCATCGGGATGAGCATTTGTGTCGCCATTTTCATCAGGATTTCCATTTTCAACGGCATTTGCATTCTGGTTGTCATTTGTGTTCGGAATGGCATTTTCGTCGGTAGTGGTTTGGCGTGTTCTGCTTCAAGTCATCGGGGCATCATCATCGGAGGAGTCAGGTATATTTGCTTCAATTGGCCCGACGCTCCCAGTGGCCATTTGCCGAATAGCATCCAAAATCGATGATTCATCAACCACATTAGGCAACTGCTCCTTTTGGTAGCCGTTAGATTCATCAAACTGCACATTTGCCGTTCCATAAATTTCCCATGGTGAGAGTTATAGACACGATAAGTATGCAAGTTTGAGTAATAACAAAGAATAAAACCTTCATGTGCCTTAGGTGCAAACTTGGAATTATGATTCATGTCACAAATACAACAAGGTGCACCAAAAACACGTAAATAAGAAACATTTGATTTCTTGCCAGTGATGAGCTCATATGAAGTTTTTTTAAGGAATTTGTGAAGATAAACACGATTCGCAACATGACAAGCAGTGTTAATAGCATCAGCCGGAAGCGAATAGGAGTTTTATACTCACTAAGCATTGTTCTCGTCATTTCAATGAGAGTTCTATTCTTTCGCTCAACAACTTCATTCTGTTGGGGAGTGTATGTAGTAGAGAACTCATGAGTTATACCATTATCGTCGAGAAAATCCTGGATATGGGTATTTTTGAACTCGGTAGCATTGTCGCTTTAGACATGCTTAATTTGCACGTCATATTCATTTTGGGCCTCCTTGGCAAATCATTTGAAGATGTCTTGGGTGCAGATTTTGTCTTCGAGAAAGAATACTGTAACAGCCTGGATTTTGGCCCTTTCCTTTTTCTTTTGATTTATTTGGTTTTTGCTTTGTTTTTCCTTTTGGTGTGGTTTTGTGGCCTTGCCACCCGGGAAATCGTCCTCATTCCTCCTCCCAAGTGGCTCATAATTCTCAAAACCTTGCCAAGATCATAACACTTCACTCCTTAGCCCAAATCCCAATATTCTTTTCTTGGGGAAAATTCCTTTTTCATTAAAGGAATAACCTCAATTGCCCTAGGTTGTGAAGCAACCTATATTTCTGTCCATCCAAAAATTCCCGGTTAATTCTCATAATTCCTTTGGGTCCTATGTTGATCAAATATGCCCACTCTTTCCTGCCCTAGCCAAAGAATAACTCCCCAATAATTATTCTTCATTTCTGCCCTCAATGGCACTTTGTGAAGGAAGTGTCATTTATATTTTCCTAATTGCTCCCAAACTCCTTGGGCATTCTTTTATGCCCAAATCAGTGCCTCATGCACAAGTTCAACTTTATTTGCCTAGTCAATCGTCCTTAGTGAATTTTCAAAGTTTCTGCCAGACAGAAGCCTTTGTGAAGGAAGTACTAGCTAGGAGTACCAAATGAGTTGTACTTTTGCACACTCCTTAATGTGCTCATATTAACCCCCTCCACCCATTTGCAGCCCCATCCAATCATCTATGTGAGCACAGGACCAAATCTTTGATCCTGGCAATATTTTCAGGTTGTGAAGCAAGTGCATTTTATATTGCTTCAAAAATCCTGATAAAATACCAGATCATTCTCCTACCCATAAAACATATCTCCACCCATTTTGGCATCATTTAACCAATCCATTTGATCACCAAAATTATTCTAAGTTTCTGGACCAAAATGATGTTTGCGAAGCAAGTACCATTTTGGTGAACCCATTTGGTGTGAGCTTTTTATAGCATCATCACCTGTCCAAAACATCTTGATCTACCCAAATTGAGCCCAATTTGCTTCTCCATATGAGTGCATCATCTTGATTTAGTTTCTGACCAGATTTGGCAATTGCAAGGCAACTATATTAAATCTTGGTCCAAATATTCTCACAACCTCCAGGATTGTCCTTCGATAGATAAACCTCCCAGACAACTCCATTTGACCCAATCAAGTCCCTGTTGATCACCAGTACCCCTCCAAGTTTGATTCAGCAAACTTGCAGCGATGCTACACTTTCCACCTTTGCTTCTTTTGATGATCCATCAACTCCCTCAGCCTCTATTATGCAAGGACTAGTCGCTAGACATCTCCTGGCAGTCTCTTGCGTCCCCTCCTTGCCGGGCACAGTGGTGATCTCGCAACTGGCATGCCTGTGCACGCGCTTTGTGCACTGTAGCATTGTCCAGAGCGGTGTTTGTGCTTCAGCACCTCCTCCTCTCATCGCATTCGCGCGCATGACCGTGTCTAGCAGTTGTGCCTTGTCGTCGCCATCCCCCTAGACCCATCTCCCCCTCCAGAAACCTCCTCGTCGATGCTCGCTGACGCGCGCCCATGGGAGCACTTCGCCCCGTTTGGCTCCGAGCTTGTTTAGGTCGCTTCCCCTGCTCCCCTCTGTCGTCTACCTCCCCGTGAACATTGCCAGCAAGCCCTCCTCGTGTTCCCCGTGCCCTCCCATGCTCGCTGAGCTCGCCATAGAGTTGGCCGAGCTCGAGCGGCGGCACGCAGCCTCGGCCTCCCTTGTCCCGTCCTGTCTCATGTACTCCCTTTGCTTCCTCTACCCCGTGAGCTTCCCCGCTGCTCATTCCCGTCGTCTACCTCAAAGTCCATGAGCACGCACATGCGCCCGGGGCGCTGGAAACGCGTCCGCGGTGATGCCAGCGCGGCAGCCCCTCCCCGCGCCTATTTAAGCAGCCCTAGACTGCATCTCGCCTCTCCATCGACCTCTTCCACCTCTTAGAGCCCTTCCTAGACACTCCTCTGAGCTCGAGGAGCTCCCAAGCCCTCTAATGGCTACCTCGACTATCATCGTCCCCGGCCGAAATTCGCCCGTGGTCGAGCTTCCCCCTACCTCATTCGACCTTCACTAGTCCACTCGAACCGCGGCGAGTCGCCTCTGCCCTTTAGCCTCTCCTCCGACGCCCTGGAGCGCCGTGCCCCTTAATGCCCGATGCAGCCATCCGCCGGTGTCGAAGCAGTTTCCACCTCGTCCATCCCTGGCGTCCATGACTTACCTCTCCAGATGCGGCTTCTCCTCCTGAGTCCATCCATAGGCGGAGCACTGCGGGAGATTGCCTGTAGCGCCGGCGAGCGTCGCTGGAGCTAGCTCCTCCCTCTGTCGAGCATGGGCGTGTTCGGTGGAGAAGAAGACAACCGCGTCGCCCTGCCAGCTAGCCGGTGGACCCCGCGGACCCCACTCGTCAGTGAGCCAAGCCACGGGCCCCGCCACTGCCAGCATGGATAAGTGGAGACGTACTCCTAGGAGTACGCTTTCCCTTATCGAAAGCGTATTCTGCTTCTTCTTCAGGCCAGAATGCGCTTTCCTCTCTGGAAAGCGTATTTCTGAGAAAGGCGCATTCTGTTTAAACGGCCAGGGACCTGTTTGTAGAAATTATTTTCGCAGAATAGTCCCTGGACTTTAAATGTTCGTATCTTTTTACCCATAACTCCAAATGAGGTGAATCCAAAGCCCACTTCTTCGCCTGGTCGAGCTTATTCTATTGGTCAATTTTTCACAATGTTTTGACATTCTAAAAATGACCATTTTGCCCCTGCCCTTATTCATCCCCCTCCGAGAGAGAATGTTTTCCGGCGATTCTTTCCACGAGTTTCTCACACTTTCTTCCGGTGAATCCATCTTTCCCAGGCAAGTCACAGCCTCCATTTGCATCACTGTAATGCAGTGACATGGTATAAATTATTTGAACTTGTTTAAAATGTTGTTATATCTACTTGTGATTTGTTCATGGCATTTTCTCGGAGGTGTTTTTGAACTTGTTATTGCCATGATATTGCTTGCAGTTCTATGACTAATGTTTTGCAGCTTATGTGGATGAAATGTTGACTTTGGATGATTAGTGGCCTATGTTGTGATTATTTTCATGTTGATATCTGATAGTATATTTCAGAGCATTACTTTGGATGTTATGTTGCCTTTGGATTATTAGTGGCTAGTATGATTATTTTCGGGATGGTAGTTGGTATGTTGCTTGGTAGTATTATTTTCAGAGATGATGCTTGCATGTGGATATTAGCAGGATAGCTAGTTCTTGCTATTGGAGTAGTAGTATTATCGTTCTTGGATTCATCATGGTAGTAGTGTCATGTTGCACTCTGAATATTATGTTATGGCTAGGTTATGCTTTGGATTAGTTGTTGGATAATTCTGTGACTTGGATTATAGGTTGATACATGATATCGGAGTATCAGTTATCACAGATATGCTTTGGGGATGAATTCCGTCATTAAGTTGGTTAGGTGCCTCAGACCCGGGCTTTTCCAGTGCAACCACACTTACCTTTATCGGGGGTCTTGATTCGGTCTTTCATCATTCCTCTCGCCGGTGCCTCCAACGAGGGAAGGTTATGCGCGGGCGCTACCCTGATTAGCTAGGACGGCATAAGCCTGGTGTGCCCGTTGTTGTTTTATGGATCCTTTTCCCTGTTTGGGACCATTTTGCCATGATGGTGGCCGAAGATGCCTTTTGTAGGCATGGGCCACCCTTGACTTAGCCCTGAGAGGGAGTGAGTTGGAGTTGCCGGGAGAGTGTCATGGCAAGGGAAGGGTTTTGTCGGAACTCCGTGGTCCACCCGAATGGGAGTGCGAGGCCCTTGAGTTCCGTAATGTGGGTAAAGTGCGCTAACCTATGCAGAGAGTGTGTGTTTAATCTATCGATAGCTGCGTCCTCGGTCATGGGAATAAGTTCGTGCTAGGTCACACCGTTCGATCAACACTCACGTGACGTAATGACTTTTATAGAACTAATATGTTGATATGATGAGCCGTGACAGTTTGGCAGGATGTTGATGCTGATGTTGGGATGATCTCGACGATGATCATTCAGTTTATGATGTGGTCACACGGTGATCACGTGGAGGTATAGATCACGAGGTGATCGAGGTGGTATATTGCTTGGCCGGGTAACCATGCGTGAGATGGCTATTGAGATCTGAGGTGGCGGTTTATAAGCATTTTAGTAGTTTCATATCATGCTTAGTGGTTGTTTTTGCATTAGGGTAGTTGTTAATTAATCTGCTAATGCTATGTTGTTGCCTTGCCTTGATGCTTTTGGTTGTTGTGAGCTTGCAAGTACATTCAATGTACTGACCTAGCTTGTCATGCCAGATTGCAGGTGATGTAGTGATTGATTGATTGCTTGTCATGGTTTTCGTTCGTGCGAGCTAGATCGTGCCCCAGCAGAGTCCCTGTGGAGTGGATTTCATCACCTTTGTCATTATTTCCGCTGCTAGAATATTTTCGCCGCTACGAGTTGTTCCGCTGCTAGCATAAAGCAAGTGTAGAATCACAGGGGTAGTGTCACCGTGCTGTTGTGCTCCTATGTAACATCAGACACTTGTATTATCATCCTTTGTAATAAGAGCTGATTTGTTCTATGTCAAGCAGCACTGTATTCCAAAAGACTTCTGCTCGATCTTTGGGCTGGAATACGGGGTGTTCCCGTTTCTCTGAGCCGGGGTGCCACAAATACCCAAGTGTATCGAGACAAATCGTCATCAATAACCAGACCATAATGACTGCATCCAAAACTTGCATAGTTTTGAGGTCCGAATAAATCCATATGAAGAATTTCCAAAGGTCTTGTTATGGTCATGACAGTCTTTGATGAATGATGCTTCTTGGCCAATTTACCGGCCTCACATGCACCATAGAGATGATCCTTGTCGAATTGTACGTCAGGAATACCTCGCAGATGATTTTTCTTGATGAGAGTCTGCAAATTTCTCATACGTGCATGACCAAGTCTTTGGTGCCACAGCGATCCTTGGGTTGCTTTTGCAAGCACACAAGTTTGGACTGAGGGACCCTTAGAAAAATCCACAATATACAAATCACCTTTTCTATTTTCGTAGAAGACAAAGGACTTGTCAGAGGCCCTAAAGAAGATGCATTTGAATATAGAAAATAGAACTAGCATGCCTAGATCACAAAGTTTGCCAAATGACATGAGATCGAATCGAAGCGACTGAACAAGTACAACATTATCAATGTTCTTATCTTTGGATATAGCAATGTTAGCTAACCCAATTACCTTTCCTTTGTTGTTGTCGCTAGAAGTAATATACTTCTGAGATGAAGTAGTTAAGTTGGGGTCGACAAACAATTACTTGTCTCCGGTCATATGACTGGTGCATCCACTATCCATTATCCATTCGGTACACCCGGAGACATAGTCCTGTAGAAGAATTAGGCTTTCTTAACCACCCACATCTTTGCAAGTGGCTTCAAAACAATAGAGCGAGCAAGATATGATTTCTTCCTATAACCATAATTGTTACTCCATGAAGTACGAGAATAATTAAAAGAATAGGCATTGAAATTCTTTCCAGATGAATGAGTATAGTGGTTGAATGAGGTATGCATGTACTCATTATGTCGACCTTTTTGAAGGAGGTGACGAGCATTTTCTGCCTGCATGGTTAGTAATGAAGTAATAGGCAATGCTTTGATAGTTTTCCTGGGAACCTAGATAGCTTTCGTTGGGGGGGCATTCCTGTTGTTTGGTCCAACATAACGAGCAATAGCCTCACCATGTTGGTTTTGAACAACTTATAGTTTTCCAAAGAATCATCGTAAGGGTATTTGGGGATAGGAAAGTCATATCCCAAAAGTAAAGCTGGATCGAGCGTTTTGCTCTTGGCAGGCACCCACAAAGTGCGAGTATATTGATCAGGTTCCCAGTAGGAGCCATTTTCATCCAGTTCCCTTTCGAAACTGAAACCTTCTTTCGTGGGATTTTTGTGAAGAATGGATTTCTTCAGTACATCACAAAGGGTTTGATGTCCTTTGAGAGACTTGGACATTCCTGTCTGAATACGATCCTTCAACCTAGAATTCTCATCAGACACAGAATCATTTTCCTCAACAGAGGGGTTAGCATCCACAGATGATTCAGCATTTGATTCAGCATTGTTGCATTCAAGGCATTTTAAGCAAGCTGGTATAAACACTTCAGGTTTCTCTTTGAGTTGTTGGGTGAGAAGAGAATTTTCTTTGATCAAGCCAACATGGGCCTCTCTCAGTGACTCGAGTTCCTATTTCATTTTCAGGTAATCATAAGTCAGCCTCTCATAGTCGGTCGAGAGAAAATCATGACGAGTTGATAGTTCTTCCATTCGTGACTTGAGAGCAGAATACTCTTCTGTCAACAACTGATTTTTCTCCATCTCCTCAACCAACAACCCTTCAAATTTCCTGAGGGTTTTCTCAATTTTCTCAATAGAGTTTAGTTGTAGGGATAATTGGTTTTATGCCCCTAGTTGTGTCCCACTCGACAGGATTGCACCTAATTTCCAAAAGCCAGCGGTTCTGTCCAACCCACTTTGGTCGTCTTGTGCTTTTGCCCTTTGACCATTTGACCATCACTTTGAAAACTTCATAACTAATTCATACTAAATCATGAAAATGCAAATAAGATACCAAAATATTCAGAAAAACATCACATGTATGTCAATGACACTTGCATTCCGGACAAAAGTGTTGGTAAGTGCTCATCCGAGTTTTAGCTCTTATCACACCACCATGAACAGTAAAATCTTAAAAAATTAAAAAAATTGGTGTCAAAGAATGTCAAATGTTTTAAGTGCTTGCCAAGTTTCGTCAAGGAATGACATTTGTGAAAGTCATGGCAACAAAACAATCAACACTCCAAAATAGATTATTTTTTTCCATGACTTCCATGAATGTCATTCCCTGATGAAACTTGGCAAGCACTTAAAACATTTCTCATTCTTTGACACCAATTTTTTTTGGATTTTTTGAATGTTTTAAGATGTTATGTTCATGGTGGTGTGATAAGAGCTAAAACTTGGATGGGCACTTACCAACACTTTTGTCATGAATGCAAGTGACATTGACATACATGTGATGTTTTTCAGAACATTTTGATATCTTATTTGCATTTTTCTGATTTAGTATGAATTACTTATAAAGTTTTCAAAGTGACGGTCAAATGGTCAGAGGGCAAAAGCACAAGACGACCAAAGTGGGTTGGATAGAATCGCTGGCTTTTGGAAATTGGGGGCAATCCTGTCGAGTGGGACACAACTAGGGGCATAAAACTACTTATCTGTTTGTTGTATATTAGCAATTTTGATCAGTTTAGCATGGCCATCCTCATCCGAAGAATATCGATCACTGGAGTGAACCTTGTGATGTTTTGATGATACCTTTTCTTTTGAAGCTTTAGCCATGAAGCAGTAAGCAGGAGATTCGTTGTCGCTTGAATGATTCTTGAAGAAGCTTGATGTAGGGGTGGAGGCACATTCTATACCAGCCATGCTGAATTAGAATCCTCATCAAATTCATCAGTTTCTTCAGAGTCAGATAAATCTTCTTCATCGGAGTCCATCTCCTTGCCGATGTACGCCTTGGACTTGTGACAGGTATTCTTGCGGTTGGAGGGATTCTTTGAGGAAGATCTTGACGAGGACTTAGAGGTGGAGCTATCCTTCTTCTTGAAGAACTTCTTCGTTTTCTTCTCATGAACAGAGTGGTAGTTCTTGCTCTTGCCTTTGCCATGGTAGTTTCCTGAATCATATCTTCCGCTGGCATGGATTTCAGCTTCCCAAAGAGGGCAGTGGGAAATGAAATGTCCTAGTGTCGGGGAGGCTGACCCACGAACACCTATGGGACCGGCGGACCGAGCCCCTTTCGGTTCGGCGGGGGGCGGGGATCGCGCGAAGAGCGGATCGAGGCGAAGCACACGAGCGGTTTACCCAGCTTCGGAGCTCTCCGGAGAGATAATACTCCTACTGCTGCATGTCTGAGTGTATTGAGTTCTTGCTCGGGAGCGCGGAGTGCTACAGTACACACCAACTGCTAACGAGACCGAGCGTGAGTGTTTTCTGCCTTCGAACCCCCCCTCTACGTTGCGCATGGGCCTCCTTTTATATGCTCAAGGGGTCACCGACAGGTGGCAACGCAGACAAGGGAAAAAATGGAAAAGGAGTTGTGGTTGGTACAACTAACTGCACAGTGTATCATACCTAACCCTGACGGCAGGGGACAAAGGCATTAAATGCCCGTCTGTGTCGCCCAAACAGTGCAAACAGGGACCGTCAGGGACGCCATCGCTTGCCATGATGGCGATCTTGTCAGCGCCGCTTGCCACTGCGGACCGCTGGCTGCACAGCCTCTTGCCACACGCGCCTGGAAAGGTCCCAGGGCGACACGTTGGTGGATGTGCTGGAGCGCGGGTACAGAGTGGTGGCTTGCTGCGGCAAGCGCCTTGCCGCGGTCGTTGTCTTGTCGCGTCCGGAAGCTTGTCGCTCACTGGGTCTTGCCGGGACGCATGGCGCGTCGCAGCAAGTTCCTTGAGATGCCTTGGTTGGCCTTCCCGGCAAGCTCCTCTTGCCGGGGCCTTGTCTTCTTGGCTTGTACACTTTGTTCTTGAATGGCTCCAAATGAACTACGGAGGACCTTGGCGGTCGCCCGGTAAGCCTTGCCGCGGGGTGCTGCGACTGCCCGTGCACAAGTTCGGGGTACTAGGGTACCCCTACTCTAGTACACCGACAGGAGCCCCCGGGCCTAGGCCACACACGGTGCCGAGCACTATTGGGCCAGGCCCAAAATAGGGCACGGGCACGCGTGATCTGGGTTACGCTGTATTTCACTCCGTATCCACCGCGCCCTTCCCGAACAGCACGCGTCGAATGCGGCATCGTGGGAGAGATCGTGGGTGGATTCTTTATTCGGAAAGATGGAACGTCCGCCCCCTCCCCCTTTATAAGCAGGGGAAACAGGGGCAGTTCGCCCATCTCGCCGTTGCTATTCCAATCTCAAAAATCTCCGCTGCTCCCCCCTTCTTCTGAAGCCGGAAGAGAGCAGCGCTCCGCCCCCCATCGCCACCGGCGCCACCAACGCCGTCGATCTCCCCCACCACCTCCGCCATGACTCCGAAAGCCGGGAAGGCCATGAAGTCGGCCGAGGCGCTGCGGCTTGAGGCACTGCGAAAGGAGCGGGCAACCTTCCTCCCTGAGCTCTCCGCGAAGGAGCTGAGGGAGTACTACTACCTCTTCTGGTCGACGGAGACGCGAGCGCATCCGCGCACGAAGGTACTCTCAGCCGCCGCTTCGGAACGGGCTCCGAATGGATATCCCTTCTTCGCGTTATTCTTCTACAGCGGGCTCTGCCCGCCTTTCTCTGAATTCTTCTGCGACATTATGAACACCTACGGGTTCCACCTCCTTGACTTCACCCCCAATGTTGTTCTGACCATGGCAGTTTTCGCACATCTCTGCAAAAGCTTTGTCGGATTCCACCCAAATGTAGCTCTTTTCCGCCACTTCTTTATGCCCAGAGTTGAGAGGGGGAGCCTTTATCCGGCGGGATCGCCTGGATCTCGAGAGCTGGCAAGAAGGAAGCTTATCTGGAGGGAGAGCTCCGCAGCAAGTGGGAGGAGTGGAGAGTAGACTGGTGCTGGATTATCGAGGAGAACCCGCAGCCATTTACTGCCCAGCGCCAAGCCCCAGCAGTGCGCGGCAACGACTGGAGCAGCGTGGCCCCGGATGCGATAGGCTGAAGATTGCCGTCACCCGGATCCTATGCCTCAGGCTTGCCGGGCTCACTGTAGGCGCTCTTGGCGCAGATTTTCTTCGCCGCCGCATCGCCCCCCTCAGGAGAGGAGGAGACCTGCCTGGGAGTTCGGGGTTCTGGCGGACATCATGAGGCTGCGCCCGGGCCTCAACTTCAACCTCACTGTCCTGGAACTGGACGCGATGCTCAAGGAACTGTTCAAACACGACCCTCAACATCCTGAATGGTTCCGGTTGCCGAAGGGTGTCGTTCTGCTGTGCAACAATTCCTCGCTCGACCGCATCCATGCAATGTTGCCGTTGTGCGATTCGCATGGAATTGTCCCAACTTGGCAAGAGCCTGCAGATGACGTCGTGCAGGCGTTCTTTGACGGCTTGGTAGAGGTGGCGGTCCGCTCCGATGAGCAGAAAAGCCTCACCCACGACACCACTGATGCGGAGATGCAGCGCATCGCCACTAGGGCGGAAGAGGCGGCGGCAGCCACTGCCGCGGGTGACTTTGGATTCACCGTGGAGGAGGCAGAGGCAGCAGAGGCGGCAAGCCTTGCCGAGCGAGAGTGGCTTGCCGGCGAGGAAGAGCTTGTTGGGCCTGACGCCGAGTCGAGCGAGCCCGCCGAGGGTGCGAGCGGCTCGCCATCTTCAGGCAGCTTGCCGCAAGCAGAGTCCCCAGCTCCACCAAGAAGGCTTCTCCGCAAGGCCGGGGACGTAGCAGGGTGGCAGACGGGTCAACAGCCGCCGCGCCGCGTGACACGCTCCACCACGACAAGTACTGTTGCCACGGGAGCATCTCACGCCGCGGCGGCGGCCGGAGCTGGGTCTTCCCGGACCACCGCCACAACCCCCGCCAAGCGGCTAAGGGAACCTACTCCTCCGCCTCATCGCGCCGGAGGCGAGCCGCACTTCGACCTCTCCGCGCTCAGCTCTGACGAGGAAGAAGAAGAGTAAGATTCTCTGCTATACTTGTAGTTCTTCAATTCTTGCTGTTTTGTCTGGTATCTGATTTGCTTTACTCTGAACTCATTCCTTCTCAGGACTCTGGCCCAGAGAGCAGCGAAGAGAGCCAAGGCCCCGGTGATTGTCATCGAGGACGAGCCCACCGCGATAGCAGGGGGCGCGCCCGAGACCAGCTTGCCGGACCCGGCAACTATTCCCCAAAGCAGCCCCCAGCACAGCCCCCAGCGTAAGTACATGGTTTCCTTCCCGCTGTTAGGCGCGCATGGGTGCTCTTTCTTTGCTGACATCTGACTATTTGTTTGTGTAGGAGCAGAACAACCTCACCAGGAGCGCCCGGAAACCGGCCCCGACATGTCATCTGCTTCGACTACACCGCCAAGGGAGGATTCCCCGGCAAGGGAGCGATCTCCGACAAGGGAGAATTTTCCGATAAGGGAGAAGTCTCCGGCAAGGGAGAGTTCTCCGGCAAGGGACAGCACCAGCGACCCCCCAGTGGCGGAGATCGTGACTGTAGAGCCCAGTACAGGTAATCCTCTTGCTTGAAAAACTTCCCTTGGGTTCTTCTTCTTCTGATTTTCTTTTTGGATATTTGCTTGACTTTTATCCCTTTTCCGGCCGTTAGATCCATCTGCCACGGAGCCTATGGAGACCGAGGTTGCTGGCGATGAGAACGCGCGTGGCAAAACCGACGACGTCGCTGCTACCGAAGAAGCAGCCGACGCCGATGATCCTGCCGGTGAGGAGGCCGCCAAGGCTGCCGACGCAGAAGCCGGCGAGGGGTCCGGTGATCGCACTGACGGCCCTGAGGCCGCAGGAGCGTCAGGCGCTACACCGACTGCCGATCCCTCTGCCACCGCCGCGGCGTCAGGCTCCGAAGAGCCCCAGCCCGGCGCCTATTTGAAGGACGGCGATGGTGTCTTCATCAAGATCCCCTGGGCGTCAAGCTCCAGGGCGCCGGTCGAAGGAGAAGCCTTTAACGGAGAGGTGCTCGCCTCCGCTGCGCTGTCGCTGGTTGACGCCGCGCCAGAGATGTCGGGAAGGCTAACCCACGAACACCTATGGGACCGGCGGACCGAGCCCCTTCCGGTTCGGCGGGGGGCGGAGATCGCGCGAAGAGCGGATCGAGGCGAAGCACACGAGCGGTTTACCCAGCTTCGGAGCTCTCCGGAGAGATAATACTCCTACTGCTGCATGTCTGAGTGTATTGAGTTCTTGCTCGGGAGCGCGGAGTGCTATAGTACACACCAACTGATAACGAGACCGAGCGTGAGTGTTTTCTGCCTTCGAACCCCCCCTCTACGTTGCGCATGGGCCTCCTTTTATAAGCTCAAGGGGTCACTGACAGGTGGCAACGCAGACAAGGGCAAAAACGGAAAAGGAGTTGT
This sequence comes from Triticum dicoccoides, assembly GCF_002162155.2. NCBI lineage: Eukaryota > Viridiplantae > Streptophyta > Magnoliopsida > Poales > Poaceae > Triticum > Triticum dicoccoides. The sequence goes on along the minus strand of NC_041389.1, from coordinate 215,554,179 downwards.
GGTTGGTACAACTACCTACACAGTGTATCATACCTAACCCTGACGGCAGGGGACAAAGGCATTAAATGCCCGTCTATGTCGCCCAAACAGTGCAAATAGGGACCGTCAGGGACGCCATCGCTTGCCACGATGGCGATCTTGTCAGCGCCGCTTGCCACTGCGCACCGCTGGCTGCACAGCCTCTTGCCACGCGCGCCTGGAAAGGTCCCAGGGCCACACGTTGGTGGATGTGCTGGAGCGCGGGTACAGAGTGGTGGCTTGCCGCGGCAAGCGCCTTGCCGCGGTCGTTGTCTTGCCGCGTCCGAAAGCTTGTCGCTCACCGGGTCTTGCCGGGAAGCGTGGTGCGTCGCGGCAAGTTCCTTGAGATGCCTTGGTTGGCCTTCCCGCCAAGCTCCTCTTGCCAGGGCCTTGTCTTCTTGGCTTGTACACTTTGTTCTTGAATGGCTCCAAATGAACTACGGAGGACCTTGGCGGTCGCCCGACAAGCCTTGCCGCGGGGTGCTGCGACTGCCCGTGCACAAGTTCGGGGTACTAGGGTACCCCTACTCTAGTACACCGACAGGAGCCCCCGGGCCTGGGCCACACACGGTGCCGAGCGCTGTTGGGCCTGGCCCAAAACAGGGCACGGGCACGCGCAGCCTGGGTTACGCCGTATTTCACTCCGTATCCACCGCGCCCTCCCCGAACGGCACGCATCGAATGCGGCGTCGTGGGAGAGATCGTGGGTGGTTTCTTTATTCGGAAAGACGGAATGTCCGCCCCCTCCCCCTTTATAAGCAGGGGAAACAGGGGCAGTTCGCCCACCTCGCCGTTGCTATTCCAATCTCAAAAATCTCCGCCGCTCCCCCCCTTCTTCCGAAGCCGGAAGAGAGCAACGCTCCACCCCCCATCGCCACCAGCGCCACCAACACTGTCGATCTCCCCCACCACCTCCGCCATGGCTCCTAAAGCCGGGAAGGCCGTGAAGTCGGCCGAGGCGCTGCGGCTTGAGGCGCTGCAAAAGGAGCGGGCAACCTTCCTCCCTGAGCTCTCCGCGAAGGAGCTGAGGGAGTACTACTACCTCTTCTGGTCGACAGAGACGCGAGCGCATCCGCGCACGAAGGTACTCTCAGCCGTCGCTTCGGAACGGGCTCCGAATGGATATCCCTTCTTCGCGTTATTCTTCTACTGCGGGCTTTGCCCGCCTTTCTCTGAATTCTTCTGCGACATTATGAACACCTACGGGTTCCACCTCCTTGACTTCACCCCCAATGATGTTCTGACCATGGCAGTTTTCGCACATCTCTGCGAAAACTTTGTTGGAGTCCACCCAAACATAGCCTTTTCCGCCACTTCTTTATGCCCCGAGTTGAAAGGGGGGAGCCTTTATCTGGCGGGATCGCCTATATCTCGAGAGATGGCAAGAAGGAAGCGTATCTGGAGGGAGAGCTCCGCAGCAAGTGGGAGGAGTGGAGAGCAGACTGGTGCTGGATTGTCGAGGAGAACCCACAGCCATTCACCGCCCAGCGCCAAGCCCCAGCAGTGCGCGGCAACGACTAGAGCAGCGTGGCCCTGGAAGACGATAGGCTGAAGATTGCCGTCACCTGGATCCTACGCCTCAGGCTTGCCGGGCTCACTGTAGGCGCCATTGCGCAGATTTTCTTCGCCGCCGCATCGCCCCCCTGCAGGAGAGGAGGAGACCCGCCTGGGAGTTCGGGGGTGCGGCGGACATCATGAGGCTGCGCCCGGGCCTCAACTTCAACTTCACGGTCCTGGAACTGGACGCGATGCTCAAGGAACTGTTCAAACACGACCCTCAACATCCCGAGTGGTTCAGGTTGCCGAAGGGTGTCGTTCCGCTGTGCAACAATTCCTCACTCGACCGCATCCGTGCAATGATGCCACTGTGCGATTCGCATGGAATCGTCCCGACTTGGCAAGAGCCTGCAGACGACGTTGTGCAGGCCTTCTTTGACGGCTTGGTGGAGGTGGCGGTCCGCTCCGACGAGCAGAAAAGCCTCACCCGCGACACCACCGATGCAGAGATGCAGCGCATAGCCACTAGGGCGGAAGAGGCGGCGGCAGCCGCTGCCGCGGGCGAGTTTGGATTCACAGTGGAGGAGGCAGAGGCAGCAGAGGCGGCAAGCCTTGCCAAGTGAGAGTGGCTTGCCGGCGAGGAAGAGCTTGCCGGGCCTGATGCCGAGTCGAGCGAGCCTGCCGAGGGTGCAAGCGGCCCGCCATCTTCAGGCAGCTTGCCGCAAGCAGAGCCCCCAGCGCAGCCCCCAGCTCCACCAAGAAGGCCTCTCCGCAAGGCAGGCGAGTCAACAGCCGCCGCGCCGCGCGACACGCTCCACCGCGACAAGTACTGTTGCCACGGGAGCGCATCACGCCGCTGCGGCAACTGGAGCGGGGTCGTCCCGGACCACCGCTTCCGCTCCTGCCGCCTCTCATGCCGCGGCAGCGACCGGAGCTGGGTCGTCTCAGACCACCGCAGCTGCCCCCGCCAAGCGGCCAAGGGAACCTACTCCTCCGCCTCGTCGCGCCGAAGGTGGGCTGGACTTCAACCTCTCCGCACTCAACTCCGACGACGAAGAGGAAGAGTAAGATTCTCTGCTGTATTTGTAGTTCTTCAATTCTTGCTGTTTGTCTTGTATCTGATTTGCTTTACTCTGAACTCATTCCTTCTCAGGACTCTGTCCCAGAGAGCGGCGAAGAGAGCCAAGGCCCCGGTGATTGTCATCGAGGACGAGCCCACCGCGACAGCAGGGGGCGCGCCCGAGACCACCTTGCCGGACCCGGCAACTATTTCCCAAAGCAGCCCCCAGCGTAAGTACATGGTTTCCTTCCCGCTGTTAGGCGCGCATGGGTGCTCTTTCTTTGCTGACATCTGACTATTTGTTTGTGTAGGAGCTGAACAACCTCACCGGGAGCGCCCGGAAACCGCCCCCAACATGTCATCTGCTTCGACTACACCGCCAAGGGAGGATTCCCCGGCAAGGGAGCGATCTCCGGCAAGGGAGGATTTTCCGATAAGGGAGAAGTCTCCGGCAAGGGAGAGTTCTCCGGCAAGGGACAGCACCAGCGACCCCCCGGTGGCGGAGACCGTGACTGTAGAGCCCAGTGCAGGTAATCCTCTTGCTTGAAAACTTCCCTTGGGTTCTTCTTCTTCTGATTTTCTTTTTGGATATTTGCTTGACTCTTCTCCCCCTTTCCGGCTGTTAGATCCATCTGCCACGGAGCCGATGGAGACCGAGGTTGCTGGCGATCAGAACGCGCGTGGCAACACCGACGACGTCGCTGCTACCGAAGAAGCAGCTGACGCCGATGATCCTGCCAGCGAGGAGGCCGCCAAGGCCGCCGCTGCAGAAGCCGGCGAGGGGTCCGGCGATCGCACTGACGGCCCTGAGGCCGCAGGAGCGTCAGGCACTACGCCGACCGCCGATCCCTCTGCCACTGCCGCAGCATCAGGCTCCGAAGAGCCCCAGCCCGGCACCTATTTGAAGGCCGGCGATGGTGTCTTCATCAAGCTCCCCTGGGCATCAAGCTCCAGTGCACCGGTCGAAGGAGAAGCCTTTGATGGAGTGGTGCTCGCCTCCGCTGGGCTGTCGCTGGTTGACGCGCCGAGCAGCAGCAGCGGCGAGGCTGAGGAGGAGCGGCTGCTGCAGAAGCTGGTGTCACTCTACCGCGCCCGGCAGGCCAAGCTGGAATCCCAAGAAGCGCTTGTCGCACAGGCGGGAGTGGACATCAAGAAGCGCGCGGAGGAGCTCCGGGGTCTTAACCAGGAAGCTCTCCGGTCCTTGGCGGAGGAGCGGAGGCAACTGGTTGAGGAGTGGAAAGCCTTCCTCCTCGAGAAGGCTGAAGCTGAAGAGCAACAGCGGCTCCCGCCGAGGAGCTGTCTCCGCGGGAGGGTGAGCTGGCGCAGCAGAAGGTCAACCTTGACAGCCACGAGGAGGAGCTTGCCGCGCATGAGCAAACATTTGGCGGGGCTCTTAAGGAAGCAAAGGATGCTGCCGCAGCTGCGGAGGCCGCCAAGAAGGAGCTGGAGACGAAGGTGGCGCAGCTGGAGGCCGATCTCAAGGCGAGCGGTGAAGAGCTTACCTCGCTCAAGCGTGAGCGCGAGAAGGACGCCTACACTCTTGGCGAGCTGCAGGGTAGTCTCGCCGAGAAGGGCAAGGAGCTTAGCGCCGCCAAGGACTCCAACGCAGATCTTGAGTTGAAGATGGCTACTTTGACCAAGACGCTGGACGGCGCCAAGGAGCGGGAGGTGGCCTTGAAGGAGGAGATCAAGGCCAACGAGGCGCTGCTGACGAGGGCCACTAACACCCAGAACACATTTAGGGATACTGTGGAGCTCTGGACGGAGGGTCTCGTGGATATTGTCGCGGCCATTGACAGGGAGCTGGCGCAGCTAGGGATGGAGGATCTTGGGTATCCCTCCGACGAGAACCTCCAACCCAGCGCCAAGCTCACCTTGTTCTTCAAAGGCGTGGCGACGGCCCTCCAGCGACTCCAGGAGAAGATCCCAAAGCAGCTGGCCGACGAGTCGCGCTAGATCTGCGTGGGAGCTCTTCAAAAGGTGTTGGTGAAGGTGGCCTTCCGCAACCCAGGCCTCAACCTCACCAACGTCCTCAGGTCCTTGCCGCCGGATGCTGATCTGGGAGCACTCAAGACCCTTTTCGCACCCATTGTGAACAAGGTGAGCGGGATCAAGAGGGTCGAGGGCGATCGTGTAGATTAGGCCGCCCGTTTTCTCCTTTTCTTGTCGCTGCCAGTCATGTTATGGGAACAATCTGTTACAGCTGTGACAAGCTATCTTGTAATATAACTCTATTTCGGGTAGAGATTGCTATGTTATTTCCTTTACTTGATTCCTTCCTTTGTATGTTTTTGCCCTACGCCTTTAGGGAACTTGCCGGTGCAGGCACCTTAGCCGCGAGCGCTGAGTGCGGGACGTCAGCAGCCTGCTGGCGGTGCCGCTACCGACAAGAAACCTTGTCGCAACTAGTCGCAACTCACTTAACTTGTTGAGCGGAGTCGAAACAAAGTAAGGGCGCAACTAGCTACGAGTTGGTTCCTCCGCACATAGGTTTTCCATACAAAGCACGGTCGTTCAAGGGAGATAACTTAAAAATTTTAAAACTAATTGCTCAAACTTTGGCAACTTAGCTTTTCTGTTGTTTGCTTCCCGGTAAGGCGAAATTTTCTTGAACGACGCCTGGTCCACACCAGTATCTTCTCCTTTCCCCCCGGCAAACTTGTGGGCGAGGGAACCTTCCTTTCTTTGAGAAAAAGAAAGAAGGGAAAACAAAGATGTGGAGCCTTACGGCTCGTTATTGCTTACCGGGGGTAGGTGCTCCACAAAGTGTCAGATAACACATGCAAAAAATAGAAAGCATGAAATTGACAAGGTGTGCGGAGCACATGAGCTTTACTTATGCACAGGGTCTGCGCCCGGCTTTGTACAAAGGATTACATGCAACAGCGGCAAGACTTGTACAAAAGGTGGTTGCCGGAACAGGTTCCGGCAACCGCGCCCTACGGGTAAAACTTACGAAGATGCTCAATGTTCCAGGAGTTGCTCATCGGAGTGCCATCTTCGGTCTCAAGCCGGACAGCGCCAGGCCTAGTGACTCGTTTCACCCGGTAAGGGCCTTCCCACTTCGGCGTCAACTTGTTGGAATGCTTGGTGGACTGAACGCGTCGAAGAACACGGTCGCCTTCCTCCAGACTTCTGGCATTAACTTTGCGGCTATGGTAGCGGCGCAAAGCTTGCTGGTATCGAGCAGCTCGTACAGCGGCCTGAAGACGGTCCTCCTCAAGGAGCAGCGCGTCATCTTGTCGCAGCTGCTCTTGCTCAAGCTCATCATAAGCGAGCACTCGAGGTGACCCGTATACGAGTTCCGTGGGGAGAACTGCCTCTGCTCCATAGACTAGAGCGAAAGGCGTCTGGCCAGTGGCTCGATTTTGCATCGTCCTGATCGACCAAAGAACCACCGACAGCTCCTCAATCCAGTTCTTTCCGGACTTGCGCAGCCTGTCGAAAGTCCTGGTCTTGAGCCCGCGCGGCACTTCAGCATTTGCCCTCTCCGCTTGACCGTTGCTTCTCGGGTGAGCAACAGAAGCGAAGCAGACCTTGGCGCCAAGATCTTGGACGTACTGCATGAAGGTGCGGCTCGTGAATTGCGTGCCGTTGTCGGTGATGATCCTGTTAGGGATCCCGAAGCGGCAAACAATCGACCTGAAGAACTTGACTGCTGACTGTGCCATCACCTTTCTCACTGCTTCCACTTCCGGCCACTTTGTGAACTTGTCGATTGCAACATACAAGTACTCAAAGCCCCCGACAGCTCGGGGAAAGGGGCCGAGGATGTCGAGCCCCCAGACGGAAAATGGCCAGGATAAAGGGATCGTCTGGAGAGCTTGAGCTAGCTGGTGTATCTACTTGGAATGGAACTGGCATGCTGGAGGGCTTGTGCAGTTGCATCCTGGAGGGCTGTCGGCCAAAAGAAACCTTGCCGGAACGCTTTGCCGGCAAGTGCTCTTGCGCCAATGTGGTGACCACATATGCCTCCATGTATCTCTGCCAACAGCTTTTGTCCATCTTCCCGGTGAATACACTTCAATTTCACATCGTTGAGTCTTCTTCTGTACAGTGTGTTGTCAACAAACTGGTACATACTTGACTGCCAGGCTACTCTTTCTGCTTCTTCTTGCTCTTCGGGAAGTTCTCCTGTCTAAAGGAAACGGTCAATCTGTTGTGCCCATGCTGGAGCTTGTGGCTCGACAACAAGGACTAAAGGTACATCTGCTGCTGCAGGAGCGTCTGCTTCTACAGCGAGAACCCGTGGCTCAGCCGGAGCTTGACGTTCCCTGGCAAGCTTGCCGGAGCAAAACTTGTCGGGAGTGTCTGCTTCAACGGAACAAACCCTAGGGCTTGCTGGAGCAGACTGCTCCTCAGCACCCTTGGTGTTGATCTTGGGGACCTTCTTGGCGGCGGCTTCGGGGAGCTCTACCGGAAAATAGTCACCAGAAATCAACTTCCTCTTCTTGCTCTGTCCAGTTGATGGCGTTACAGATGGTTGAGTCAGTTTGAGCACAAAGATCCCTGGTTCCACAGGTAACTTAAGTGCTGCACACTTTGACAGGCTATCGGCAATGTCGTTATCATACTCTGCAGTATTGTTCGTTGCTTGCTCCTTGGGAAAGTGCATCTGGACTACGTACTTGAGGTGCTCTCCGGTGGGTGCAACAAGCAGCACGCCCGCACCGGCACCTTGCAGCGAGAAGGCACCATCAAAGTACATCAGCCACTCTTTACTTGCTTCCTTGACGGGGATGCTTGTTTCTGGAATTTCTTCATCTGGTGTTGGCGTCCACTCTGCTATGAATTCTGCCAATGCTCTGCTTTGGATAGTTGAAGTGCTCTCAAACTTGAGGCCAAAGCTTGACAGTTCCAGTGCCCACTCGACAATCCTGCCTGTTGCCTCTGGATTCTGCAGTATCCTCTTCAGCGGAAAACGAGTGACAACTGTGATCTCATATGCTTGGAAGTAATGGCGCAGCTTTCTCGAGGCCATGAGAAGGCCGAAAAGCAATTTCTGCATGCCAGAGTACCTCGATCTAGCCCCCTGCAGAAGGGAACTGACAAAGTAAACTGGGCACTGCACCATTCTCTTCTGCATCTCCTCACGCGCCTGCGCGGATCCACCCTTGTCGGGACCAGAGCTTGTCGGTGAAGCCCCCTGCTTGTCGCTGGATGCATCTGCCGTGGTTGCTGGCTCATCATCCGCCTCCCTCTCCGCTACTAACGCTGCACTAACCACTTGATTGGTTGCCGCTATATACAGCAGCAACTTCTCTTGTGGCTTAGGTGCGACAAGTGTTGGAGTGGAGGATAGGTATCTCTTCAAGTCCTGCAGCGCAGCCTCCGCTTCCGGAGTCCATTTCATTGGACCTGCCTTTTTCAATATTTTGAAAAACGGCAGGGCGCGCTCAGCAGATCTAGAGATAAACCTACTGAGAGCAGCCACGCAACCGGCAAGCCTTCGTACATCCTTGACGCGCTTTGGTGCTTCAATCTGCTCAATGGCCTTGATCTTGTCGGGATTGGCCTCAATTCCCTGCTGAGACACGAAGAACCCGAGAAGCTTACCGGAGGGGACTCCAAACACACACTTCTCGGGGTTAAGCTTGAGGTTGATCTTGCGCAGATTTGCAAAGGTTTCGTCTAAATCTTGAATCAAAGTTGCTTTGTCCCTGCTCTTGACCACTATCTCATCCATGTAGGCTTCCACATTTCTGTGTATTTGTGGCTCAAAAGCGTCATGGACTACCCTTGCAAATGTTGAACCAGCATTCTTTAAACCGAAAGGCATCCGTACGAAACAGTATGTGCCACATGGAGTGATGAATGCGGTCTTCTCCTCATCCTCTTCTGCCATGAAGATCTGATGATATCCTGAGTATGCGTCAAGAAATGAAAGAAAGTCACATCCAGCCGTGGAGTCAACAATCTGGTCAATGCGCGGCAAGGCAAATGGGTCTTTGGGACAAGCTTTATTGACATCGGTAAAGTCGATACAAAGCCTCCATTTCCCGTTTGCCTTACGCACGACTACAGGATTGGCCAACCACGTAGGATGGAGCACTCCTATGACAAGGCCTGCTGCTTCAAGTTTCTTGATTTCTTCTGCGATGAATTCTTGGTGCTCCACTGCTTGTTTCCTGACTTTCTGCTTGACGGGCCACGCATGAGGACATACGGCAAGATGGTGCTCGATTACTTTCCTGGGAACACCGGGGATGTCAGACGGTTGCCACGCAAACACGTCGACATTCGCCCGCAGGAAAGCAACGAGCGCGCTTTCCTATTTAGGGTCGAGAGTGGCACTAATGGTGAAGGTACCACCAGTGTCGTCCTCCTTGGTGGACACCTTCTTGGTCTCTGGTGGAGCCGCCATTGTCTTCTTACACTTGCCGGTGGAGCTCGATGGTGCGTCCTCGACGGTATCACAGCACTCCGAAGAGGTGCGCTTGCCGGAGTGGGCATCAGAACTCTTGCCGGACTTGGTCTTCTTCTTCCCCCCGAGAGCTTCAATGGCAAGTGACTTGCGATCTGTTGCGGCTGCTGCTTCCCAGTAGATCTTGTCGGTGCAAATAAGAGCATCCTTCTTGTCGCCAGGGACAGAGATGACACTTATCGGGCCTGGCATCTTTAGCATGTTGTATGCATAGTGAGAGGCCGCCATGAATTTGGCGAGTGCTGGACGGCCGAGTATCCCATTGTAAGGCAATGGAAAGTCAGCAACGTCAAAAGTGACCCTCTCAGTCCTGAAGTTCAACCCGCTGCCAAACGTCACCGGCAACGTGATCTTTCCCTTCGGCTTGCTCCTTCCCGGATTGATTCCTTGGAATGTGCCAGTCTCTTCGAGCTCGCTGTCAGGGATCTGGAGCTTCTGGAGTACCTCGGAGGAGATCAGGTTCAAACCGGCCCCACCGTCAACTAGCATCTTAGTGACCTTGAGGTTGCGGATAGTTGGTGAAACCAACATCGGCAAGCACCCGACCGCAGTTATGCGATTAGGGTGGTCCTCAATATCAAAGATGATTGGCATGCTGGACCATTTCAGAGGCTTGCGTGACTCGACGGGTGGTTCTGCTGCATTGACTTCCCGCACCCACTGCTTGAGCTGGCGGTGTGAAGTATGCAGAGAAGCACCACCGTCAACGCACAGGACCTCTGTGGCTTTCTGAAACTCCTGCTCATCGGTCTCGTCATCATCCATATCTTCATCATTGTCGTCATCTTCATCCTTGTCGCGGCCGCGGGGAGGTCTGTCTCCTTGCCACTGCTTGGCCTTGCCGTGGCGTCCTCCCGGCCGGGACGTTTCTTGCCGGCTCCCCCAGCACCTTCTTGGGCCTTCTCTTTGTCGCGTCGCTCGTATTCAGCCTTTTGCTGCTCGACAAGCTGCTCAACCCTCTTGCAGCTTTGGAGGTCATGTCCCTTGGTGCGGTGGATCTTGCAGTACTGCTTGTTGGTGCCGTCCTTCTTGTCGGCAGCCGCCACAGCTTCCTCGCCGGAGCTACCAGTTTTGGCTTTCTTGGCGCCACCTCCGTTGCCGGACTGCTCGACAACTAGCACATCTTTGCCTTTCTTCCTCCTGTTGTTCCACCGCCGGTTTTTCATTGCCGGGGCAGCATCCTCCCTATCAGATCCTCCTGCTTCTGTGTTCTCTTCGGGGAGTTTCCTCCCTTCTTCAGCACGTGCACACTTGTCGGCCAGGGCATATAGCTCACTGACGTCTCTGATCTTGCACATCACCATCTCCTCCCGCATCCTGCGGTTTCGCATGTTCTGATGGAACGCGCTGATAATCGCGGCAGGGTGGACATCTGGGATGTTGTGCTGTACACGGCTGAACCTCTGAATGTACTTGCGCAGGGACTCTCCTTCCTTCTGGGCGAGCAGATGAAGGTCGCTCTCTTGGCCATGAGGCTTGTGGCCGCCTGTAAAGGCGCCGACAAACTGATGGCATAGGTCTGCCCAGGAGGATATGGAGTTGTCCGGCAAGTGCATGAGCCAGGACCTGACATTGGGCTTGAGCACTAGCGGGAAGTAGTTGGCAAGGATCTTGTCGTCCCGCCCCCCCCCCGGCAGCTTGCACCGTGATGGTGTAGATGCTGAGGAACTCCGACAGATGCGACTTGCCGTCGTACTTCTTTGGTACGTCTGGCTTGAAATTCTTCGTACTGGGCCACTGGACTTGCCGCAGCTCACGAGTGAACGCAGGGAAACCTACCGCGTACGGCAAGTCGCCTGGTTCCCCTGGCGCATGCATGTCGACAGAGGGCCCAGCGCGCTGGTCCGATTGACGCCGCGCTTCTCTTCGGCGCTCGATGCGAGTACGAGCGTCTTCTTGCTGTCGTTCGTGAAGAACTTGGCGCTGATCGCGACGAGCTCGTGGATCTGATGACGCGGTGGAGTCGCTGTCGAGGTGGATCCGGCAAGTCGGTGATCTTGGCCTTCGAGGCGGAGAGTGCACGGTGGTTGCACGCCCACCAGTCTTGTCATCATCGGCTCGTGCCTGGCAGTCTTGCCGCGGCTGCGATGTACTCGGCTGCCGTGGAGTGTCGCCATTGGCGAAGCCGATGAGACTCTGAATGGTGGCCCTCCATTCGTCTATCTTGTCTACCGTTGGAGGGTAATCCAGGAGCAGTTGAGCTTGGGCCAAAGCTTCTGCTGGAGTGGTGGGTGGCAGTGGCGAACGGTGCGAGGAGCGGGATATGCTCGGACTTCCAACTATATTGGAAGGAGCAGTATCCCGTCCAGGCGACCGTGTCTTGCTCGTGCCAGCATGTTGGCGTGCATGCTGGTCCTGAGCACCCCGAGATCCACCAGCTCGATCTTGGTCCAACGAACGTATGGTACCGCGAGTACCATGACGCTGTCGGTCCCGCGCCTCCTTAGATGGGCGTGGTGCATGTACGGACGCTGAGGTCTGTGCAGCCTTGTCCTTGGACCTGGCGGCACCGTGAGCTC
>NC_041389.1:215532216-215542247 GCF_002162155.2 Triticum dicoccoides | reverse complement strand
ATCCGCCTGCTCCGGTGGTGGTGGGATCGACGCTGGCGGAAGAACGAGCGTCGACGAGGGAGCTCACGGTGCCGCCAGGTCCAAGGACAAGGCTGCACAGACCTCAGCGTCCGTACATGCACCCACGCGGACGGAACAGCCGCCTCCGAAGCCTTCTTCTTCGGCGGCATGTCGATGAAGAAGATGAAGATCTAGCTCGTGTGAACGTCGGGCTTGAAATTCTTCGTGCTGGGCCACTGGACTTGCCGCAGCTCACGAGTGAACGTAGGGCAACCTACCGCGTACGGCAAGTCGCCTGGTTCCTCCGGCGCATGCATGTCGATAGAGGGCCCAGCGCGCTGGTCTGATTGACGCCGCGCTTCTCTTCGGCGCTCGATGCGAGTACGAGCGTCCTCTTGCTATCGTTCATGAAGAACTTGGTGCTGATCGCGACGAGCTCGCGGATCTGATGATGCGGTGGAGTCGCTGTCGAGGTTGATCCGGCGAGTCGGTGATCTTGGCCTTCGAGGCGGAGAGTGCATGGTGGTTGCACCCCCACCGGTCTTGTCGTCATGGGCTCGTGCCCGGCAGTCTTGCCGTGGCTGCGATGTACTCGGCTGCCGTGGAGTGTCGCCGTTGGCAAAGCCGATGAGACTCTGAATGGTGGCCCTCCATTCGTCGATCTTGTCTGCCGTTGGAGGGTAATCCAGGAGCAGGAGGATCTGATAGCGAGGATGCTGCCCCGGCAAAGAAAACCAGCGGCGGAACAACAGGAGGAAGAAAGGCAAAGATGTGCTAGTTGTTGAGCAGTCCGGCAACGGAGGTAGCGCCAAGAAAGCCAAAGCTGGTAGCTCCGGCGAGGAGGCTGTGGCGGTTGCCGACAAGCAAGACGGCACCAACAAGCAGTACTGCAAGATCCACCGCACCAAGGGCCATGACCTCTAGAGCTGCAAGAAGGTCGAGCAGCTTGTCTAGCAGCAAAAGGCTGAATATGAACGACGCGACAAGGAGAAGGCCCAAGAAGGTGCTGGAGGATCCGGCAAGAAACGCCCCGGCCGGGGAGGATGCCGCGGCAAGGCCAAGCAGCGGAAAGGAGACAAACCTCCCCGCGGCCGCGACAAGGATGAAGATGACGACGACGATGAAGATATGGATGATGGCGAGGCCGATGAGCAGGAGTTCCAGAAAGCCACAGAGGTCCTGTGCGTTGACGGCGGTGCTTCTCTGCATACTTCACACCGCCAGCTCAAGCAGTGGGTGCAGGAAGTCAATGCAGCAGAACCACCCATCGAGTCACGCAAGCCTCTGAAATGGTCCAACACGCCTATCATCTTTGATATTGAGGACCACCCTGATCGCATAACTGCGGTCGGGTGCTTGCCGATGTTGGTTTCACCAACTATCCGCAACCTCAAGGTCACTAAGATGCTAGTTGACGGCGGGGCCGGCTTGAACCTAATCTCCTCTGCGGTACTTCAGAAACTCCAGATCCCTGACAGCGAGCTCGAAGAGACTGGCACATTCCAAGGAATTAGTCCGGGAAGGAGCAAGCCGAAGGGAAAGATCACGTTGCCGGTGACGTTTGGCAGCGAGTTGAACTTCAGGACTAAGAGGGTCACTTTTGACATTGCTGACTTTCCATTGCCTTACAATGGGATACTCGGCCGTCCAGCACTCGCCAAATTCATGGCAGCCTCTCACTATGCATACAACATGCTGAAGATGCCAGGCCCGATAAGTGTCATCTCTGTCCCTGGCGACAACAAGGATGCTCTTATCTGTGCCGACAAGATCTACCGTGAAGCAGCAGCCGCAACAGATCGCAAGTCACTTGCCGCTGAAGCTCCCGGGGGGAAGAAGAAGACCAAGTCCGGCAAGAGTTCTGATGCCCACTCCGGCAAGCGCACCTCTTCGGAGTGCTGCGCTACCGTCGAGGACGCACCATCGAGCTCCACCGGCAAGTGTAAGAAGACAATGGCGGCTCCACCAGAGACCAAGAAGTGGTCCGCCAAGGAGGACGGCACTGGTGGTACCTTCACCATTAGTGCCACTCTCGACCCTAAATAGGAAAGCGCGCTAGTTGCTTTCCTGCGGGCGAACGTCGACATGTTTGCATGGCAACCGTCTGACATCCCCGGTGTTCCCAGGAAAGTAATTGAGCACCATCTTGTCGTCTGTACTCATGCGCGGCCCGTCAAGCAGAAAGTCAGGAAACAAGCAGTGGAGCGCCAAGAATTCATCGCAGAAGAAATCAAGAAATTGGAAGCAGCAGGCCTTGTCAGAGGAGTGCTCCATCCTACGTGGTTGGCCAATCCTGTAGTCGTGCACAAGGCAAACGGGAAGTGGAGGCTTTGTATCGACTTTACTGATGTTAATAAAGCTTGTCCCAAAGACCCATTTCCCTTGCCGCACATTGACCATATTGTTGACTCCACGGCCGGATGTGACTTGCTTTCATTTCTTGACGCATACTCGGGATATCATCAGATCTTCATGGCAGAAAAGGATGAGGAGAAGACCGCATTCATCACTCCATGTGGCACATACTGTTTCTTACGGTTGCCTTTCGGTTTAACGAATGCTGGTTCAACATTTGCAAGATTAGTCCATGACAATTTTGAGCCACAAATACACAGAAATGTGGAAGCCTACATGGATGACATACTGGTCAAGAGCAAGGACAAGGCAACTCTGATTCAAGATGTAGACGAAACCTTTGCAAATCTGCGCAAGATCAACCTCAAGCTTAACCCCGAGAAGTGTGTGTTTGGAGTCCCCTCCGGCAAGCTTCTCGGGTTATTCGTGTCTCAGCGGGGAATTGAAGCCAATCCCGACAAGATCAAGGCCATAGAGCAGATTGAAGCGCCAAAGCGCGTCAAGGATGTACGAAGGCTTGCCGGTTGCGTGGCTACTCTCAGCAGGTTTATCTCTAGGTCTGCTGAGCGCGCCCTGCCGTTTTTCAAAATATTGAAAAAGGCAGGTCCAATGAAATGGACTCCGAAATCGGAGGCTGCGCTGCAGGACTTGAAGAGATACCTGTCCTCCACTCCAACACTTGTCGCACCTAAGCCACAAGAGAAGTTGCTGTTGTATATAGCGGCAACCAATCAAGTGGTTAGTGCTGCGTTAGTAGCAGAGAGGGAGGCGGATGATGAGCCAGCAACCACGGCAGATGCATCCGGTGACAAGCAGGGGGCTTCACCGGCAAGCTCTGGTCCCGACAAGGATGGATCTGCGCAGGCGTGTGAGGAGATGCAGAAGAGGATGGTGCAACGCCCAGTTTACTTTGTCAGTTCCCTTCTGCAGGGGCCTAGGTCGAGGTACTCTGGTGTGCAGAAATTGCTTTTCGGCCTTCTCATGGCCTCGACAAAGCTGCGCCATTACTTCCAAGCACATGAGATCACAGTTGTCACTCGTTTTCCGCTGAAGAGGATACTGCAGAATCCAGAGGCAACAGGCAGGATTATCGAGTGGGCACTGGAACTGTCAAGCTTTGGCCTCAAGTTTGAAAGCACTTCAACTATCCAAAGAAGAGCATTGGCAGAGTTCATCGCAGAGTGGACGCCAACACCAGATGAAGAAATTCCAGAAACGAGCATCCCCGTCAAGGAAGCAAGCAAAGAGTGGCTGATGTACTTTGATGGTGACTTCTCGCTGCAAGGCGCCGGTGCGGGCATGCTGCTTGTCGCACCCACCGGAGAGCACCTCAAATACGTAGTCCAGATGCACTTTCCCAGGGAGCAAGCAACAAACAATACCGCAGAGTATGAAGGTTTGCTTGCCGGTCTCAGGATCGCGGGAGACCTTGGGATCAAGAAACTCATCGTCAGGGGCGACTCGCAGCTTGTCGTCCGCCAAGTGAACAAAAATTATCAGAGTCCATTGATGGAAGCTTACGTTGATGAAGTGAGAAAGCTAGAAGAGCACTTTGACGGCCTACAGATGGAGCATGTTCCAAGAGCTGATAACGACATTGCCGATGGCCTGTCAAAGTGCACATCACTTAAGTTACCTGTGGAACCAGGGATCTTTGTGCTCAAACTGACTCAACCATCTGTAACGCCATCAACTGGACAGAGCAAGAAGAGGAAATTGATTTCTGGTGACTATTTTCCGGCAGAGCTCCCCGAAGCCGCCGCCAAGAAGGTCCCCAAGATCAACACCAAGGGTGCTGAGGAGCAGTCTGCTCCGGCAAGCCCTAGGGTTTGTTCCGTTGAAGCAGACGCTCCCGACAAGTTTTGCTCCGGCAAGCTTGCCAGGCAACGTCAAGCTCCGGCTGAGCCACGGGTTCTCGCCGTAGAAGCGGACGCTCCCGCAGCAGCAAATGTGCCTTTTGTCCTTGTTGTCGAGCCACAAGCTCCAGCATGGGCACAGCAGATTGTCCGTTTCCTTCAGACAGGAGAACTTCCCGAAGAGCAAGAAGAAGCGGAAAGAGTAGTCCGGCAGTCAAGTATGTACCAGTTTGTTGACAACACACTGTACAGAAGAAGACTCAACGGTGTGAAATTGAAGTGTATTCACCGGGAAGATGGACAAAAGCTGTTGGCAGAGATACATGGAGGCATATCTGGTCACCACATTGGCGCAAGAGCACTTGCCAGCAAAGCGTTCCGGCAAGGTTTCTTTTGGCCGATAGCCCTCCAGGATGCAACTGCACAAGTAACCATGTGTGAAGCGTGCCAGTTCCATTCCAAGCAGATACACCAGCCGGCTCAAGCTCTCTAGACGATCCCTTTATCCTGGCCATTTTCGGTTTGGGGGCTCGACATCCTCGGCCCCTTTCCCTGAGCTGTCGGGGGCTTTGAGTACTTGTATGTTGCAATCGACAAGTTCACAAAGTGGCCGGAAGTGGAAGCAGTGAGAAAGGTGACGGCACAGTCAGCAGTCAAGTTCTTCAGGTCGATTGTTTGCCGCTTCGGGATCCCTAACAGGATCATCACCGACAACGGCACGCAATTCACGAGCCGCACCTTCATGCAGTACATCCAAGATCTTGGCGCCAAGGTCTGCTTCGCTTCTGTTGCTCACCCGAGAAGCAACGGTCAAGCGGAGAGGGCAAATGCTGAAGTGCTGCGCGGGCTCAAGACCAGGACTTTCGACAGGCTGCGCAAGTGCGGAAAGAACTGGATTGAGGAGCTGCCGGTGGTTCTTTGGTCGATCAGGACGACGCCAAATCGAGCCACTGGCCAGACACCTTTCGCTCTAGTCTATGGAGCAGAGGCAGTTCTCCCCACGGAACTCGTATACGGGTCACCTCGAGTGCTCGCTTATGATGAGCTTGAGCAAGAGCAGCTGCGACAAGATGACGCGCTGCTCCTTGAGGAGGACCGTCTTCAGGCCGCTGTACGAGCTGCTCGATACCAGCAAGCTTTGCGCCGCTACCATAGCCGCAAAGTCAATGCCAGAAGTTTCGAGGAAGGCGGCATTGTTCTTCGGCGTGTTCAGTCCGCCAAGAATTCCAACAAGTTGACGCTGAAGTGGGAAGGCCCTTACCGGGTGAAACGAGTCACTAGGCCTGGTGCTATCCGCCTTGAGACCGAAGATGGCACTTCGGTGAGCAACTCCTGGAACATTGAGCATCTTCGTAAGTTTTACCTGTAGGGCGCAGTTGCCGGAACCTGTTCCGGCAACCACCTTTTGTACAAGTCTTGCCGCTGTTGCATGTAATCCTTTGTACAAAGCCGGGCGCAGACCATGTGCATAAGTAAAGCTCATGTGCTCCGCACATCTTGTCAATTTCATGCTTTCTATTTTTTGCATGTGTTATCTGACACTTTGTGCAGCACCTACCCCCGATAAGCAATAACGAGCAGTAAGGCCCCATATCTTTATTTTCTCTTCTTTTTTTTCTCAAAGAAAGGAAGGTTCCCTCGCCCACAAGTTTGCCGGGGGGAAAGGAGAAGATAATGGTGTGGACCAGGTATCGTTCAAGAAAGTTTCGCCTTGCCGGGAAGCAAACGACAAAAAAGCTAAGTTGCCAAAGTTTGAGCAATCAGTTTTAAAATTCTTAAGTTATCTTCCTCGAACGACCGTTCTTTGTATGGAAAACCTGTGCGCGGAGGAACCAACTTGTGGCTAGTTGCGCCCTTACTTTGTTTCGAGTCCGCTCAACAACTTAAGTGAGCTGCGACGAGTTGCGACAAGGTTTCTTGTCGGTAGCGGCACCGCCAGCAGGGTGCTGACGTCCCGCACTCAGCGCTCGCGGCTAAGGTGCCTGCGCCGACAAGTTCCCTAAAAGCGTAGGGCAAAAACATACAAAGGAAGGAATCAAGTAAAGGAAATAACATAGCAATCGCTACCCGAAATAGAGTTATATTACAAGATAGTTTGTCGCAGCCCTAACAGATTGTTCTCATAACATGATCGGCAGCGACAAGAAAAGGAGAAAACGGGCGGCCTAATCTACGCGATCGCCCTCGACTCTCTTGATCCCGCTCACCTTGTCCACAATGGGTGCAACAAGGGTCTTGAGCGCTTCCAGATCAGCATCTGGCAGCAAGGACCTGAGGACGTTGGTGAGGTTGAGGCCCGTGTTGCGGAAGGCCACCTTCACCAACACCTTCTGAAGAGCTCCCGCGCAGATCTTGCGTGACTCGTCGGCCAGCTGCTTTGGGATCTTCTCCTAGAGTCGCTGGAGGGCCGTCGCCACGCCTTTGAAGAACAAGGTGAGCTTGGCGCTGGGTTGGAGGTTCTCGTCGGAGGGATACCCTAGATCCTCCATCCCCAGCTGCGCCATCTCCCTGTCGATGGCCGCGGCAATATCCACAAGACCCTCCGTCCAGAGCTCCACAGTATCCCTAAATGTGTTCTGGGTGTTAGCGGCCCTCGCCAGCAGCGCCTCGTTGGCCTTGATCTCCTCCTTCAAGGCCACCTCCCACTCCTTGGCGCCGTCCAGCGTCTTGGTCAAAGTAGCCAGCTTCAACTCAAGATCTGCGTTGGAGTCCTTGGCGGCGCAAAGCTCCTTGCCCTTCTCGGCGAGACTACCCTGCAGCTCGCCAAGAGTGTAGGCGTCCTTCTCGCGCTCACGCTTGAGAGCGACAAGCTCTTCACCGCTCGCCTTGAAATCGGCCTCCAGCTGCGCCACCTTCGTCTCCAGCTCCTTCTTGGCGGCCTCGGCAGCTGCGGCAGTGTCCTCTGCTTCCTTGAGAGCCCCGCCAAATGTTTGCTCGCGCGCGGCAAGCTCCTCCTCATGGCTGTCAAGTTTGACCTTCCGCTACGCCAGCTCACCCTCCCGCGCAAACAGCTCCTCGGCGGCAAGCCGCTGTTGCTCTTCAGCTTCAGCCTTCTCGAGGAGGAAGGCTTTCCGTTCCTCGACCAGTTGCCTCCACTCCTCTGCCAGGGACCGGAGAGCTTCCTGGTTAAGACCCGAGAGCTCCTCCGTGCGCTTCTCGATGTCCACTCCCGCCTGTGCGACAAGCGCTTCTTGGGATTCCAGCTTGGCCTGCTGTCAGGACCCCGACTCAATGCCACATTGATCTAGCATGTAACACCTCATATCACTTTGCGACCTCACGCATGGTATTCCCACAGGTGTCGCCTTACCTTTGCCCGGGACCGTTTGCGTCTTTTGGCACACGTATATGATAGTGTCGCTAGCATCCATATGATAAGGAGCCCGGGCTGACATGGCTAGTCGTAAACCCAAAGTGGCACAAACTTACAGGGACAGGCATCCATGACCCAACATCGAACGTGTCGGTCATCAGCGAGTGAATCCAGGCTGTAGCACTAGGCTAGCAGGACTCCGGTATTCACCGCGTGACATTTCCCCGAAGGGACAGACACAGGAACGAAGGAGGACACATGCCGGCCAGCCTGAGTGTTCCGGAGCAGTAGCAAGCTACCATGGCTCAGTGGAAACACTAGGAGACATTTCCCGGTAAGAGAGGCTACTAAAGATAAATAACTAGATAGTCAGATCCCACACATACCAAGCATTCCAATAACATACACACAATATGCTCGATATGTGCAAATACAACATGGCATCACAACATGACTCTACAACTCAAGTATTTAATCAATAGGCTCCGAGGAGCGAGATATTACAAACAGGGGTCTCACGACCCAACATTCAGAGCATACAGATCAAAGCACAAGCGGGAGCTATCATGTCTGGGTACAGACATCTATAAATGGAAAAGGCTGAGAAGCCTGACTATCTACCAAATCCTGCCGAGGCACAAGATCGTAGCTGAGGTAACAAGCTAAACGTCGAAGTCCACGCGGAACTACTAGTGAGACCGAAGTCTCTCTGCAAAAACATAAAATAGGCAAACGTGAGTACAAATGTACCCAGCAAGACTAACATAAGAACTAACTACATATGCATCATTATCAACCAAGGGGATGGTGGGGTTTAAGTGCAGCAAGCCAGCTTTGACTCGGTGGCTATCCTAAACTACGACTACAAGTAACTCTTTTGAGGTGGCGCACACGAGTCCACATATTCACCATATCAATACACCACTATGGATCTGCTCCCGTCTCCCTACGAGAATGCCATCCATAGCACTCACGCTTATCTTGCGTATTTTAGGGTATCCACTTTCACTTGTCTATGAACTGATATAAGCAACCCAGAAGTCCTTTACCGCGGACACGGCTATTCGAATAGATGATGTTAACCCTGCAGGGGTGTACTTCTTCATACATGTTTCCACCACTTAGCGTCTGCACACGACATGTGCTCGGCAGACTTCAAGCGAAAGCCGACGTGGGTGTAGACCACGACCTACCTAAACACTCAAGTCTCTAGTCCAGGTTTATCGCCTATTCGGGTTCCATCCATGAGGAGATTCGGCCGGAGTTTCGCTCACAGCCCCAAATGATGTAAACAGGGTTCCGTGACACCAAACGGGCGCCCGGTATACCCGGCCACGTGCCTACCGCATCACAGCCCACCCCTACGGTCAGCGCTGTCCACGGCCTCCAGCATACTACAAACACCAGAAACTACTTGCAACTCCTGGACAGAGGACAAGGGTGAATAAGAAGTCGAGCGGGGTCATATTTCAGGGCCCAATGTATGGTAGTAGCTGAGTCATGGATCACAAACACAGAACTCAGTTCCTAAGGACGGCTTCAATGAGACAACCCACCATGTACTCCTACATGGCCTCTCACCGCTACCTTTACCAAATCGTGTTCACACACTTAGCTCTCAATGGTAGGACATGTTCACACACCTCTGATTCATTCCCGATGAATCAGACTTGACACAACTCTAAGCAGTAGCAGGCATGACAAACAAGCATGAATGAGTAGGCACAACAAGGCTCAAACAACCCCTACTCATGCTAGTGGGTTTCATCTATTTACTGTGGCAATGACAGGTCATGCAAAGGATAAAGGGGTTCAGCTACCGCAGCAAGTAACAGATGAATCGATGTTGTCCTAATGCAGTAAAAGAGAGCAGGAGCGAGAGAGTAGGATTGTATCGGAATGAACAAGGGGGTTTTGCTTGCCTGGCACTTTTGAAGATAACATTGAGTCTTCATCAGTGTCAATGATCACAACGTCGGAACATCGTCTACCGGGAGGGAACAGATACCGGCAACAAAGAAGAAATACAATCAATGCAATGCACAATATGATGCATGCTCATGACATGGCAATATGAATGTGTTTTGAGATAATGCAACTAGCAACAGATTAAATGAAGTTGGTTTGAATACAAGATTCAAATTTAAACTCCATATGTGATTATTCAAATGCCATTTAATTGATTTGTGCTAAACAACAGCTATAAGTTGTTCTAACATGCATGAAATGGTACAGATGGATTCCTTGAATTTTTCTGATAATTTTTCATATATAAATTATTTAATTTGGAGTTACGGTTGAATTTCTATGATTTTTAGAAGTTTATACAATTTTTTGGAATTTTCTGAATAAAAATAAATCCAGAAAACATTACTGCGTCATCCTGACGTCATGATGACGTCAGCAGGTCAACGTGGCACAGTCTGGTCAAACCCTGACCTGTGGGTCCCGAGTGTCAGTGTCTAACTAAACTAACCTAGCTTAGTTAATACTAACCTAACTTAATT
>NC_041389.1:215531264-215531942 GCF_002162155.2 Triticum dicoccoides | reverse complement strand
GGGGTCAAACCCGGGTCAAACTCGCCGCAGTTGACCCGAGGCTCGTCGCCGGTGAGGCCAGGGACGGCGGAGAGCGTCGGGATTCGCCCTCCGATGACCAAGAAAAAGGCGGAGGGGCTCTACGGGATGCCCAGGCTCGCGCGCATCTAACAGGGCAAACGGGAGAAGCTAGGGTGGCCGGAGGCGACGGCAATCATGACGACGGCGACGGCCGGAGTTCGGGTGAGGCGTGAGCGGTGGCTACGGTACACAACAGGAGCAATAGACTAGGGTTTTGGGATCCTGGCTTGGTGCTGAGCACGGTGGTGTGCTTGGACTTGACGCGCGTGAGCTCTAGCCACGGCGACCTCGTGGCCGGCGGCGATGGGCTCTCGGGCTCGGCGGAGACGATGGATACGGCACGAAATCGAGCGAAAAGACGGAGGGGAAATGAAGAGGAGCTCACGTCGAGTCTGCAGGGGTGGTCAGTGGGCTCGGCGGGGCTGCGAGGCGAGTGCGGGGTCGCCGGCGATCTCGGGGCCGGAGCTTGAAGACGATGAAGAAGGCGGTGATGCAGTGCGTCCGGCGTAGCTTGGCTCTGCGTAGGTGATGAGGACGACGCTGCGGTCCTTCTGGATTGGTCGGCGAGGCGAGTGGTGGTCGGTGGCCGTGGCTATGGCGAGCGGCGGCGACGGCGAC
>NC_041389.1:215522766-215530848 GCF_002162155.2 Triticum dicoccoides | reverse complement strand
GAAGCAGAGGAGCGAGGGGGAGGGAGGTCCAGAGAGCGAGGGAGAAGTGAGAGGGGGGTCGAGGACGCGCGTGGCGTCGCCGGGGCGTCGAGGAGGAGCCAGGCAGGCTGGGAGGGAGGAGGTGGCCGGGGCGCGTGGCCGCGCGTGCCACCGAGCAGCTTCGGGGCGAGGGGGAGGAAGACGACAGGGGGAGAAGTGGCGGTGGGCTGGGCCGCTGGAGGAGCTGGGCCACGTGGGCTGAGAGGTGAGCGCCAGGTAAGTTTTCTCTCTCCCTCTTTTATTTCTATTTAATTCTGTTTTCTATTTTTTGTAGTTTGTTTTGATTTAGTTTTAGACACTAAATCATTTTTATTGCTTCTGATATTTATGGTAGGGACTAGTAGGATTATTCCAAAGCCCTTCATCAAAGATCAGAATTATTGGACATATATTAATTAATTAAGAAATATATATCCAATACAAATAGTTATTTATTTAATTCAAGGGCCCAAAATAATTAACTCTGAGATACCAAAAATATTGTTTTGAGTTTTACCTCTTTGCAATATTTTCAGAGACTAAGAGGAACATTTTCTTGGACTTCTTTGAGAAGATTTTAATGTTGATCATTTTTAGAAGGTTTCTGAGGCTTTGAAAATCCCTCAATTCAAATTTCATTTGAATTAAAACATGATGCTCACATGAGGTCTAGCCTAGTGCATAATAGGACCAGGGATGTGACAACTCACCCCCACTAAAGAAAAATCTCGTCCCGAGATTCAAGCTTAGGGTAAGGTGAACGGGAACGCAAACTAGCACAATCTTCACGATCCAGGTTGCACTTCATAGGAACGTTGTTTCGATCACCATCTTTGTCTCGACGTCTTCCTCTGAGAACTCCAACTAAGATGACAACGAGAGGAAAGGAAAGACCCTAAAAGAATCGTTCTTCTCGAAGGTCGAACAACTCAGGATTAACTCTCGGAATGAGACATAGCAACATCTCTCGAGCTGAGAGATGAAGCACACATCCATAGGAATGGAGTGAAGCAGATGACAAAGGTTCACTAGGTAGACAACAATTCCAGATTTAAGAATGTGGTGACCGGTTGTCAACGTAGCGAGGAGTTGAATTGCCATGATACCATAACGATGCACCTTAGGGAAGGTGACTCGTAGAAATATCCCCTTAAGTGGCAAAAAGAATTACCTTTGATTCAAAGATCATTGAAACTCTTTAAACCAGCCTAAGGCAATTCTCGAGCGATCGTTTGGAGGGGGTCGGTAGAATGGCATACTCGGACTTGGATGATGTGGATTACCTTGTTGAAGACAACGTAATGGATGAATTTGTTTACCACCGGAAATGGATGAGACCCATGGTAGAACCACTTTTGAAAATGATCCTGATCAGTAATTACTGAGAAGGGTAATCCAGAGTAGGGTGGCACAATGGCGGTGCAAGCCGGGAACAAAATGCAAATGATGGGAATGATTCTAGTAGCTGGGGAGAGGCTCAACAATAGAGAGTTATTGCACTATTGGAATGGTTATAGCGTAACCGAGGAAATCTGGGGCAATCCCAGTTAGTGTCGATGATAACACCTAGCGCTTGTGCGTGCTCTCAAGAACTTGAGCATTTCCATATTCATCAAGGTTTTACCAACATCCGTGTCAAGGGTCCGGTAACACAACTTACTACCATGATGAATGGTGATGGAGGATGCAGATGCAAAGGAAGATAACACTTTCTCAGATTTCACCCTTGGCGGAGCCATGGAAATAAAATCTGGATGATCGACCGAGAGACATTTAGCACTCCGCTTCTAATGTTCTCCTTGATGTGCTAGTGTAACCCATTCATAGATATGGTTTGATAACTAGAACATCAAGTAAAAGGTCGGACTTCGGGAGCAATAGAATCCATAAGGAACAACTAGGGAGTAAATCCTACGAAATCCCTATGGGGAGGTGGCCAACTTCTTCAATCAAGATACTACAATAATAGGTCTTCCGGTTGGGTGTGTTGGCCACGACATCCACCTTACCGGTTATCGAGGGACCAATATTATAGTTCTTGGAAAAAGTTCCAACCATCATATCTGCCTGAGATTCAGATCTGGTTGGTGTCAGGATATTCCAGACTCATCGGGTCTAGGAAGAAAAGAAGGTTTGCAACACAATTCGACGAGATGACGTTGCGAGATTCTCGGGAAATGAACTGCGATAGCAAGCTCCAAAACATGAGCTGGTTCTGCTACAAACATGTGAACACGTTGTCCCAGACAAGCATGACCACGTGGTAGTCTTATAATAAAACACTACCGAGTTCAGGTGGGGAACCATCAACGAGGATATCAAAATCCTTGCATAAGGCATGCTCTTAAGAAGGAACTTCTTCTCCTTGAACAAATCAATCAGTGGCTTGGTGTGCTCGGAACACATATGGAATGAAGGTTGCAAGTCTCCAAACCATAGAATACTTCGCACATATGCATGACTGACTTGGGATGATTCCAGAGGAAGCAAAACTAACTTTCTCAAATTCACGGCGGCAACTTTCACCAAATGCATGTGTATAAGAGGAAGTCACTCCTTTCATCAAACACATACTTCATGAGTTAGCATGAAGAAATGCTTTCAGAAGTTTCCAACACTAGCTTAATGTTCAGCAAAATTATGGAGGAGACAAGGATGTTGTCGATGGTCTCGACAACAATTCATCCAGCTTCCCATGGAGATGGAATTCCATAACTATGTGAACAAGGTGATAGTATTGGTCAGACCCATAAGATATAATGGTGTATGCTCGAGGAATCAACCACGAGTAAGACAACATTACGAATATCGTTGGTTCGGATTTGATTTGAGAATAGCCCACACTCAAATCAAAGTTTTGGCAAGACAATAGCTCCAGCAACTGGTCTCAAGGATCAATTGATGAAGATGTCATCTTTCTTCAACGCACACTACACAAGAATATCCCTTTGGAACGAACTAAGTCAGGCAAGCTTTTATCTTCCAACTCTCCAAGTTGTTGTCTAGCTTAACCAACTAGCTCAGGGGTATCCAACACCGATTCTTGGAGAGAGGGTGGTTCACAAGAAACCAACTTGATCACGAGCTCAACATAACAGTTAGGGGACAACCTGGTAATACTTCCGAGAAGATATTTAGAAAATCACGAACCACCGGTATGTTACTAAGCTCGAGAACAATCTCGCTTTTGAGGGCAAGACGATATGATCAAATGAGTGAGGACTTGACAAGATCCTAACTCATCAATCGAAGGGTGCACCGAAATAAGGACTAGGTAGCACGATCAGTCTTAGAAGGATGATTCAAAACCAACACGCTAAGAATGAAATTATTATCCTTTAACTACCAAGCAACGAGGTTGCTGGGAGTATTGATTTCACACATCACAATTCATTTGTTGGTATTCCGGTTGCATTAGCACGAGGACCGAGGAATGACTAATGATGGTGAGAAGTATCACTACCAAGAGTTCATAGGATGGTGTGCAATTCCTATAACAATCCCGATATAAAAGATGGTAATACTCCAAGGTAGAACAGAGCAAAGGCTGGATTGGCATTTTGATCTGCGGAGTACAATTGTTTTGACCCAATCCTAGATATGGAAGAGGTACTGGAGTTTGTTTCTCCTAGTCATTCCGCGATAGAATGGCTTGACGGACCACAAGAGTAATAGGCATCGATAAACGAACGCACACATACTCTTGACTATCAATTGATAGACGAAGGTCAGTAGACAACTAAAGAGGGACAACTCAAAGGAACATATAACTTTTTGAGTTGTGGATGCGTAGATTAGTATGTCGAACCAGGTTCAACAGGTTTCTTCCGGATAATCCATGCGGAAAGGTAGAACTGGCAGAGTCATAACATAGAGTCAAGAACTCATCAAGAGCTCTGGTTGTGATCTTTTGGTTCAAAGAACTTCTGCCATAAACGGTTCATAGTATTTGGAAGAAGGAAAATACCATGGACCTCGAGGACTAATGCAAAAGTTACTAATATCCTAAAGGAACTAGCAAACCCTGTCAACATGAAGTAAGTAGAGTGAATCTCGGGTTCAAGAACCCAGGAATAGAATACCTACTCCTAAGTAGCACCACGAGATGCTTTCGAGAATGATGGCCAGAATCTTCACACTGGGAACACAAAGCATTGCTAGATTACTAGGTGACTCCCTAAAACACCTAGGGTCATAATAGTAGCTCCAACATATATGTCAAGGTAATAAATTACCTCAACGCACCGGTTAGTGTGGGTAATCTGGCCCAAAGGAACATCAGAACGGGAGGAAGGGATTTTGCAAATGCTTCAGACTATTTAGAAACCTGGGATGACTCGGACAGCATAACGGCTGTAAATGCTCAGAAAAGATTTGAGACATTGACAAAAATGGTGGCATAACCACTCAGAAGCACAATATCAACGTCTCGAGATCAATAATTAACATACCGAGGTAGAAACTGAACTGAGGCTTAATCCAACAATCTTATAAGTCTACGGATTAGTAACACGTGATCCTGATGGAAAGAAGAGATAGCCTAGTTCTTAATCCCCGTAGAAGAGAAGATGATGACTCAGATCAGAAGGCCATGAGGTATAAGGAGTAAAAAGAGCCTTACGTTCCATCCCACAATCAATTCCCTTATATAACTAAAGAATTTCTAGACTCAACTTCGACCAGTTTGGCTTGGTAATCCTACAGGCAGTCAAGCTCTAATACCAACACTGTCAGGACCCTGACTCAATGCCACATCGATCTAGCATGTAACACCTCATATCACTTTGCGACCTCACGCACGGTATTCCCACGGGTGTCGCCTTACCTTTGCCCGGGACCGTTTGCGTCTTTTGGCACACGTATATGATAGTGTCGCTAGCATCCATATGATAAGGAGCCCGGGCTGACATGGCTAGTCGTAAACCCAAAGTGGCACAAACTTACAGGGACAGGCATCCATGACCCAACATCGAACGTGTCGGTCATCAGCGAGTGAATCCAGGCTGTAGCACTGGGCTAGCAGGACTCCGGTATTCACCGCGTGACATTTCCCCGAAGGGACAGACACAGGAACGAAGAAGGACACATGCCGGCCAGCCTGAGTGTTCCGGAGCAGTAGCAAGCTACCATGGCTCAGTGGAAACACTAGGAGACATTTGCCGGTAAGAGAGGCTACTAAAGATAAACAACTAGATAGTCAGATCCCACACATACCAAGCATTCCAATAACATACACACAATATGCTCGATATGTGCAAATACAACATGGCATCACAACATGACTCTACAACTCAAGTATTTAATCAATAGGCTCCGAGGAGCGAGATATTACAAACAGGGGTCTCACGACCCAACATTCAGAGCATACAGATCAAAGCACAAGCGGAAGCTATCATGTCTGGGTACAGACATCTATAAATGGAAAAGGCGGAGAAGCCTGACTATCTACCAAATCCTGCCGAGGCACAAGATCGTAGCTGAGGTAACAAGCTAAACGTCGAAGTCCACGCGGAACTACTAGTGAGACCGAAGTCTCTCTGCAAAAACATAAAATAGGCAAACGTGAGTACAAATGTACCCAGTAAGACTTACATCAGAACTAACTACATATGCATCATTATCAACCAAGGGGATGGTGGGGTTTAACTGCAGCAAGCCAGCTTTGACTCGGTGGCTATCCTAAACTACGACTGCAAGTAACTCTTTTGAGGTGGCGCACACGAGTCCACATATTCACCATATCAATACACCACTATGGATCCGCTCCCGTCTCAATACGAGAACACCATCCATAACACTCATGCTTATCTTGCGTATTTTAGGGTATCCACTTTCACTTGTCTATGAACTGATATAAGCAACCCAGAAGTCCTTTACCGCGGACACGGCTATTCGAATAGATGATGTTAACCCTGCAGGGGTGTACTTCTTCATACATGTTTCCACCACTTAGCGTGTGCACACGACATGTGCTCGGCAGACTTCAAGCGAAAGCCGACGTGGGTGTAGACCATGACCTACCTAAACACTCAAGTCTCTAGTCCAGGTTTATCGCCTATTCGGGTTCCATCCATGAGGAGATTCGGCCGGAGTTTCGCTCACAGCCCCAAACGATGTGAACAGGGTTCCGTGACACCAAACGGGCGCCCGGTATACCCGGCCACGTGCCTAACGCATCACAGCCCACCCCTACGGTCAGCGCTGTCCACGGCCTCCAGCATACTACAAACACCAGAAACTACTTGCAACTCCTGGACAGAGGACAAGGGTGAATAAGAAGTCGAGCGGGGTCATATTTCAGGGCCCAATGTATGGTAGTAGCTGAGTCATGGATCACAAACACAGAACTCAGTTCCTAAGGACGGCTTCAATGAGACAACCCACCATGTACTCCTACATGGCCTCTCACCGCTACCTTTACCAAATCATGTTCACACACTTAGCTCTCAATGGTAGGACATGTTCACACACCTCTGATTCATTCCCGATGAATCAGACCTGACACAACTCTAAGCAGTAGCAGGCATGAAAACAAGCATGAATGAGTAGGCACAACAGGGCTCAAACAACTCCTACTCATGCTAGTGGGTTTCATCTATTTACTGTGGCAATGACAGGTCATGCAAAGGATAAGGGGTTCAGCTACCGCAGCAAGTAACAGATGAATCGATGTTGTCCTAATGCAGTAAAAGAGAGAAGGAGCGAGAGAGTAGGATTGTATCGGAATGAACAAGGGGGTTTTGCTTGCCTGGCACTTCTGAAGATAACATTGAGTCTTCATCAGTGTCAATGATCACAACGTCGGAACATCGTCTACCGGGAGGGAACAGATACCGGCAACAAAGAAGAAATACAATCAATGCAATGCACAATATGATGCATGCTCATGACATGGCAATATGAATGTGTTTTGAGCTAATGCAACTAGCAACAGATTAAATGAAGTTGGTTTGAATACAAGATTCAAATTTAAACTCCATATGTGATTATTCAAATGCCATTTAATTGATTTGTGCTAAACAGCAGCTATAAGTTGTTCTAACATGCATGAAAATGGTACATATGGATTCCTTGAATTTTTCTGATAATTTTTCATATATAAATTATTTAATTTGGAGTTACGGTTGAATTTCTATGATTTTTAGAAGTTTATACAATTTTCTGGAATTTTCTGAATAAAAATAAATCCAGAAAACATTACTGCGTCATCCTGACGTCATGATGACGTCAGCAGGTCAACGTGGCACAGTCGGGTCAAACCCTGACCTGTGGGTCCCGAGTGTCAGTGTCTAACTAAACTAACCTAGCTTAGTTAATACTAACCTAACTTAATTAGCCGGGCGGGGCCCGCATGTCAGTGAGAGAGGGGGGGGGTCAAACCGGCCAGTGGGGTCAAACCCGGGTCAAACTCGCCGGAGTTGACCCGAGGCTCGTCGCCGGCGAGGCCAGGGACGGCGGAGAGCGTCGGGATTCGCCCTCCGATGACCCAGAAAACAGCGGAGGGGCTCTACGGGATGCCCAGGCTCGCGCGCATCTAACAGGGCAAACGGGAGAAGCTAGGGTGGCCGGAGGCGACGGCAATCATGACGACGGCGGTGGCCGGAGTTCGGGTGAGGCGCGAGCGGTGGCTACGGTACACAACAGGAGCAATAGACTAGGGTTTTGGGATCCTGGCGTGGTGCTGAGCACGGTGGTGTGCTTGGACGTGACGCGCGTGAGCTCTAGCCACGGCGACCTCGTGGCCGGCGGCGATGGGCTCTCGGGCTCGGCGGAGACGATGGATACGGCACAAAATCGAGCGAAAAGACGGAGGGGAAACGAAGAGGATCTCACGTCGAGTCTGCAGGGGTGGTCAGTGGGCTCGGGGGGGCTGCGAGGCGAGCGCGGGGTCGCCGGCGATCTCGGGGCCGGAGCTTGAAGACGATGAAGAAGGCGGTGATGCAGTGCGTCCGGCGTAGCTTGGCTCTGCGTAGGTGATGAGGACGACGCTGCGGTCCTTCCGGATTGGTCGGCGAGGCGAGTGGTGGTCCGTGGCCGTGGCTATGGCGAGCGGCGGCGACGGCG
>NC_041389.1:215484380-215522387 GCF_002162155.2 Triticum dicoccoides | reverse complement strand
GGGAAGCAGAGGAGCGAGGGGGAGGGAGGTCCAGAGAGCGAGGGAGAAGTGAGAAGGGGTCGGGGAGGCGCGTGGCGTCACCGGGCGTCGAGGAGGAGCCAGGCAGGCTGGGAGGGAGGAGGTGGCCGGGGCGCGTGGCCGCGCGCGCCACCGAGCAGCTTCGGGGCGAGGGGGAGGAAGACGACAGGGGGAGAAGCGGCGGTGGGCTGGGCCGCTGGAGGAGCTGGGCCAGGTGGGCTGAGAGGTGAGCGCCAGGTAAGTTTTCTCTCTCCCTCTTTTATTTCTATTTAATTCTGTTTTCTATTTTTTGTAGTTTGTTTTGATTTAGTTTTAGACACTAAATCATTTTTATTGTTTCTGATATTTATGGTAGGGACTAGTAGGATTATTCCAAAGCCCTTCATCAAAGATCAGAATTATTGGACATATATTAATTAATTAAGAAATATATATCCAATACAAATAGTTATTTATTTAATTCAAGGGCCCAAAATAATTAACTCTGAGATACCAAAAATATTGTTTTGAGTTTTACCTCTTTGCAATATTTTCAGAGACTAAGAGGAACATTTTCTTGGACTTCTTTGAGAAGATTTTAATGTTGATCATTTTTAGAAGGTTTCTGAGGCTTTGAAAATCCCTCAATTCAAATTTCATTTGAATTAAAACATGATGCTCACATGAGGTCTAGCCTAGTGCATAACAGGACCAGGGAAGTGACACCTGCCGGGCGCGGTAGAGCGACACCAGCTTTCACAACAGCCGCTCCTCCTCAGCCTCGCCGCCGCTGCCGCTCGGCGCGTCAACCAGCGTCAGCCCAGCGGAGGCGAGCACCTCTCCGTCAAAGGCTTCTCCTTCGACTGGCGCCCTGGAGCTCGACGCCCAGGGGAGCTTGATGAAGACTCCATCGCCGGCCTTCAAATAGGCGTCGGGCTGGGGCTCTTCGGAGCCTGACGCTGCAGCACTAGCAGAGGTATCGGCGGTCGGCGTAGCGCCTGACGCTCCTGTGGCCTCAGGGCCGTCAGTGCGATCGCCGGACCCCTCGCCGGCTTCTGCGGCGGCAGCCTTGGCGGCCTCCTCGCCGGTAGGATCATCGGCGTCGGCTGCTTCTTCGGTAGCAGCGACGTCGTCGGTGTTGCCACGCGTGGTCTCATCGCCGGCAACCTTGGTCTCCATCGGCTCCATGGCAGAGGGATCTGACGGCCGGAAAAGGTAGAAAAGTCAAGCAAATATCCAAAAAGAAAATCAGAAGAAGAAGAACCCAAGGGAAGTTTTCAAGCAAGAGGATTACCTGCACTCGGCTCTATAGTCACGGTCTCCGCCACCGGGGGGTCGCTGGTGCTGTCCCTTGCCGGAGAACTCTCTCTTACCGGAGACTTCTCCCTCATCGGAAAATTCTCCGTTGCCGGAGATCGCTCCCTTGCCGGAGATCGCTCCCTTGCCGGGGAATCCTCCCTTGGCGGTGTAGTCGAAGCAGATGACATGTCGGGGGCGGCTTCCGGGCGCTCCTGATGGGGTTGTTCTTCTCCTACACAAACAAATGATCAGATGTCAGCAAAGAACAAGCACCCATGCGCGCCTAGCGGCGAGAAGTAAACCATGTACTTACGCTGGGGTTGCGTAGGAGGCTGCTTTGGGGAACAGTTGTCGGGTCCGGCAAGATGGTCTCGGGCGCGCCCCCTGCTATCGCGGTGGGCTCGTCCTCGATGACAATCACCGGGGCCTTGGCTCTCTTCGCCACTCTCTGGACCAGAGTCCTGAAAAGGAATGAGTTCAGAGTAAAGCAAATCAGATACAAGACAAAACAGCAAGAATTGAAGAACTACAAATACAGCAGAGAATCTTACTCTTCTTCTTCCTCGTCAGAGCTGAGCGCGGAGAGGTCGAAGTCCGGCTCGCCTCCGGCGCAACGAGGCGGAGGAGTAGATTCCCTTAGCCGCTTGGCGGGGGTAGTGGCGGTGGTCCGGGAAGACCCAGCTCTGGCCGCCGCGGCGGCGTGAGATGCTCCCGCGGCAACAGTACTTGTCGCGGTGGAGCGTGTCGCGCGGCGCGGCGGCTGTTGACCCGTCTGCCGCCCTGCTACGTCCCCGGCCTTGCGGAGACGCCTTCTTGGTGGAGCTGGGGGCTGCGCTGGGGGCTCTGCTTGCGGCAAGCTGCCTGAAGATGGCGAGCCGCTCGCACCCTCGGCGGGCTCGCTCGACTCGGCGTCAGGCCCGACAAGCTCTTCCTCGCGGGCAAGCCACTCTCGCTCGGCAAGGCTTGCCGCCTCTGCTGCCTCTGCTGCCTCTGCCTCCTCCACGGTGAATCCGACCTCACCCGCGGCAGCGGCTGCCGCCGCCTCTTCCGCCCTAGTGGCGATGCGCTGCATCTCCGCATCAGTGGTGTCGCGGGTGAGGCTTTTCTGCTCATCGGAGCGGACCGCCACCTCCACCAAGCCGTCAAAGAACGCCTGCACGACATCGTCTGCAGGCTCTTGCCAAGTTGGGACAATTCCATGTGAATCGCACGACGGCATCATTGCACGGATGCGGTCGAGCGAGGAATTGTTGCACAGCGGAACGACACCCTTCAGCAACCGGAACCATTCAGGATGTTGAGGGTCGTGTTTGAACAGTTCCTTGAGCATCACGTCCAGTTCCAGGACAGTGAAGTTGAAGTTGAGGCCCGGGCGCAGCCTCATGATGTCCGCCGCACCCCCGAACTCCCAGGCAGGTCTCCTCCTCTCCTGCAGGGGGGCGATGCGGCGGCGAAGAAAATCTGCGCCAACAGCACCTACAGTGAGCCCGGCAAGCCTGAGGCGTAGGATCCGGGTGACGGCAATCTTCAGCCTATCGTCTTCCGGGGCCACGCTGCTCCAGTCGTTGCCGCGCACTGCTGGGGCTTGGCGCTGGGCAGGAAATGGCTGCGGGTTCTCCTCGATAATCCAGCACCAGTCTGCTCTCCACTCCTCCCACTTGCTGCGGAGCTCTCCCTCCAGATAAGCTTCCTTCCTGCCAGCTCTCGAGATCTAGGCGATCCCGCCGGATAAAGGCTCTCCCCTCTCAACTCTGGGCATAAAGAAGTGGCGGAAAAGAGCTACATTTGGGTGGACTCCGACAAAGTTTTCGCAGAGATGTGCGAAAACTGTCATGGTCACAACAGCATTGGGGGTGAAGTCAAGGAGGTGGAACCCGTAGGTGTTCATAATGTCGCAGAAGAATTCAGAGAAAGGCGGGCAGAGCCCGCAGTAGAAGAATAACGCGAAGAAGGGATATCCATTCGGAGCCCGTTCCGAAGCGGCGGCTGAGAGTACCTTCGTGCGCGGATGCGCTCTTGTCTCCGTCGACCAGAAGAGGTAGTAGTACTCCCTCAGCTCCTTCGCGGAGAGCTCAGGGAGGAAGGTTGCCCGCTCCTTTCGCAGCGCCTCTAGCCGCAGCGCCTCGGCCGACTTCACGGCCTTCCCGGCTTTCGGAGCCATGGCGGAGGTGGTGGGGGAGATCGACGGTGTTGGTGGCGCCGGTGGCGATGGGGGGCGGAGCGCTGCTCTCTTCCGGCTTCGGAAGAAGGGGGGGAGCTGCGGAGATTTTTAAGATTGGAATAGCAACGGCGAGATGGGCGAACTGCCCCTGTTTCCCCTTCTTATAAAGGGGGAGGGGGCGGACGTTCCGTCTTTCCGAATAAAGAAACCACCCACGATCTCTCCCACGACGCCGCATTCGACGTGTGCCGTTCGGGGAGGGCACGGTGGATACGGAGTGAAATACGGCGTAACCCAGGCCGCGCGTGCCCGTGCCCTGTTTTGGGCCTGGCCCAACAGCGCTCGGCACCGTGTGTGGCCCAGGCCCGGGGGCTCCTGTCGGTGTACTAGAGTAGGGGTACCCTAGTACCCCGAACTTGTGCACGGGCAGTCGCAGCACCCCTCGGCAAGGCTTGCCGGGCGACCGCCAAGGTCCTCCATAGTTCATTTGGAGCAATTCAAGAACAAAGTGTACAAGCCAAGAAGACAAGGCCCCGGCAAGAGGAGCTTGCCGGGAAGGCCAACCAAGGCATCTCAAGGAACTTGCCGCGACGCGCCACGCGTCCAGACAAGACCCGGTGAGCGACAAGCTTCCGGACGTGACAAGACAACGACCGCCGCAAGGCGCTTGCCGCGGCAAGCCACCACTCTGTACCCGCGCTCCAGCACATCCACCAACGTGTCGCCCTGGGACCTTTCCAGGCGCGTGTGGCAAGAGGCTGTGCAGCCAGCGGTGCGCAGTGGCAAGCGGCGCTGACAAGATCGCCATCGTGGCAAGCGATGGCGTCCCTGACGGTCCCTGTTTGCACTGTTTGGGCGACACAGATGGGCATTTAATGCCTTTGTCCCCTCCCGTCAGGGTTAGGTATGATACACTGTGTAGGTAGTTGTACCAACCACAACTCCTTTTCCATTTTTTCCCTTGTCTGCGTTGCCACCTGTCGGTGACCCCTTGAGCATATAAAAGGAGGCCCATGCGCAATGTAGAGGGGGGGTTAGAAGGCAGAGAACACTCATGCTCGGTCTCGTTAGCAGTTGGTGTGTACTGTAGCACTCCGCGCTCCCGAGCAAGAAGTCAATACACTCAGACATGCAGCAGTAGGAGTATTATCTCTCCGGAGAGCTCCGAAGCTGGGTAAACCGCTCGTGTGCTTCGCCTCGATCCGCTCTTCGCGCGATCTCCGCCCCCCGCCGAACTGGAAGGGGCTCGGTCCGCCGGGCCCATAGGTGTTCGTGGGTCAGCTTCCCCGACATCTTTTGTGGAAAGGAGAAGATAATGGTGTGGACCAAGCGTCCTTCAAGAAAGTTTCGCCTTACCGGGAAGCAAACGACAGAAAAGCTAAGTTGCCAAAGTTCGAGCAATTAGTTTTAAAAATTTTAAGTTATCTTCCTTGAACGACAGTGCTTTGTATGGAAAACCTGTGCGCAGAGGAACCAACTCGTAGCTAGTTGCGCCCTTACTTTGTTTCGAGTCCGCTCAACAACTTAAGTGAGCTGGGACTAGTTGCGACAAGGTTTCTTGTCGGTAGCGGCACCGCCAGCAGGTTGTTGACGTCCCGCACTCAGCGCTCGCGGCTAAGGTGCCTGCACCGGCAAGTTCCCTAAAAGCATAGGGCAAAAACATACAAAGGAAGGAATCAAGTAAAGGAAATAACATAGCAATCGCTACTCGAAATAGAGTTATATTACAAGATAGCTTGTCGCAGCTCTAACAGATTGTTCCCATAACATGACTGGCAGCGACAAGAAAAGGAGAAAACGGGCGGCCTAATCTACGCAATCGCCCTCGACCCTCTTGATCCCGCTCACCTTGTCCACAATGGGTGCAACAAGGGTCTTGAGCGCTTCCAGATCAGCATCCGGCGGCAAGGACCTGAGGACGTTGGTGAGGTTGAGGCCTGGGTTGCGGAAGGCCACCTTCACCAACACCTTTTGAAGAGCTCCCGCGCAGATCTTGCGCGACTCGTTGGCCAGCTGCTTTGGGATCTTCTCCTGGAGTCGCTGGAGGGCCGTCGCCACGCCTTTGAAGAACAAGGTGAGCTTGGCGCTGGGTTGGAGGTTCTCGCCGGAGGGATACCCAAGATCCTCCATCCCCAGCTGCGCCAGCTCCCTGTCGATGGCCGCGGCAATATCCACGAGACCCTCCGTCCAGAAATCCATAGTATCCCTAAATGTGTTCTGGGTGTCAGCGGCCCTCGTCAGCAGCGCCTCGTTGGCCTTGATCTCCTCCTTCAAGGCCACCTCCCGCTCCTTGGCGCCGTCAAGTGTCTTGGTCAAAGTAGCCAGCTTCAACTCAAGATCTGCGTTGGAGTCCTTGGCGGCGCTAAGCTCCTTGCCCTTCTCGGCGAGACTACCCTGCAGCTCGCCAAGAGTGTAGGCGTCCTTCTCGCGCTCACGCTTGAGCGCGGCAAGCTCTTCACCACTCGCCTTGAGATCGGCCTCCAGCTGCGCCACCTTCATCTCCAGCTCCTTCTTGGCGGCCTCGGCAGCTGCGGGAGTGTCCTCTGCTTCCTTGAGAGCCCCGCCAAATGTTTGCTCGCGCGCGGCAAGCTCCTCCTCATGGCTGTCAAGATTGACCTTCTGCTGCGCCAGCTCACCCTCCTGCGCAAACAGCTCCTCGGCGGCAAGCCGCTGTTGCTCTTGAGCTTCAGCCTTCTCGAGGAGGAAGGCTTTCCACTCCTCGACCAGTTGCCTCCGCTCCTCTGCCAGGGACCGGAGAGCTTCCGGGTTAAGACCCCGGAGCTCCTCCGCGCGCTTCTCGATCTCCACTCCCGCCTGTGCGACAAGCGCTTCTTGGGATTCCAGCTTGGCCTGCCGGGCGCGGTAGAGCGACACCAGCTTTCACAGCAGCCGCTCCTCCTCAGCCTCGCCGCCGCTGCCGCTCGGCGTGTCAACCAGTGTCAGCCAAGTGGAGGCGAGCACCTCTCTGTCAAAGGCTTCTCCTTGAACTGGCGCCCTGGAGCTCGACGCCCAGGGGAGCTTGATGAAGACTCCATCGCCGGCCTTCAAATAGGCGCCGGGCTGGGGCTCTTCGGAGCCTGACGCTGCAGCAGTGGCAGAGGGATCGGCGGTCGGCGTAGCGCCTGACGCTCCTGTGGCCTCAGGGCCGTCAGTGCGATTGCCGGACCCCTCGCCGGCTTCTGCGGCGGCAGCCTTGGCGGCCTCCTCGCCGGCAGGATCATCGGCGTCGGCTGCTTCTTCGGTAGCAGCAACGTCGTCGGTGTTGCCACGCGCGGGCTCATCGCCGGCAACCTCGGTGTCCGTCGGCTCCATGGCAGAGGGATCTGACGGCCGGAAAAGGTAGAAAAGTCAAGCAAATATCCAAAAAGAAAATCAGAAGAAGAAGAACCCAAGGGAAGTTTTCAAGCAAGAGGATTACCTGCACTGGGCTCTACAGTCACGGTCTCCCCCACCGGGGGGTCGCTGGTGCTGTCCCTTGCCGGAGAACTCTCTCTTACCGGAGACTTCTCCCTTATCGGAAAATTCTCCCTTGCCAGAGATCGCTCCCTTGCCGAAGATCGCTCCCTTGCCGGGGAATCCTCCCTTGGCGGTGTAGTCGAAGCAGATGACATGTCGGGGGCGGCTTCCGGGCGCTCCTGATGGGGTTGTTCTTCTCCTACACAAACAAATGATCAGATGTCAGCAAAGAACAAGCACCCATGCGCGCCTAGCGGCGAGAAGTAAACCATGTACTTACGATGGGGGCTGCGCAGGGGGCTGCTTTGGGGAACAGTTGCCGGGTCTGGCAAGATGGTCTCGGGCGCGCCCCCTGCTGTCGCGGTGGGCTCGTCCTCGATGACAATCACCGGGGCCTTGGCTCTCTTCGCCGCTCTCTGGGCCAGAGTCCTGAAAAGGAATGAGTTCAGAGTAAAGCAAATCAGATACAAGACAAAACAGCAAGAATTGAAGAACTACAAATACAACAGAGAATCTTACTCTTCTTCTTCCTCGTCGGAGCTGAGCGCGGAGAGGTCGAAGTCCGGCTCGCCTCCGGCGCGACGAGGCGGAGGAGTAGGTTCCCTTAGCCGCTTGGCGGGGGTAGTGGTGGTGGTCCGGGAAGACCCAGCTCCGGCCGCCGCCGCGGCGTGAGATGCTCCCGCGGCAACAGTACTTGTCGCGGTGGAGCGTGTCGCGCGGCGCGGCGGCTGTCGACCCGTCTGCCGCCCTGCTACGTCCCCGGCCTTGCGGAGACGCCTTCTTGGTGGACCTGGGGGCTGCGCTGGGGGCTCTACTTCCGGCAAGCTGCCTGAAGATGGCGAGCCGCTCGCACCCTCGGCGGGCTCGCTCGACTCGGCGTCAGGCCCGGCAAGCTCTTCCTCGCTGGCAAGCCACTGTCGCTCGGCAAGGCTTGCCGCCTCTGCTGCCTCTGCCTCCTCCACGGTGAATCCGAACTCACCCGCGGCAGCGGCTTCCGCCGCCTCTTCCGCCCTAGTGGCGATGCGCTGCATCTCCGCATCAGTGGTGTCGCGGGTGAGGCTTTTCTGCTCATCGGAGCGGACCGCCACCTCCACCAAGCCGTCAAAGAACGCCTGCACGATGTCATCTGCAGGCTCTTGCCAAGTTGGGACAATTCCATGCGAATCGCACAACGGCATCATTGCACGGATGCGGTCGAGCGAGGAATTGTTGCACAGCGGAACGACACCCTTCGGCAACCGGAACCATTCGGGATGTTGAGGGTCGTGTTCGAACAGTTCCTTGAGCATCGCGTCCAGTTCCAGGACAGTGAAGTTGAAGTTGAGGCCCGGGCGCAGCCTCATGATGTCCGCCGCACCCCCGAACTCCCAGGCAGGTCTCCTCCTCTCCTGCAAGGGGGCGATGCGGCGGCGAAGAAAATAT
The DNA here is from genome assembly GCF_002162155.2 of Triticum dicoccoides. NCBI lineage: Eukaryota > Viridiplantae > Streptophyta > Magnoliopsida > Poales > Poaceae > Triticum > Triticum dicoccoides. Next base: position 215,514,052 of record NC_041389.1, on the reverse strand, counting down.
GCGCCAACAGCGCCTACAGTGAGCCCGGCAAGCCTGAGGCGTAGGATCCGGGTGACGGCAATCTTCAGCATATCGTCTTCCGGGGCCACGTTGCTCCAGTCGTTGCCGCGCACTGCTGGGGCTTGGCGCTGGGCAGGAAATGGCTGAGGGTTCTCCTCGATAATCCAGCACCAGTCTGCTCTCCACTCCTCCCACTTGCTGTGGAGCTCTCCTTCCAAATAAGCTTCCTTCCTGCCAGCTCTCGAGATCTAGGCGATCCCGCCGGATAAAGGCTCTCCCCTCTCAACTCTGGGCATAAAGAAGTGGCGGAAAAGAGCTACATTTGGGTGGACTCCGACAAAGTTTTCGCAGAGATGTGCGAAAACTACCATGGTCACAACAGCATTGGGGGTGAAGTCAAGGAGGTGGAACCCGTAGGTGTTCATAATGTCGCAGAAGAATTCAGAGAAAGGCGGGCAGAGCCCGCAGTAGAAGAATAACGCAAAGAAGGGATATCCATTCGGAGCCCGTTCCGAAGCGGCGGCTGAGAGTACCTTCGTGCGTAGATGCACTCGCGTCTCCGTCGACCAGAAGAGGTAGTAGTACTCCGTCAGCTCCTTCGCGGAGAGCTCAGGGAGGAAGGTTGCCCGCTCCTTTCGCATTGCCTCGGCCGACTTCACGGCCTTCCCGGCTTTCGGAGCCATGGCGGAGGTGGTGGGGGAGATCGACGGTGTTGGTGGCGCCGGTGGCGATGGGGGGCGGAGCGCTGCTCTCTTCCGGCTTCGGAAGAAGGGGGGGAGCTGCGGAGATTTTTAAGATTGGAATAGCAACGGCGAGATGGGCGAACTGCCCCTGTTTCCCCTTCTTATAAAGGGGGAGGGGGCGGACGTTCCGTCTTTCCGAATAAAGAAACCACCCACGATCTCTCCCACGACGCCGCATTCGACGTGTGCCGTTCGGGGAGGGCACGGTGGATACGGAGTGAAATACGGCGTAACCCAGGCCGCGCGTGCCCGTGCCCTGTTTTGGGCCTGGCCCAACAGCGCTCGGCACCGTGTGTGGCCCAGGCCCGGGGGCTCCTGTCGGTGTACTAGAGTAGGGGTACCCTAGTACCCCGAACTTGTGCACGGGCAGTCGCAGCACCCCGCGGCCAGGCTTGCCGGGCGACCGCTAAGGTCCTTCGTAGTGCATTTGGAGCCATTCAAGAACAAAGTGTACAAGCCAAGAAGACAAGGCTCCGGCAAGAGGAGCTTGCCGGGAAGGCCAACCAAGGCATCTCAAGGAACTTGCCGCGACACGCCACGCGTCCCGGCAAGACCCGGTGAGCGACAAGCTTCCGGACACGACAAGACAACGACCGCAGCAAGGCGCTTGCCACGGCAAGCCACCACTCTATACCCGCGCTCCAGCACATCCACCAACATATCGCCCTGGGACCTTCCAGACACGCGTGGCAAGAGGCTGTGCAGCCAACGGTGCGTAGTGGCAAGCGGCGCTGACAAGATCGCCATCGTGGCAAGCGATGGCGTCCCTGACGGTCCCTGTTTGCACTATTTGGGCGACACAGACGGGCATTTAATGCCTTTGTCCCCTGCCGTCAGGGTTAGGTATGATACACTGTGCAGGTAGTTGTACCAACCACAACTCCTTTTCCATTTTTGCCCTTCTCTGCATTGCCACCTATCGGTGACCCCTTGAGCATATAAAAGGAGGCCCATGCGCAATGTAGAGGGGGGGTTAGAAGGCAGATAACACTCATGCCTGGACGTTGGTGAGGTTGAGGCCTGGGTTGCAGAAGGCCACCTTCACCAACACCTTTTGAAGAGCTCCAACCCAGCGCCAAGCTCACCTTGTTCTTCAAAGGCGTGGCGACGGCCCTCCAGCGACTCCAGCATAAGATCCCAAAGCAGCTGGCCGACTAGTCGCGCAAGATCTGCGCGGGAGCTCTTCAAAAGGTGTTGGTGAAGGTGGCCTTCCGCAACCCAGGCCTCAAGCTCACCAATGTCCTCAGGTCCTTGCCGCCGGATGCTGATCTGGAAGCGCTCAAGACCCTTGTCGCACCCATTGTGGACAAGGTGAGCGGGATCAAGAGGGTTGAGGGCGATCGCGTAGATTAGGCCGCCCGTTTTCTCCTTTTCTTGTCGCTGCCAGTCATGTTATAGGAACAATCTGTTAGAGCTGCGACAAGCTATCTTGTAATATAACTCTATTTCGGGTAGCGATTGCTATGTTATTTCCTTTACTTGATTCCTTCCTTTGTATGTTTTTGCACTACGGTTTTAGGGAACTTGCCGGTGCAGGCACCTTAGCCGCGAGCGCTGAGTGCGGGACATCAGCAGCCTGCTGGCGGTGCCACTACCGACAAGAAACCTTGTCGCAACTAGTCGCAGCTCACTTAAGTTGTTGAGCGGACTCGAAACAAAGTAAGGGCACAACTAGCTACGAGTTGGTTCCTCCGCGCACAGGTTTTCCATACAAAGCGCGGTCGTTCAAGGAAGATAACATAAATTTTTTAAAACTAATTGCTCAAACTTTGGCAACTTGTCTTTTCTGTCGTTTGCTTCCCGGTAAGGCGAAAGTTTCTTGAACGACGCTTGGTCCACACCATTATCTTCTCCTTTCCCCCGGCAAACTTGTGGGCGAGGGAACCTTCCTTTTCTTTGAGAAAAAGAAAGAAGAGAAAATAAAGATATGGAGCCTTATGGCTCGTTATTGCTTACCGGGGGTAGGTGCTGCACAAAGTGTCAGATAACACATGCAAAAAATAGAAAGCATGAAATTGACAAGGTGTGCGGAGCACATGAGCTTTACTTATGCACGGGGTCTGATGAGGACATCAATACAATTGTTACACCCACAGCCCCTGCTGCTATACATACTGGACCAATTACTAGAGCTCGTGCACGCCAACTAAATTACCAGGTACTTTCGTTTCTTGGTAATGATTCTAATGTTCATGAGAATATGATGCTGCCTAAATTGGATACATTTGTTTTGCTTACAAATGAAGGGACTAGCTTGGAGAAGGATGAACATTGGAGCAAGAACAAGCATGGAGATGATGGCATGCGCAAGGGGAACAAGAACGGAGTTACAAGTGATGATTTCAGGACTTTGAAGCCACCATAATGGGTGCATGAAGCCTTGGACGAAATATACAGGATGCCACTTCATAAATTTCGTCCCGAGGCTATTTTAGGTGCTGCGTCACCTTATTATTGGGCCAGGCCCATGTAATTTCGAAATACATAAGTATAGGCTATTTTTAGAGTCCGTATGTGTGGGGAAACAAGAGATAGGGTTGATTTCGGACCCCTCCACCAAGGGCCACGAAATTCCCCCCCTCTTCCTCCATATATACAGCCCTTAGGGCATCGTTTAGACTTTGGGGTTTTGTTTAGATTAAAAGTTCGCCATAGCTGCAACTTCGCGTACTTCGTTTGTGTTCAACGACCAGACAAAGGCGTCACAGAACCCCACCTTGATCAATAAAGCTTTCATCTTATATTCGCAATATCCAGATTGCAATCTTAGTTTCTTGCTTGTTCTTCGTTTGCTCGCAGGAAACAGACCCTCGTGGTCAGGTTGATCGTGCTCCGGCGTGGTCAATAACCTCTCGGAGTTGGTTTAGCGATTGCTAAGGCGCAACGTCCTCGCACGTTCGTAGTCGGATCGTCAAAGTCGACTTCCACCAAAGCGATATCCATCATCTCATCGAAAGACGGGACACCTTTGCCTCTATCAAGTGGTATCAGATTTCCAGGTTGCTCGGTGAGATTTTACAGTTTTTCGTAGTTTAGATCGAGTCTGTTCTTCATACCTATAGTCCACGAAAAAGCCAAAAAAAAATTTAGGGTTAGTTCATCATATCCGAACCAATCTGAGCCTTTGCATAATCTTTTTAGGGTTTTGCTTTGTTCAATTTGCGGTTGCATCGTCGTGTCTAGTTGCTGGTCTTAGAGTCTAGTCTTTTAGAGTTTCGAGTTCTGGTCATAAGTTGTCACGCCGCCACCGCACCATCATCATCGCCCCTACCATCTACCACCACCGCACCCAATCTGTGTCCATATACCACCACCGATCCATATCCATATACTACCACCGCTACCACCACTGCTGCCATATACCACCACCATATATCCACCACCAATCCGAGTTCCTTGCTTATTAGGTTTGTTTTCGGGATCCATCCAGATTCCGATTCGTGTTTCCTTGCCGGAGTAGGTCTCGGGAAAAAAAAAGAGTCGGGTAGCCATGCTCCGTTTAGGCCCAAAATTTTTCGAAAACACATTTTTCGAAAAAATTTCTGGCTATCCTATTTTTAGGTGTTTCTGAGTGTTTTGAGACAGGTGCCATTATAGGAAGTTTTTTTTGACCCGTTTCCAGTTTTTGGGTCCGGGCAGTCGAAAAAAAAAAATTGGTCGAAAAATTTCTTGCCCATCCTGTCAGTTTGAGCTAGGAAGAGTTTTGAGATACTCGCCATTATAGTGATTTTTCGCAAAAAAAAAGCAGCGCAAAAAAAAAGAGCGCAAAAAAAAAGAGCGAAAAAAAATTCAGAGTGTGCTTTTCCCTTGTTTACGTGCCGCGCCGTGATTTTGTTGGTGTTCTAGGCTCGCGTCTCTAGCACAGTCTAGCCTAGGACCACCACAGTACCGTCGTTGAGCGTTTATTCAACTTTGCATCTCTGAATTGATTATTGCTGACCCTTTTTGCTACCATACTATAAGCCTTCCCAGCTCCACATACATCTACGTCGTGTGTTTGACTCTCCCTGGTAATCGCTCTATCCAAGCTTTGAGAGTTTTTGACTACAACGGTTGCCGATCACCGCCTGCTGCTGGGTAAGAACTGGTAAGAATTTGAGATTTGCTTGACGGATTTGTGATACACCACCACCACTTCTTAGTAGTCTGTAGGATCATATTCTTGTGTGTTTCTATTGCTGCTAACCATGCCAGGATCACAAGCCGACGAGATTGACTGGGAGAACTTATCGAACAAGGAGCTTCATGATAAGTTTCAGCAAATGATGACTGAACAGGTACAAGATGTGCTGAACAATTTTGAAGAGGCCATGGAGAAGATCACTGGCCTTGAGAAGACGTTCGAAACAAAGCTCGATAACAGATTTAATGAATTGCTCGCGCGTCTTCCACCACCACCACCCGCTGCACCTAACGCACCTCTCCAACAACAACAACAACGACTACCTCCACGTTGCGAAATAGACCTTCGCCGAGCGAGCCGTGTTCCTCTTGCGTTTGGCCAAACTGTTGGTGCTGCTGTTGATACTTCTGTGGCTCCTGCTACTGCTGTTGCTGGTACCCAGGAGGATGATGAGTATGCGGGCGATTATGAGGATGAGGTTGATCAAAATCAGATCTACGAGCAGCCACCAGCACCACCACCAGCAGGTCGACCTCAGGTATATATTCGTAATGGTAGGCCTGCACCACCACCTCAGGTACGAGATGATGTCCATATTCCTAAACTAAAATTGAATATTCCACCATTTGAGGGTAGATATGTTCCTGATATATATCTTACTTGGGAGTTAGAAACTGAACAACGATTTACATGTTTACAATATCCTGAGGAGAGACGAGTTGCTGCTGTTGTTTGTGCTTTCACTAGTTTTGCATGTGTATGGTGGTCTGAACATTGTAGATTATATCCTATTCCAACTACTTGGGCTGCTTTGAAAACTGCTATGCGTACGCGTTGGGTTCCACCATATTATCAACGTGAATTGCTTCAAAAATTGCAGCGTTTAAGACAAGGAAAAAATTCTGTAGAAGAATATTATCAGGAATTACAAACTGGCATGATTAGATGTGGTATTGTTGAGGAGAATGAAGCTATGCTTGCACGTTTTCTGGGTGGATTAAATAGAGAGATTCAGACCATTCTAGACTATAAGGAGTATACTAATATCACTCGTTTATTCCATTTTGCTTGTAAAGCTGAACGTGAAGTGCAGGATCGACAAGCATTGGGGCGAACTAACTTTTCTGCAGGCCGACCTTCATCATGGACACCACGTGCATCTTCTACTTCAACTGCACCAGCACCTCCATCAGGTGCCACCTCCAGCCGTGATACAAGAAAACAGGCACAACCACCATTATCTGCCAAGAGCGCACCTGCGGGGCCTACACAGCGTTCTTCTTCTTACATAGCATCAACAGGGCACACAAGTGATATTATTTGTCGTCGTTGTAAGGGAGGAGGTCATTATGCGAGAGAATGCAAATCTCCGCGTGTGATGATTGCTACCGCGGATGGTGGATATGAGTCCGCTAGTGACTATGATGAGGAGACTTTGGCTCTTATTACACGTGAAGAACATGGTGGAGATGATTCTGATAATGAGACGCAATACATGGCTCCTGAAGACGCTGACAGATATGAATGTTTAGTTGCTCAACGTGTTTTGAGTGTGCAGATCACACAAGCTGAGCTAAATCAGAGGCACAATTTGTTCCATACCAAGGGAGTTGTCAAGGAACGTTCTGTGCACGTCATCATAGACGGAGGGAGCTGCAACAATTTGGCTAGCATGGAGATGGTGGAGAAGCTTTCTCTCACCACAAGACCACATCCACATCCTTACTACATCCAATGGTTCAACAACAGCGGCAAGGTTAAGGTAACACGTACCGTTCGTGTGCATTTTAGTATATCTACATATGCTGATTATGTTGATTGTGATGTGGTACCTATGCAAGCATGTTCCTTATTACTTGGTAGACCATGGCAATTTGATAAAAATTCTGTACACCATGGTAGAAACAATCACTATACTCTTGTTCATAAGGATAAAAATATTACTTTGCTTCCTATGACTCCTGATTCCATTTTGAAAGATGATATTAATAGAGCTAATAAAGCAAAACAGGAGACGAATAAGAGTGAAAATCAGATTGTGGCAAAAGAATTTGAGCAACAAATGAAGCCTAATAATAAACCATCTAGTGTTGCTTCTGAAATTAAATTGAAAAGTGCATGTTTATTTGCCACCAAATCTGATATTGATGAGCTAGATTTCAGCAAATCTGTTTGCTATGCTTTTGTGTGCAAAGAGGCATTATTTTCATTCGAGGACGTGCCTTCCTCTTTGCCTCCTGCTGTCACTAACATTTTGCAGGAGTTCGCTGACGTCTTTCCACAAGACGTGCCACCAGGATTACCGCCTATTCGAGGGATTGAGCATCAGATTGACTTAATTCCCGGTGCTTCATTGCCAAACCGTGCACCATACCGTACCAATCCAGAGGAGACGAAGGAGATTATGCGTCAAGTACAAGAGCTTCTTGACAAAGGTTATATACGCGAATCCCTTAGTCCTTGTGCTGTTCCTATTATTCTAGTGCCGAAAAAGGATGGTACATCACGTATGTGTGTTGATTGTAGAGGCATTAATAATATTACTATTCGTTATCGTCATCCTATTCCTAGGCTAGATGATATGCTTGATGAATTGAGTGGCTCTACAATATTCTCCAAAGTTGATTTACGTAGTGGATACCATCAAATTCGTATGAAATTTGGAGATGAATGGAAAACAGCATTCAAAACTAAGTTTGGATTATATGAGTGGTTAGTCATGCCTTTTGGGTTAACTAATGCACCTAGTACTTTCATGAGATTAATGAACGAAGTTTTACGTGCTTTCATTGGACGATTTGTGGTAGTTTACTTTGATGACATATTGATTTATAGCAGATCTTTGGAAGAACATTTGGAACATTTACGTGCTGTTTTTATTGCTCTACGTGATGCACGTTTGTTTGGTAACCTTGGGAAGTGCACCTTTTGCACCGACCGAGTATCTTTTCTTGTCTATGTTGTTACTCCACAGGGAATTGAAGTTGATAAAGCCAAGATTGAAGCTATTGAGAGTTGGCCGCAACCCAAAACGGTCACACAAGTGAGGAGTTTTCTTGGCCTCGCTGGATTCTATAGGCGTTTTGTGAGAGATTTCAGCACCATTGCTGCACCTCTCAATGAGCTTACAAAGAAAGATGTGCCTTTTCTTTGGGGTACCGCACAGGAAGAAGCCTTCTCGGTATTGAAAGATAAGTTGACACATGCTCCTTTACTCCAACTTCCCGATTTTAATAAGACTTTTGAGCTTGAATGTGATGCTAGTGGAATTGGATTAGGCGGTGTGTTATTACAAGATGGCAAACCTGTTGCATACTTTTCTGAAAAATTGAGTGGGCCTAGTCTGAATTATTCTACTTATGATAAAGAATTATATGCTCTTGTTCGGACTTTAGAAACATGGCAACATTATTTATGGCCCAAAGAATTTGTTATACATTCTGATCATGAATCTTTGAAACATATTAAAAGTCAAGCTAAACTGAATCGTAGACATGCTAAATGGGTTGAATTCATTGAGACTTTTCCTTATGTCATTAAACACAAGAAGGGAAAAGAAAATGTTATTGCTGATGCATTGTCTCGCCGCTATACTATGCTTTCACAACTTGACTTCAAAATATTTGGTTTGGAGACCATCAAAGATCAATATGTGCATGATGCTGATTTTAAAGATGTAATACAGAATTGTAAAGAAGGAAGAATGTGGAACAAGTTCGTCGTTAACGATGGATTTGTGTTTCGTGCTAACAAGCTATGCATTCCAGCTAGCTCCGTTCGTCTTTTGTTGTTGCAGGAGGCGCATGGAGGAGGATTAATGGGACACTTTGGCGTGAAGAAGACGGAGGACGTACTTGCTACACATTTCTTTTGGCCAAAGATGAGACGGGATGTTGAGCGTTTTATTGCTCGCTGCACTACATGTCAAAAAGCTAAGTCACGGCTCAATCCTCATGGTTTATATATGCCTTTGCCTGTACCTAGTGTTCCTTGGGAGGATATATCTATGGACTTTGTTTTAGGTTTACCTCGAACAAAGAAGGGGAGGGATAGCATATTTGTTGTCGTGGATAGATTCTCGAAAATGGCACACTTTATACCATGTCATAAAAGTGATGATGCTGTTAATGTTGCTGATTTGTTCTTTCGTGAAATTATTCGCTTGCATGGTGTGCCAAATACTATTGTTTCAGATCGTGATACTAAATTTCTTAGCCACTTTTGGAGATGTTTATGGGCTAAGTTGGGGACTAAACTGCTTTTTAGTACTACTTGTCACCCCCAAACTGATGGACAAACTGAAGTAGTCAATAGAACGTTGTCTACTATGCTTAGGGCTGTTTTGAAGAATAATAAGAAAATGTGGGAGGAATGCTTGCCTCATATTGAATGTGCTTATAATCGTTCATTGCATTCTACTACTAAGATGTGCCCTTTTGAAGTTGTGGATGGTTTCCTACCTCGTGCACCTATTGATTTGTTGCCTCTTCCATCTTCGGAGAAGGTTAATTTTGATGCTAAACAACGTGCTGAATTGATTTTAAAAATGCATGAGTTAACTAAGGAAAACATCGCATGAATGCTAAATATAAACTTGCTGGAGATAAGGGTAGAAAACATGTTGTGTTTGCACCTGGAGATCTTGTTTGGTTACATTTGCGTAAGGATAGATTTCCTGATTTGCGCAAATCAAAGTTAATGCCACGTGTTGTTGGTCCCTTTAAGGTGTTAGAGAAAATAAATGATAATGCATATAAACTTGAGCTGCCTGCAGATTTTGGGGTTAGTCCCACTTTTAACATTGCAGATTTGAAGCCTTATTTGGGTGAGGAAGATGAACTTTCGTCGAGGACGACTTCATTTCAAGAAGGGGAGGATGATGAGGACATCAATACAATTGTTACACCCACAGCCCCTGCTGCTATACATACTGGACCAATTACTAGAGCTCGTGCACGCCAACTAAATTACCAGGTACTTTCGTTTCTTGGTAATGATTCTAATGTTCATGAGAATATGATGCTGCCTAAATTGGATACATTTGTTTTGCTTACAAATGAAGGGACTAGCTTGGAGAAGGATGAACATTTGAGCAAGAACAAGCATGGAGATGATGGCATGCGCAAGGGGAACAAGAACGGAGTTACAAGTGATGATTTCAGGACTTTGAAGCCACCATAATGGGTGCATGAAGCCTTGGACGAAATATACAAGATGCCACTTCATAAATTTCGTCCCGAGGCTATTTTAGGTGCTGCGTCACCTTATTATTGGGCCAGGCCCATGTAATTTCGAAATACATAAGTATAGGCTATTTTTAGAGTCCGTATGTGTGGGGAAACAAGAGATAGGGTTGATTTCGGACCCCTCCACCAAGGGCCACGAAATTCCCCCCCTCTTCCTCCATATATACAGCCCTTAGGGCATCGTTTAGACTTTGGGGTTTTGTTTAGATTAAAAGTTCGCCATAGCTGCAACTTCGCGTACTTCGTTTGTGTTCAACGACCAGACAAAGGCGTCACAGAACCCCACCTTGATCAATAAAGCTTTCATCTTATATTCGCAATATCCAGATTGCAATCTCAGTTTCTTGTTTGTTCTTCGTTTGCTCGCAGGAAACAGACCCTCGTGGTCAGGTTGATCGTGCTCCGGCGTGGTCAATAACCTCTCGGAGTTGGTTTAGCGATTGCTAAGGCGCGACGTCCTCGCACGTTCGTAGTCGGATCGTCAAAGTCGACTTCCACCAAAGCGAAATCCACCATCTCATCGAAAGACGGGACACCTTTGCCTCTATCATGTACAATCCACATATGAAGATAAGGAAGAAAGAGATGTTTATTTGCTGTCCAAAAAGTTCTCTCACGTCACTTTTGGCCCAAGAGAAGATAGAGTCCAAGTCTCTCACGTTCTGGATTCAGATTCGGACTGCACAGACACACCTGACTCAAAACGCACACAAGTTTTTCATACGGACTCCGAATTGGGTGATTCTTTTTTTGTTGGAAACTAGATTTCGTGCACTTTCCAACCCAATTGGAATCACCTTCAAATTCGTCCGGAGCGTTGAGTTGTGGACGAAACAATCTGATGCTGCAGCAGAATCCGAGTCAAACTACAAGTCCAAAGGTGTTACATCACCTCCACTTGGGCCCATTGGCCTTGTACGACCTAGATTTAGTTTTAGGCTGCCTTGGGACGTCCTCCCACCTCCTTGGCCGCCACCCCTTGCTCCTATATAAGTAGATCCATCTAGTAGCTTTTCCTGGGGATTTGTTTAGTTAAAAGTTAGCCATTGCAACTTCGTGTACTTCGTTTGTGTCCAACGACCAGACCAAGACCGCTTACGGATCCCCACCATTATCAATACTTCATATATATTTGCAATATCCAGATTGCTTTATCATATTCTTGCTCGTTCTTCGATTGCTTGCAGGAATAGACCTTCGTGGTCAGGTTGATCGTGCTCCGGCGTGGTCAATAACCTCTCGGAGTTGGTTTAGCGATTGCTAAGGCGCAACGTTGTGCACGTTTGTAGTCGGATCGTCAAAGTCGTCTCCACCAAATCGGTAGTTATCATCTCATCGAAAGATCGGGACACCCCGCCTCTATCAACACCTTAAAGGGACCATCAGCACGTGGCATTAGCTTTGATTTGCGCAAATCAGGAAATCTATCCTTACGCAAATGTAACCAAACAAGATCTCCAGGTGCAAACACAACATGTTTTCTACCCTTATCTCCAGCAAGTTTATATTTAGCATTCATACGCTCAATGTTTTCCTTAGTTAACTCATGCATTTTTAAAATCAATTCAGCACGTTGTTTAGCATCAAAATTAACCTTCTCCGAAGATGGAAGAGGCAACAAATCAATAGGTGCACGAGGTAGGAAACCATACACAACTTCAAAAGGGCACATCTTAGTAGTAGAATGCAATGAACGATTATAAGCAAATTCAATATGAGGCAAGCATTCCTCCCACATTTTCTTATTATTCTTCAAAACAGCCCTAAGCATAGTAGACAACGTTCTATTGACTACTTCAGTTTGTCCATCAGTTTGGGGTGACAAGTAGTACTAAAAAGCAGTTTAGTCCCCAACTTAGCCCATAAACATCTCCAAAAGTGGCTAAGAAATTTAGTATCACGATCTGAAACAATAGTATTTGGCACACCATGCAAGCGAATAATTTCACGAAAGAACAAATCAGCAACATTAACAGCATCATCACTTTTATGACATGGTATAAAGTGTGCCATTTTCGAGAATCTATCCACGACAACAAATATGCTATCCCTCCCCTTCTTTGTTCGAGGTAAACCTAAAACAAAGTCCATAGATATATCCTCCCAAGGAACACTAGGTACAGGCAAAGGCATATATAAACCATGAGGATTGAGTCGTGACTTAGCTTTTTGACATGTAGTGCAGCGAGCAATAAAACGCTCAACATCCCGTCTCATCTTTGGCCAAAAGAAATGTGTAGCAAGTACGTCCTCCGTCTTCTTCATGCCAAAGTGTCCCATTAATCCTCCTCCATGCGCCTCCTGCAACAACAAAAGACGAACAGAGCTAGCTGGAATGCATAGCTTGTTAGCACGAAACACAAATCCATCGTTAACAACAAACTTGTTCCACATTCTTCTATCTTTACAATTCTGCATTACATCTTTAAAATCAGCATCATGCACATATTGATCTTTGATGGTCTCCAAACCAAATATTTTGAAGTCAAGTTGTGAAAGCATAGTATAGCGACGAGACAATGCATCAGCAATAACATTTTCTTTTCCCTTCTTGTGTTTAATGACATAAGGGAAAGTCTCAATGAATTCAACCCATTTAGCATGTCTACGATTCAGTTTAGCTTGACTTTTAATATGTTTCAAAGATTCATGATCAGAATGTATAACAAATTCTTTGGGCCATAAATAATGTTGCCATGTTTCTAAAGTCCGAACAAGAGCATATAATTCTTTATCATAAGTAGAATAATTCAGACTAGGCCCACTCAATTTTTCAGAAAAGTATGCAACAGGTTTGCCATCTTGTAATAACACACCTCCTAATCCAATTCCACTAGCATCACATTCAAGCTCAAAACTCTTATTAAAATCAGGAAGTTGGAGTAAAGGAGCATGTGTCAACTTATCTTTGATAGAGGCAAAGGTGATGAGGACATCAATACAATTGTTACACCCACAGGCCCTGCTGCTATACATACTGGACCAATTACTAGAGCTCGTGCACGCCAACTAAATTACCAGGTACTTTCGTTTCTTTGTAATGATTCTAATGTTCATGAGAATATGATGCTGCCTAAATTGGATACATTTGTTTTGCTTACAAATGAAGGGCCTAGCTTGGAGAAGGATGAACATTGGAGCAAGAACAAGCATGGAGATGATGGCATGCGCAAGGGAAACAAGAACGGAGTTACAAGTGATGATTTCAGGACTTTGAAGCCACCATAATGGGTGCATGAAGCCTTGGACGAAATATACAAGATGCCACTTCATAAATTTCGTCCCGAGGCTATTTTAGGTGCTGCGTCACCTTATTATTGGGCCAGGCCCATGTAATTTCAAAATACATAAGTATAGGCTATTTTTAGAGTCCGTATGTGTGGGGAAACAAGAGATAGGGTTGATTTCGGACCCCTCCACCAAGGGCCACGAAATTCCCCCCCTCTTCCTCCATATATACAGCCCTTAGGGCATCGTTTAGACTTTGGGGTTTTGTTTAGATTAAAAGTTCGCCATAGCTGCAACTTCGCGTACTTCGTTTGTGTTCAACGACCAGACAAAGGCGTCACAGAACCCCACCTTGATCAATAAAGCTTTCATCTTATATTCGCAATATCCAGATTGCAATCTTAGTTTCTTGCTTGTTCTTCGTTTGCTCGCAGGAAACAGACCCTCGTGATCAGGTTGATCGTGCTCCGGCGTGGTCAATAACCTCTCGGAGTTGGTTTAGCGATTGCTAAGGCGCGACGTCCTCGCACGTTCGTAGTCGGATCGTCAAAGTCGACTTCCACCAAAGCGATATCCATCATCTCATTGAAAGACGGGACACCTTTGCCTCCATCAGGGTCTGCGCCCGGCTTTGTACAAAGGATTACAAGCAACAGCGGAAAGACTTGTACAAAAGGTGATTGCCAGAACAGGTTCCGGCAACCGCGCCCTACGGGTAAAACTTACGAAGATGCTCAATGTTCCAGGAGTTGCTCACCGGAGTGCCATCTTCAGTCTCAAGGCGGACAGCGCCTGGCCTAGTGACTCGTTTCACCCGGTAAGGGCCTTCCCACTTCGGCGTCAACTTGTTGGAATTCTTGGCGGACTGAACGCGCCAAAGAACAAGGTCGCCTTCCTCGAGACTTCTGGCATTAACTTTGCGGCTATGGTAGCGGCACAAAGCTTGCTGGTATCGAGCAGCTCGTACAGCGGCCTGAAGACTGTCCTCCTCAAGGAGCAGCGCGTCATCTTGTCGCAGCTGCTCTTGCTCAAGCTCATCATAAGCGAGCACTCGAGGCGACCCGTATACGAGTTCCGTGGGGAGAACTGCCTCTACTCCATAGACTAGAGCGAAAGGTGTCTGGCCAGTGGCTCGATTTGGCGTCGTCCTGGTCGACCAAAGAACCACTGGCAGCTCCTCAATCCAGTTCTTTCCGCACTTGCGCAGCCTGTCGAAAGTCCTGGTCTTGAGCCCGCGCAGCACTTCAGCATTTGCCCTCTCCGCTTGACCGTTGCTTCTCGAGTGAGCAACAGAAGCGAAGTAGACCTTGGCGCCAAGATATTGGCGGTACTGCATGAAGGTGCGGCTCGTGAATTGCGTGCCATTGTCGGTGATGATCCTGTTAGGGATCCCGAAGCGGCAAACAATCGACCTAAAGAACTTGACTGCTGACTGTGCCGTCACCTTTCTCACTGCTTCCACTTCCGGCCACTTTGTGAACTTGTCGATTGCAACGTACAAGTACTCAAAGCCCCTGACAGCTCGGGGAAAGGGGCCGAGGATGTCGAGCCCCCAGACCGAAAATGGCCAGGATAAAGGGATCGTCTGGAGAGCTTGAGCTGGCTGGTGTATCTTCTTGGAATGGAACTGGCACGCTTCACACTTGGTTACTTGTGCAGTTGCATCCTGGAGGGCTGTCGGCCAAAAGAAACCTTGCCGGAACGCTTTGCCGGCAAGTGCTCTTGCGCCAATGTGGTGACCACATATGCCTCCATGTATCTCTGCCAATAGCTTTTGTCCGTCTTCTCGGTGAACACACTTCAATTTCACACCGTTGAGTCTTCTTCTGTACAGTGTGTTGTCGACAAACTGGTACATACTTGACTGCCGGGCTACTCTTTCCGCTTCTTCTTGCTCTTCGGGAAGTTCTCCTATCTGAAGGAGACGGACAATCTGCTGTGCCCATGCTGGAGCTTGTAGCTCGACAACAAGGACTAAAGGCACATCTGCTGCTGCGGGAACATCCGCTTCTACGGTGAGAACCTGTGGCTCAGCCGGAGCTTGACGTTCCCCGGCAAGCTTGCCGGAGCAAAACTTGTCGGGAGCGTCTGCTTCAACGGAACAAACCGTAGGGCTTTCCGGAGCAGACTACTCCTTAGCACCCTTGGTGTTGATCTTGGGGACCTTCTTGGCGGCGCCTTCGGGGAGCTCTGCCAAAAAATAGTCACCAGAAATCAACTTCCTCTTTTTGCTCTGTCCAGTTGATGGCGTTACGGACGGTTGAGTCAGCTTGAGCACAAAGATTCCTGGTTCCACAGGTAACTTTAGTGCGGCGCACTTTGACAGGCCATCGGCAATGTCGTTATCAACTCTTGGAACATGCTCCATCTATAGGCCGTCAAAGTGCTCTTCTAGCATTCTCACTTCATCGACGTAAGCTTCCATCAACGGACTCTGATAATTCTTGTTCACTTGGCGGACGACAAGCTGCGAGTCACCCCTGACGATGAGCATCTTGATCCCAAGGTCTGCCGCGATCCTAAGACCGGCAAGCAAACCTTCATACTCTGCAGTATTGTTTGTTGCTTGCTCCCTGGGAAAGTGCATCTGGACTACGTACTTGAGGTGCTCTCCGGTGGGTGCAACAAGCAGCACGCCCGCACCGGCGCCTTGCAGCGAGAAGGCACCATCAAAGTACATCAGCCACTCTTTGCTTGCTTCCTTGACGGGGATGCTCGTTTCTGGAATTTCTTCATCTGGTGTTGGCGTCCACTCTGCTATGAATTCTGCCAATGCTCTGCTCTGGATAGTTCAAGTGCTCTCAAACTTGAGGCCAAAGCTTGACAGTTCCAGTGCCCACTCGACAATCCTGCCTGTTGCTTCTGGATTCTGCAGTATCCTCTTCAGCGGAAAACGAGTGACAACTGTGATCTCATGTGCTTGGAAGTAATGGCGCAGCTTTCTCGAGGCCATGAGAAGGCCGAAAAGCAATTTCTGCACACCAGAGTACCTCGACCTAGCCCCCTGCAGAAGGGAACTGACAAAGTAAACTGGGCGCTGCACCATTCCCTTCTGCATCTCCTCACATGCCTGCGTAGATCCATCCTTGTCGGGACCAGAACTTGCCGGTGAAGCCCTCTGCTTGTCACTGGATGCATCTACCGTGGTTGCTGGCTCATCATCCGCCTCCCTCTCCGCTACTAACGCAGCACTATCCACTTGATTGGTTGCCGCTATATACAGCAGCAACTTCTCTTGTGGCCTAGGTGCGACAAGTGTTGGAGTGGAGGACAGGTATCTCTTTAAGTCCTGCAGCGCAGCCTCCGCTTCCGGAGTCCATTTCATTGGACCTGCCTTTTTCAATATTTTGAAAAACGGCAGGGCGCGCTCAGCAGATCTAGAGATAAACCTGCTGAGAGCAGCCACGCAACCGGCAAGTCTTCATACATCCTTGACGCGCTTTGGTGCTTCAATCTGTTCAATGGCCTTGATCTTGTCGGGATTGGCTTCAATTCCCCGCTGAGACACGAAGAACCCGAGAAGCTTGCCGGAGGGGACTTCAAACACACACTTCTCGGGGTTAAGCTTGAGGTTGATCTTGCGCAGATTTGCAAAGGTTTTGTCTAAATCTTGAATCAGAGTTGCTTTGTCCTTGGTCTTGACCACTATGTCATCCATGTAGGCTTCCACATTTCTGTGCATTTGTGGCTCAAAAGCGTCATGGACTACTCTTGCAAATGTTGAACTAGCATTCTTTAATCCGAAAGGCATCCGTACGAAACAGTTTGTGCCACATGGAGTGATGAATGCGGTCTTCTCCTCATCCTCTTCTGCCATGAAGATCTGATGGTATCCTGAGTATGCGTCAAGAAATGAAACCAAGTCACATCCGGCCGTGGAGTCAACAATCTGGTCAATGCACGGCAAGGGAAATGGGTCTTTGGGACAAGCTTTATTGACATCAGTAAAGTCGATACAAAGCCTCCATTTCCCGTTTGCCTTACGCACGACTACATGATTGGCCAACCACGTAGGATGGAGCACTCCTCTGACAAGGCCTGCTGCTTCCAGTTTCTTGATTTCTTCTGCGATGAACTCTTGGCGCTCCACTGCTTGTTTCCTGACTTTCTGCTTGACGGGCCGCGCATGAGGACAGACGGCAAGATGGTGCTCGATTACTTTCCTGGGAACACCGGGGTGTCAAACGGTTGCCACGCAAACACGTCGACGTTCGCCCGCAAGAAAGCAACGAGCGCGCTTTCCTATTTAGGGTCGAGAGTGGCACTGATGGTGAAGGTACCACCAGTGCCGTCCTCCTTGGCGGGCACCTTCTTGGTCTCTGGTGAAGCTGTCATCGTCTTCTTACACTTGCCGGTGGAGCTCGATGGTGCGTCCTCGACGGCAGTGCAGCACTCCGAAGAGGTGCGCTTGCCGGAGTGGGCATCAGAACTCTTGCCCGACTTGGTCTTCTTCTTCCCCCGGGGAGCTTCAATGACAAGTGACATGCGATCTGTTGCGGCTGCTGCTTCCCGGTAGATCTTGTTGGTGCAGATAAGAGCATCCTTCTTGTCGCCAGGGACAGAGATGACACTTATCGGGCCTGGCATCTTTAGCATGTTGTATGCATAGTGAGAGGCCGCCATGAATTTGGCGAGTGCTGGACGGCCGAGTATCCCATTGTAAGGCAATGGAAAGTCAGCAACGTCAAAAGTGACCCTCTCAGTCCTGAAGTTCAACTCGCTGCCAAAAGTCACCGGCAATGTGATCTTTCCCTTCGGCTTGCTCCTTCCCGGACTGATTCCTTGGAATGTGCCGGTCTCTTTGAGCTCGCTGTCTTGGATCTGGAGTTTCTGGAGTACCACGGAGGAGATCAGGTTCAAGCCGGCCCCGCCATCAACTAGCATCTTAGTGACCTTGAGGTTGCGGATAGTTGGTGAAATGAACATCGGCAAGCACCCGACCGCAGTTATGCGATCAGGGTGGTCCTCAATATCAAAGATGATAGGCGTGCTGGACCATTTTAGAGGCTTGCGTGACTCGACGGGTGGTTCTGCTGCATTGACTTCCCGCACCCACTGCTAGAGCTAGCGGTGTGAAGTATGCAGAGAAGCACCGCCGTCAACGCACAGGACCTCTGTGGCTTTCTGAAACTCCTGCTCATCGGTCTCGTCGTCATCCACATTTTCATCGTCGTCGTCATCTTCATCCTTGTCGCGACCGTGGGGAGGTCTGTCTCCTTGCCGCTGCTTGGCCTTGCCGCGGCGTCCTCCCCGGCCGGGGCACTTCTTGCCGGCTCCCTCAGCACCTTCTTGGGCCTTCTCCTTGTCGCGTCGCTCGTATTCAGCCTTTTGCTGCTCAACAAGCTGCTCGACCTTCTTGCATCTCTGGAGGTCATGGCCCTTGGTGCGGTGGATCTTGCAGTACTGCTTGTTGGTGCCGTCCTGCTTGTCGGTGGCCGCCACAGCTTCCTCGCCGGAGCTACCAGCTTTGGCTTTCTTGGCGCCACCTCCGTTGCCGGACTGCTCGACAACTAGCACATCTTTGCCTTTCTTCCTCCTATTGTTCCGCCGCCGGTTTTTCTTTGCCGGGGCAGCATCTTCGCTATCAGATCCTCCTGCTCCTGTATTCTCTCCGGGGAGTTTCCTCCCTTCCTCAGCGCGTGCACACTTGTCGGCCAGGGCATATAGCTCGCTGACGTCTCTGATCTTGCACAACACCATCTCCTCCCGCATCCTGCGGCTCCGCCTGTTCTGATGGAACGCGCTGATGATCGCGGCAGGGTGGACATCTGGGATGTTGTACTGTACACGGCTGAACCTCTGAATGTACTTGCGCAGGCACTCTCCTTCCTTCTGGGTGAGCAGATGAAGGTCGCTCTCTTGGCCATGAGGCTTGTGGCCGCCTGTAAAGGCGCCGACAAACTGATGGCATAGATCTGCCCAGGAGGATATGGAGTTGTCCGGCAAGTGCATGAGCCAGGATCTGACATTGGGCTTGAGCACCAACGGGAAGTAGTTGGCAAGGATCTTGTCGTCCCGCCCCCCGGCAGCTTGCACCGCGATGGTGTAGATGCTGAGGAACTCCGACGGATGCGACTTGCCGTCGTACTTCTCTGGTACATCGGGCTTGAAATTCTTCGTGCTGGGCCACTGGACTTGCCGCAGCTCACGAGTGAACGCAAGGCAACCTACCGCATACGGCAAGTCGCCTGGTTCCCCTGGCGCATGCACGTTGATAGAGGGCCCAACGTGCTGGTCTGATTGACGCCGCGCTTCTCTTCGGCGCTCGATGCGAGTACGAGCGTCTTCTTGCTGTCGTTCGTGAAGAACTAGGCGCTGATCGTGACGAGCTCGTGGATCTGATGACGCGGTGGAGTCGCTGTCGAGATGGATCCGGCGAGTCGGCGACCTTGGCCTTCGGGGCGGAGAGTGCACGGTGGTTGCACCTCCACCGATCTTGTCGCCATCGGCTCGTGCCTGGCAGTCTTGCCGCGGCTGCGATGTACTCGGCTGCCGTGGAGCGTCGCCGTTGGCGAAGCCGATGAGACTCTGAATGGTGGCCCTCCATTCGTCGATCTTGTCTGCCGTTGGAGGGTAATCCAGGAGCAGTTGAGCTCGGGCCAAAGCTTCTGCTGGAGTGGCGGGTGGCAGTGGCGAACGGTGCGAGGAGCGGGATATGCTCGGACTTCCAACTATATTGGAAGGAGCAGTATCCCGTCCAGGCGACCGTGTCTTGCTTGTGCCAGCATGTTGGCGCGCATGCTGGTCTTGAGCACCCCGAGAACCACCGGCTCGATCTTGGTCCAAAGAACATATGGTACCACGAGTACCATGAAGCTGTCGGTCCCGCGCCTCCTGAGATGGGCGCGGTGCATGTACGGACGCCGAGGTCTGTGCAGCCTTGTCCTTGGACCTGGCGGCACTGTGAGCTCCCTCGTCGACGCCCGTTCTTCCGCCGGCATCTACCCCACCATCCGCCTGCTCCAGTGGTGGTGGGATCGACGCGGACGGAACAGCCGCCTCCGAAGCCTTCTTCTTCGGCGACATGTCGATGAAGAAGATGAAGATCTAGCTCGTGTGAACGCCGGATCAGGTTCACACAACCTCAACGCCCCCTACCTGGCGCGCCAAAGATGTCGGGGAGGCTGACCCACGAACACCTATGGGACTGGCAGACCGAGCCCCTTCCGGTTCGGTGGGGGGCGGAGATCGCGCGAAGAGCGGATCGAGGCGAAGCACACGAGCGGTTTACCCAGCTTCGGAGCTCTCCGGAGAGATAATACTCCTACTGCTGCATGTCTGAGTGTATTGAGTTCTTGCTCGGGAGCACGGATTGCTACAGTACACACCAACTGCAAACGAGACCGAGCGTGAGTGTTTTCTGCCTTCGAACCCCCCCTCTACGTTGCGCATGGGCCTCCTTTTATATGCTCAAGGGGTCACCGACAGGTGGCAACGCAGACAAGGGCAAAAATGGAAAAGGAGTTGTGGTTGGTACAACTACCTGCACAGTGTATCATACCTAACCCTGATGGCAGGGGACAAAGGCATTAAATGCCCGTCTGTGTCGCCCAAACAGTGCAAACAGGGACCGTCAGGGACGCCATCACTTGCCACGGTGGCGATCTTGTCAGTGCCGCTTGCCACTGCGCACTGCTGGCTGCACAGCCTCTTGCCACACGCGTCTGGAAAGGTCCCAGGGCGACACGTTGGTGGATGTGCTGGAGCACGGGTACAGAGTGGTGGCTTGCCGCGGCAAGCGCCTTGCCGCGGTCCTTGTCTTGTTGCGTCCGGAAGCTTGTCACTCACCGGGTCTTGCCGGGACGCGTGGCGCGTCGCGGCAAGTTACTTGAGATGCCTTGGTTGGCCTTCCCGGCAAGCTCCTCTTGTCGGGGCCTTGTCTTCTTGGCTTGTACACTTTGTTCTTGAATGGCTCCAAATGAACTACGGAGGACCTTGACGATCGCCCGGCAAGCCTTGCCGCGGGGTGCTGCGACTGCCCGTGCACAAGTTCGGGGTACTAGGGTACCCCTACTCTAGTACACCGACACCTAGCTTTTTGCACTTGAAGCAAGTGTAATATCCAGTAGGTTTTGATGAAGATTTTGAACCGCTAGAGTTGCTGGATCCTTTCTTCTGAAACGGGTTCTTCTTGTGAAGGCGCTAGAATATTTTTGTGATTAATGCGAGATCTTTGTTGATCCTTTCTGGGTCATCTGAATCTTCTTCGGCATTTCCTTCTGAGGAAGAATCAGCCACAGCCTTAAGAGCATGACTTTTGCGTTGACCTGAGCCATAGAGATCTCTGTGTTTGTCCTCTTGTTCTTCCTCTTGAGCCATAGATATCAGCAGAGTCGAGAACCTTGAAATCAGCTCATTCCCTAATCATCAGAACTAGAGTGTCAAATAAACTGTCAAGAGTTTGCAGTAGTTTCTTTACTACTTCGTGGTATGATGTCTTTGGCGTCGAGACCTTTCAGCTCGTTTGTAATGTCACTCAGACAATCGATGGTTTGCTGACAACTTTCATTTCCGATTAGATTGAACATCGCTCAAAGAGTATCAATGCGAGCTTCTTTCTAAGTTGAAACACCCTCATTTATCTTTTTGAGAATGTCCCACAAATCCTTTGTAGTTTCACACTAATGATAGTGAAGAAATTGAGCCCGTGAGAGATGGCCACCAATTTCATATTTGGCTTGAGTGTCCATTTGAATGAGTTTCTTTCCGAGGTTAGAGGGGGACTGAGGTACTTCAATGGTGAATCCGAACTACACCACATTCAACATATCATCATCAATGGCTCAGAGACGGATCTTCATATTCTCTTTCTAGAAGGGGTAGTCCGTCCCATCAAAGATGGAAATCTTGATATGCAACCTGTAGCTCACTTAAGACATACTTAAACTCCAAGGTGGTTAGACCAAAATGAGCAGAGTCAAGGAGTACCTTGCTCTGATACCAATTGTACGAATGACGTTTGTCTCCAGAGGGGGGTGAATGGGAGTTTTATAATTTCTGTGGAAATATCAAAATTCATGGAACCCAGCGGCAGAGCGAATGAAAACAGTGTACATTGAGCAAATACAGACTAACGAATGAAAACTAAAACATGCATCGAGACAAATCACATGATTGAAATACTTTGAATGTAAAGAGGTGGGGAAGATGTAACCAGTGATGCTCAATGGCGACAAGAGATTTAGTAGACCAGTTCGTCCTTCTGCACAAGGACTACGTCCGGTTGGAGGGGTTGTGACTTAACATGGAAGATAAACTCTCTTCACATTATTCTCCTCAACAATTGGTTCGTCAACCAATGTCGACCACAAGTGATAGATACTTGAGGTGATCTCCGAACCTTTACAGACTTATTCTTCCAGAAACACAATTACTCTTGGTCTCTGAAGAAAGTGACACCTAACACGTCTATATAGTTTGCAGCTCTCAAGAGTAATAGGTGGAGCATACTAGACTTAGATTCGAGTGATGCTGGACCACTATCTAATTTTCTGGCTCTAGGGGTTTTCTCTCGGTTGATTTTAAACTCAAATCACTCTGGAGAGGTGGTTGCTCAACAATCTTCTCACAATCAAACGGAGCAGCCGCCAGACCACACCGGTGCGGGGTGGCTATTTATAGCCGCAGCCTTCCCTGGTGGGAAATGACCATTTTGGACAGGCGGTCCAGACAGTGGCCAACTGACATGTTCACAACGGTCGGATTTTAAAAGCAACAGTAACATTACTTCAGGACCAAATAGCTAACACCTCGGTGATGTCTCTTGAGACTTCGTCGGTACTTCCCCAAAGAGGAAGGGATGATGCAGCACAGCTACGATAGGTATTTCCCTCAGTTGTGAAACCAAGGTATCAATCCAGTAGGAGAGCCAAGCAACACTATGTAAACACTACCTGCACACAAAGAACAAATACTTGGAAACTGACGCATATGTCAGTCCCTCCACCATAAAACGATAGATAGTTTTGTGGTAGTTTGGATAAATAGATCTCGATAAAACGTGAAATAAAATATGCAAATAAAAAGTGTATCAAGGTATTTTTGGCTTTTTGGAATAATAGATTTGAAAATAAAAGTGGCGAATAATAGATCGGAAAGCAAATATGATAAAGAATAGACCCAGGGGTCATAGATTTCACCAGTGGCTTCTCTCAAGAAATAGCACACGATGGGTAAACAAATTACTGTTGGGAAATTGATAGAAGATCAAATAATTATGACGATATCCAAGGCAATGATTAATATATAGGCATCACATCCAAGATTAGTAGACCGACTCCTTCCTGCATCTACTACTATTACTCCACATGTCGACAGCTATCCAGCATGCATCTAGTGTACTAAGTTCATGGAGAAACGGAGTAACGCGATAAGAACGATGACATGATGTAGACGAGATCTATTCATGTAGGAATAACCCCCATATTGTTATCCTTAATAGCAATGATACATGCATTTCTTGCTGCTCCTTCGGTCACTCAGAAAGAACACTGCAAGACCGAACCCATCACAAAGCACCTCTTCCCATGGCAATAAAAATCAATCTAGTTGGCCTAACTAAACCAAAGATTCGAAGAAGAAATACGAGGCTACAAATAATCATGCATATAAGGGATCAAAAAAGACTCAAATAATATTCATGGATAACAATCTGACCATAAACACAAACATCATCGGATCCCAGCAAACACACCACAAAAAGTCATTACATCAAATAGGTATCCAAGAGACCATTGTATTGAGAACCAAAAGAGAGAGAGGAAGCCATCTCACTACTAGGAAAAAGCCTAGCAGCAGTGCGGGTTTTGGGCCTCTCAGTAGCGCGGGGACAGGCGCTACTAATAAGGCACTACAGCTAATGTATAGCAGTAGAGCCTGTTGTCCCACGCTACTGCTATACATGAATAGCTGTAGCGCTGTTTAGAAAAGGGCGCTGCTGATATTATCTGCAGCTATGTTTACCGGGAAGCGCTACTGATAATGCGGCGCTACTGCTAAATTTCCTCCCCTCGCTACTACCAGTTTTATTAGTTTTTTTCCTGCATATTTGTTTTTGTATTTGTTTTGTATTTGAATAGGCTTTATACAATAATCTTTAGCATATCATACACATACAAATGTAATCACAGCATATACATACAATTAGTCTCATCAAATCATGTCATCATCATAATCATCATCCAACACAAAGTGGTCTCTCGTCATCATCTCGAAAATAGCGATGCAAGTCTCGATTACTTGCAAATACATCGTCATCCATCTAAACAATGATATACGCGAGAAGAGCTATCACTTTGAGTACATGAGTTCGTATCCCTCTCTCGCATTAGCGTGAACCTAAACTAACTACTGCCTGTCGCTCGGAAACCGGAAACCGGTACACCTGGGCCTGACACTCCGACCACTTGTCCTATATATACTCCTAGCATAGCACTTATCACCATCGGTGATCTATGCACCTGCATCATCACATGAGTCGATGATATGCAACATATATAGTTGAGCAATAGAAAGACACAGATTGGCAATAATAGAAACAACATATCATAAGCATAAATAACAAAGTTCATCGTACCCCAAAATGCCCTAACTAGAGTGATTTTCGCTAGTCGAGGAGGAGGACGGTTTAATTACATCACAAATAAAGTTTCACCGTGCATAACTCAAAGTTTTGTCATACAGAAAGTATGGACTAAATGGACACATTGTCATATATCGACAATCACTCCAACATGTCGTTCCATCCATCCTTGTCAGGGAGACAGTCCCCGAGCCTAGTGAAAGGCTTCAGGTCGAGACGTTGAGTGGCTACCCATGTTCGGACGTCTTCCCGCGACATTTGTCCTTCTTCGCAGAACATCCCTGTTTTTCCGACGACCTCCTTCATGATGATTTGGGCAAGTTCGCGCTGGATGTGATAGAACTCGGCTCGAAGTCGATGATCCTCGATATCTCCTACGTTCTTTGCCCCTTGAAGAATATGGGCATCACCGAATCTAGGTGACACGCGAAGGTTCTGGTGATCCCGTCTGTACTCCAGCATGTGGTGTAGGACATAGAATCCATCATTAAGAGAATCGTTCGGTTGCTGGATGCAACAGAAGTCGGTCTTATGGCCGAAGGCGACCCTGCCGCCCCTTCTCTTCTTGTCCCTGACCTCTCCACCCCTTGCTTGGTTGTAAAACATAGCACTGTCGAGAACATCCTTGATGTGGGTGTAATCCTTTTTGTGAATGTTCTTCGATGAGTCCAACTAAAGAGCGTGGGAGAATCAGGGGTATAGGATGATGAGGACGGCGCGCCCGCCGCTGCGCAAAATAAGTACACCTCAAATTACTTAGCCTCCACCGTGCAAATGAATGATTGAAATTGAAGGAAGGATAGCAGCGCAGATGACTTACACGGAATGATAAGGCACGAGAATCTCCCCCTTGTCCTTATTGGCGAGCATGAAATTGAAGATGTATTCCCTCGCGTATACACGGTGCTCTGCGCAGACTCCCAAGAAGCCCTCGTGCATGTAGTACGGGTCAGCGACACAGATATGAGATATCTGCTCAAACCCGATGATGTAGTTCATGTGCAAGGCATAAAGGCGGACAAACGTAAAATCCAACTTCTTCACGTGAAACATGTCGAATATGTAATCGAATCGGAGGAAGAACTTATCTGCCAGGAAGCTGTCGACGTACGACATTTGCCGCGGAACGTTAACCATGTAGAGTGGGTATCCTGGATCTGTCGAGGTGATGATGCCTTTCTCTACCCGCAGCACATCGTCATGAAGTCTCCTTAGATCGCCGAATCTGGCATGTAGCGCTGTTGCAGGTAGGATTGGTTGACCGAGGATATGCCATTTATCCGCATCGGGGATATCTATACGGTCCAGAAGCCGAGGCTGCTGAGGTGGTTGGATCATATAATTAGCTTTTTTTGCCTTTCCTCGCTCTCTTCCTAGACTTCTTTACTACCGGAAGGTCATCCATAATATGTTGAGACGGCAATTCAGGCACCAACTCATGACGCTCAAACCCTGAGGAGGCGCCAATATAGACATACTGTTTAGCGCCACCATCGTCCTCATCCTCATCCATGGCGACGTCATCAGTGACTAATGGAGCCTCCTCCTTACCCCGTCCGCTATCACCCAACCCGACACCCGACGCTAATTGGGTAGGTGGGGTGTTAATGTTCATACCTTGCTGAGGCTGTGTGCTCGTGGGTGTGCTCCCGACCGCCTCCAGACGAAGCAGACTCTTTGGCCACAACAAGACCCACCCATTGCAACAATCACCAAGCCACCGCGGTGTCTCCTCGTCATCCACCAGTAGTATTGGAGGAGGCAAATTCTCGTGGCCCGGTTCGACACTGGCCACAGAAACCTTGAAGACGTTCGGGGAGATCGGCTGGCTGTGGAACAATGGTTCCTTCGGCTCCATTATCGTCGCCTTCCCCACGTCTACCTTCTGGTCGCCGATGGTGTACAATATAGTGCACGGGGTTTCGTCCGCCTGCAAAGAAAAGTCTGCGACGTGAGACATCCGAAAGGCAACGAAAACAGGAGATTATACCTTTATATTGAAGGGGGCTAGTGTGACAGATACCGTGAGGGCGTCGAGCTCAGCCAAAGATGAAGCACCGCCAAGCACGTCAGGTGCGGGAGCCGGTGCGGGAGCCGGTGCGGGAGCAGGTGCGGGAGCTGGTGCGGGAGCAGGCGCTCCCAAGAAGTCAGCAAGGGGAAAGTCCTCTGCATTTTTTTCTGGATTTTGCCTTGTCCAAGTGAAAACGCCCGTCACCAAGGAAGTAGACAAATCTGCAACCACCTGTTTTGCGGCAGCTACTGCTGTTGCGACTGTCTGAGATGATTTCTTCTCAACCGCAATCTCAACCTTCTTGTCGATGTTTTCTTCAGTTAACCTCCGTCTTTCCTTTCTCTCCTCCGTGGTCTCACGGCAGTACTTCTTCCACGTGGCGCTGTCTCCGACACCGTGCACGCATCCATACGACTGTCGAGTATCCACCGGTTGTCCTTTCAATATGTTCAACGCCCGGTTGAATGGAGTGTCCCACTTGGGCCTCGCCAATGCCTCAAACGGCGAGTCGCTTTCGGTCGCAATCCGGTGCTGCTCTCTCTGCAAAAGGCACAAGGATCGTTTACAAATATGACTAACGTGTGCAGTCGAATTGATCAGAAACTAAAATTACCGGCAGTATCATGAACTCCGTAATGACCGGTGTTGTATCGTAAACCTTCTTCACTTGGTCCCAATGGTGCCGGGCCCTCAGGACGTCACGCTCCTGCGGGACGGTGAAATCCGCCAAGGGGTCTGAGATGCCCAGACTCGCGGCTTCCGCGTCCTCCTTGGCCCATTTGGACCTCTTTCCGCCGTAACCACGACTTCCGAGGTGGTGGCTCCCAATGTTCCTCTCTTGAAGCCCCTTCATGTAATTAGACTTTTTTTGGCAGCTTCGGCCTCGCAAGCCTCCTTGAATATTTGAAACTGCTCTTCCGTGATTTTTGGATTATCCTTTACAATCTCGGAGTAGGGTTCCTTCTTGTCGATGATCCTTGCTTTCACTCGAGTTTTCCAGGCGGCCAACGCGTCGCTAAACTTGGTCATGGCATGTTTGTTTATCTTCTTCATTGCCGGGTCCTCGTCTGGATCTTCATAATCCTTCTCATTCCGGCCCGGGAACAAGAATATCTGGTGAAAGTTCTTTAGGAGGGAGCTCCTCATATTTTCTATCTTCTGTAGTTTCTCATCATTTATGGTGGCGGTTGTCCGTACGATGCAGCCTACTTGATTGTCGTAGCATCGACGCGCTTCCTCGGGCACCTTTGGCTCAAAAATGCCGTCGTCCACCTCCGTGACCACCAGTCTAGTAGTCCTGATTTTGTTAGGAAGCCGTTGCCTCTTTTCTTTCGGTTCTACACCGGCTCCGCTCCGTGAGGCAGCATCGGTCTCAGTCTCAGCGACGGTCTCGATGCCGGTCTCAGTCTCAGCACCGGTCTGCGTGTCGGTCTCAGTCCCCGATGCCACCGGTGGGCCCAGCAACAACATCGGTTGATCGTCGGTAAGGCTAAAAAAATCGTCTGCCGCCCGGTAGACGTCGTCGCAATCACCAGAACCCTGTCTTTCATCGTTGCTAGCCCTGTTTCCTATGATTAAATCTAGTCAATTAATTCTAGACCTAATCAAGTGAATAATGACATAAAAAAGGCCTATTGTTTTGCAGGAATGTTGACTCCTTCCTAGTGCGGCAAATCCCGGGCACTCCATATGTCCTAGTTTGTAGCACAAGTCATGCCGAAATTCACGGAAAATTTCGGCATGACCTTTGCTAAAAAGTGGACAAACTGAGAACCTGAAATTTGCCGGAACAGAAATGAATCAACATTCCGGCAAAACATAGGCCACTCAGCATCATTCCCTGGAAACAGTGTTCAAATATCCCTCATCGACACCGCAACACATGTCAAATATACACGAGCAACCACATGTCCAAATTTCACAAGCTAATTCAAAAACAAAGTGTAGAAGAAAATTCATTTAACTACTAATAGAACAAAATTCAGTTAACTTTAGTGCTCTATAATGATGAAAGGAAAAAAATTCAGTTAATTACTAATTTCATTCATTTAGGTTATTCATTTAACATCACCTAATTAACCTACTGTACCACTACTACTAGCAGCACTACTAACCTAATTAACCTAGCAAAACTCTAGTGCCCTAACTGAAAAACATCTAATTAACATCTACTAGTACCATTATTGCCCTAGCCTAAGTAACATCTACTAGAATCACCATATACTATACAAGCAGCATCTACCCTAATTAAACACTACTGCCTAACTAACTTTTGTTGTAAACCAAATTTTTCGCTCTAAACTAATTTTTGCTCTAACATCTATTACTTAACATCCTTTGCTCTAAACTAAATTTTTTGCTATAAACAAACTTTTGCTCTACTAATTTTTTTCTCTAAAATGCAGAGGGAGAGGAGTCGGGGGAGGGGTGGGGGACTTACAGAGAGGGGAGAGACGGTGGCGGGAAGGTGCTCGGTGACAGAGGTAGGGGCGGAGAGGGCGGACTCGAGCACAGGCAACGGCGGTCCTGGGCGGGCTCCAGCGGTGGTGAGGTGGAGGGCGCCGACGGTGACGTCGAGGGCGCCCTCGGGCGGCGGTGGTGAGGCTGAGGGCAGCCTCGGGCGGCGGTGGTGAGGATGACGGCGGCCTCGGGGGGAGACGGTGAGGTTGCCGGCATCCACGCCGGCAGGAGACGGCGGCGAAGTGGGGCGACGACGAATTGGGGAGATTGTGGCGAGGGC
>NC_041389.1:215477428-215484131 GCF_002162155.2 Triticum dicoccoides | reverse complement strand
TAAGTGAAACGTAACGGTAGCGCATTTCCGAAACGCGCTATAGCTAAGTTAGCTACAGTGCGTTTCCTAAATCCCGCTACTGCTATTGCTTTCTCCTTTTTTCCCTTTTTTCTTTTATTTTTCTTTACATTTCATTTTTTTCCTATCTCCTTTTTCTATTTCTTTCATTTTCTACTTGTTTTTCACTTTATTTTATTTCCGTTAGCAGCAGCGCCTTACACGTAAGCGCGCTATAGCTAAGGAAAGTAGCAGTAGCGCTGGGCCAGTATACGGGCTACTGCTAGGTTGGGCTAGCCATGTGCGCCCAGTTCAAACATAGCAGCCACGCTTTTCGCTTGTACGCGCTACTGCTAAAGTCATAGCAGTAGCGCGGTTTATTTATGCGCGCTGCTACTAAGTAGCAGTAGCGTTTGATTTTGTACAGCGCTACTGGTAACATTCTGTGTATAAGGTTTTCCCTAGTAGTGTCTAGCTACTGCCTATGGACCCATAGATCTACGGTGGACTACTCACGCATCATCGGAGAGGCACCAATGAGGATGATGAACCCCTCCGCGATCGTGTTAGATTGGATCTAGTGGTTCTGGAACTTGCGGCAGCTGGAATTGTGTTTTCTCGACTCCCCTAGGGTTTCTGGAATATTTGGGAATTTATAGAGGCGAAGAGGTGGTGCAGGAGACCTCTGTGGGGCCCACAACCCCCTGGGGCGCGCCCTGGTGGGTTGTACTCCCCACGGGCCTCACCCCAGGTGCTTTCTTGATCCCCAAGGTGTCATCTGGTCCAGAAAAAATCTCCAAAAAGTTTCGCAACGTTTGGACTCAGTTTGGTACTGATATTCTGTGAAGTAAAAAACAAACAAAAAATAGCAACTGGCACTAGGCCCTATGTCAATAGGTTATTCCAAAAAATGATATAGATTTGCTATAAAATGCTGGTAAAACATCCAAGAATGATAATATAACAACATGGAACAATCAAAAACTATAGATACGTTGGAGACGTATCGGCATCCCCAAGCTTAATTCTTGCTCGTCCTCGAGTAGGTAAATGATAAAAACAGAATTTTTGATGTGAAATGCTGCCTAACATGTTCATCACATATTCTTTTTTTTTCTATCATGGACATTTGGACTTCTATATGGTTCAAAGTAATAGTCTGCTTTTGACATGAAAATATCAACACCAAAGAAAGTTATCCCTAGCCCATAATGCTCAATCATTGATCCATCCATGAAACACAGTCGCATATTAGCTACATCCAATGCTCAAGTATGTTCATAGTGCTCCCTAGTTTGTGCTTTATAAGAGAAGATGGAGACTCAAATAAAAATAAAAATTGCGTAAAGTAAATAGATATGCTCTCCATAGATGGAAGTTGGGATTTGTAGAGGTGCCAGAGCTCAAAGCATAAATTGAGAGATAAATTTTTTGATAGGCATACTTTTCCCAACAACGAAAACGACCAAGTAATTGCCAAGACTTTCCATGCTAGATATATCATAGGCGGTTCGCAAACATAAAATAAAGTTTTTTCCTTTTTCCACCATACTTTCACATTCCACGGCTTGCCGTATCCATGGGTACCATCCATACAAATGCTTTCCAAGGAATTTATTATTTGAAAACATAAAGTAAATTTATTTTTCATTTTGGGACTGGGCATCCCTAATAACGTCGTCTCTCGTGCAATGACAAGTGAATAAACACTCATCTTGAGAATAGCACATCTAGCATGGAAAATATTGGCCACCCGCTGCCGCTTCATTAGCGGTATGAGCACACAAAAAGGAAGTTCATTTTGAAAATTTAGAGATGGCACATACAAATTTACTTAGAACGGCACGGGAATACATCATATAGGTAGGTATGGTGGACTCATATGGCAAAACTGAGTTTAAGGATTTTGCACAAGTAGTATTTCTACTTAGTACAAACGAAGGCTAGCAAATATATTGAGAAGCATCCAACCAAGAAACAAAAATTCACATAAGCGAGCATTAAGCATAACTAACACCAAATAATGCACAACAAGTAGGATGTAATTTCATTGCATAACTATTGACTTTCGTACTTGCATAGGGAATCATAAACCTTAACACCAATATTCTTACTAAAGCATAATTAATCACAAACATGACTCACATATCAGTATCATCATATCTCAAAACTATTACAAAGTATCAAGTTTATTTTGCCCAATGATCTTCATGAAAGTTTTTATTATATCTCTCTTGAATATCTATCACTTTGGGACTAATTTCATATGTTGCAATTGCTTTTGATAAGCTAAAAAACAATTAAATGAAGAACATGAGAATAAAAAAATCATCTCTCAAAATAATGTAAGTGAAGCATGAGAGAATTTCTTCAAAAATTTACTAACTCTCAAATAAATCTAAGTGAAGCTTGAGAGCATTTCTTCAAAAATATTAAAGCACATCATGCTCAAAAAGATATAAGTGAAGCACTAGAGCAATTCCATAGATCAAAAAATTTAAGTGAAGCATATAGAGCAATTCTAACCATTCATAGCATACTTTGGCTTTGTCAAATAGGTGTGTCCACCAAGGATAGATGACACAAACTAAAATTCAAATAAAGCAAACACTCATATAATACAAGACGCTCCAAGCAAAACTGATGATATGTGACGAATAAAAATATATCTCCAAGTAAAATTACCAATGGTTGGTAGAAGAAAGAGGGGATGCCTTCTGGGGCATCCCCAAGCTTAGCTAATTGGTTCTCCTTGAATATTAACTTGGGGTGCCATGGGCATCCCCAAGCTTAGGCTCTTTTCACACCTTATTCTTTCATCCATCGTCATCTCATCCAAAACTTGAAAACTTCAATCACACAAAACTTAACAAAACCTTCGTGAGATCCGTTAGTATAATAAAGCAAATCACCAATTTAAGTATTGTTGCAAACCCATTCATACTTTATTATTGCATTATATATACTGTATTCCAATTTTACCATGGCTCATACCCCCCGATACAATCCATAAATTCATCAAAATAAGCAACGCAATGAAAATAGAATCTGTCAAAAGCAGAATAGTCTTTAGTAATCTAGACTTCGACCATACTTCTGTAAACCAAAAATTCTGAAAAATTAGGACAACGTAGGAAATTTGTATATCAATATTATGTAAACAATCAGAATTTTTATTCTCTATTGTGATTTTTAAGAATTGTTTTATGAGATGTAAAGTTTCTGTTTTCCAAGAAGATCAAATCAACTATCACCAAACATAATCCCAAAGGCTTTACATGGCACAAGCACTAGTTAAAACATGAAAAACACAACCATAATAGTAGCATAATTGTGCAAACACTTAGAAACATAAAGAACTTGGCACAAACACTAATTAAAAACATGAAAAACACAATCCTAACAGTAGCATAATTGTGCAAACACTTAGAAACATAAAGAAAAAGGAAAAGATAAATTTTATTTATTGGGTTGCCTCCCAACAAGCGCTATCGTTTTATGCCCGAGCTAGGCATAATGCATATATTCAAGTATTATCATATTTAATTTTAGCCACCTTAGTAAGGGCATTTTCAAACCTGGGAGGCTCTTTACACTTCCCCAAATTCTCAAGAAAATAAACCATCTTGAGATCTAAAATATCCAACCATTTATTGCAAATAGTAATCAAAGTATTCATGTGATTTAGGTTTCCACTAATATGTTTGAGATGTTCTTTATATTTTTGTAACTCAACCATATGTTTATGCAAATCACCTAATTTTTCTAAAATTTGAACCCCTTCTTGTGTAAAAGAAACCCCCTTTTTGGTTTGTGGAACTCCCAATAAACCCTCTAGGATTTCATAAGCAGCATTGGCATCAAGCTAAAATTCCCTTTCGCGGCAAAATCCAAAAGTTTTCCATGATGCAAAGTTAATCCTATGTAAAAATTGTGAAGCAAAATCTTTGCATCCCCCTTTAGATTATAGATGCAGTAGGATTCCATTAACCTATACCAAGCATCTTCAAATTTTCTCCTTGATTCTGCTTGAAGTATGGAACTTCAAAATATGGTGACAAAGGAGGGGTAATCATACTAGTCAACGCAACGAAATAGGCAAACAGGAACGCAAACAAAATGATAGATCTGACGAGAAAACGGCGAACGAAAAAAGGGCGAATAAAAAGGCAAATTTTTGTGAAGTGGGGGAGATGAAAACGAGAGGAAAATTGAAAATAATGTAAATTTCAAGGAGATGAGTTTTATTGATTAGGAACCTAATAGATGGTCATGGTGTCTCCCCGGCAACGGTGCTAGAAATTCCTTTTGATGTCGCTTGAGACTGCGTCGGTATTTCCCCAAAGAGGAAGGGATGATGCAGCACAACTATAGTAGGTGTTTCCCTCATTTGTGAAACCAAGGTATCAATCCAGTAGAAGAACCAAGCAACACTATGTAAACGGTACCTGCACAGAAAGAACAAATACTTGCAACCTGACGCGTAAGAGGGGTTGTCAATCCTCCCACGGTAAAAGATAGATAATTTTGTGGTAGTTTGGATAAATAGGTCTCAATAAAACACGAAATGAAATATGCAAATAAAAAGTGAAACCAAGTATTTTTGGGTTTTTGGAATAATTGATCTGAAAATAAAAGTGGCAAATAATAGATCCGGAAACAAATATGATAAAGAATAGACTCGGGAGCCCTAGATTTCACTAGTGGCTTCTCTCAAGAAATAGCACACAGTGGGTAAACAAATTACTGTTGGGCAATTGATAGAAGATCAAATAATTATGACGATATCCCAAGGCAATGATCATTATATAGGCATTACGTCCAAGATTAGTAGACCGACTCCTGCCTGCATCTACTACTATTACTCCACACATCGACTGCTATCCAGCTATAACATCCCAAATTTTCAATTTGGAATGTTATACATTAGATCATAAATGCATATCATATTTTATTGCATTTTGGCTTGATCCTAGAAATTCTACGCAAATCAAGGACCCACGGAGAGAGTTGGGGATTTCCTTATTTTCATATTTGAGTTTTCTCGAATTTTGAAAATAGGATCATTTGGTTTTATTTATTTTATCTTCAATTATTTCTATTGTAAAAATATGAGAGAGAGAATAAAATGACTTTCCCAAAATAAAGAAATATTGAGGATTTAATAATAAAATCAAATGTGATTTTATTTTGGAGTTTATCGCTATTTTATTTGGATTTAGGGAAAATGCACGTTTTTCAAAATTGCATTTAGGTCCCAAATAAATGTTCATCTTATCCGGCTTGATTTCAGAAGCCGTTTAGTATTTCTTTTATTCGTTTCTCTGCGCGAAATTATTTTAAAACAAAAGGTCAACCGACCTAGCCGTGTCGTACCCGACCAGGACTCTAGCCCGGCCGGCCTTTATAAGCCGGGGGAGCCCAGCCCGAGCCGCCCAGCCCCGTCCTAACCCTAAAACCGCCGGTGCCCCAGCCGCCGCCGCCGCTCGCGCCGCCGCCGCCCGCCGTCGCCCCACCACCTCACCGCCGACCGCCGCCGCCCCACCGGAGTTCGCCGCCGCCAGAGGTAACCGCCGCCGCCGCCGGTCTTCGCCGGTTAACCGCCCGTTTTTAAAAAAAAAACCGCGGTCGTTCTTTTATTTAGATCGGGTTATTTTTTCCCGGTTTAGTGTATTTAGCAGACGTTCGTCCGTACGTTCGTTTTAACAAACGATTTTTGTCATTTAGCCACAGACAGCGAACGTTCGTTCGTTAGCCTATTCGTCCATTTTTCTTTTTCTCGGATTTTTCCGCGATTATTTCTGATCGTGATTTCTGATCCGATTTTCGTTTTAGTATAACTTTTCGCTCGTTTATCGGAATCAGGCGACTCAAGCGCCTAGAGTTTCGTCTCGAAACCCTCTTTCCGTTTAACCAACTCAAACAAGGTTTTGCTACTGTAAAATTTGACTTAGGTCCAGATTAGTAAAACAAAGCTTGTTTCTTTCGCCGTTTGAGTTTCGTTGCTTCGTTTGATTTGATTCTTTTTGCAAACCGGAGTTCTTAAGTTGAACTTTCTGGTTAGATCTCTTATTTGTGATTTACCTGTGCATTAGATGAGTGCTTATTGTATGCTTGTTTCTTTGCGATGGAGTACCCGGAGTGCGCCGCTTCCTACTTCGAATCTCTAGGTTTCACGGTTCATCACTACAAAAAAAGAGACACATCCATGACATTTTGGGCCGAACATTTTTTTTTCTGTCACACATATGACACTTTTATGACGATAATTGTGACAGAACCCGGTATCATCATAGATGTGGTGGGCTCCTACTTCTATGACAAAAAATCATGACAGAAAATGGGCTTTTCGTCCTGGGCGGGCCGGAGACGCAGTTGCATGACATTCTTTGGGCCGTCCATGACGGAAAATACCATGGTAAAAGCGAGGGGAGGAAAATTTCAGGGAGTTGCCGGTTACAGTGGGAGGTCGGGGGCCGAGCGATGCATGTTTCTCTCGTACACGTACGCACGTGTGTGCGAGGCGTTGGCTCTAACTGAACCCGAGCGAGGCATTGGGCTCTAACTGAACCCGAGCGATTGCGCTGCAGGCTACGCGTTACTGAACCCGAGCGATCGATCGATGGCTGTTAACTAAACCCGATCGAGCGATTCCTTCGCTACTGCTGCTAACTGAAGCCGATCGATTGGATGAAAAGTGAGCGTT
>NC_041389.1:215388170-215477034 GCF_002162155.2 Triticum dicoccoides | reverse complement strand
TGGAGGGGTGGTTGAACAGGACCCCGTGGTGTGGAGGGCTGGATGAATAGTAGACGGTGGAGGGGTGCCCGTGGAGGGGTGGTTGAATAGTAGCTGGTGGAGTAGCACGCGGTGGAGGCTGGATGAACATGAGCCCGTGGAGGCTGGAGGAGGTCGACGGTGGAGATGAACAGTATCCCATGGAGTCCCGTTTTGCAGTACGCCACACCCCTCCCGATGAACAGGACCCCCGTTTCGACCGTAGGAGGTCCGTTTCATCCATTTTGTGGTACGCCACACCCCTCCTGATGAACAGGACCCCTGTTTCGACTGTACGAGGTCCGCTTCGTCCGTTTTGCAGTACGCCACAACCCTCCCGATCAACAGGACCCCCGTTTCGACCGTAGGAGGTCCGTTTCCTTCATTTTGCGGTACGCCACACCCCTCCCGATCAACAGGACCCCGTTCCGAACGTGGCCGGTCAAACACAAGGCCGTTTCCTCCGTTCTGCGGTACGCCATGCCTCGTTTCCATCGCCTGTTCTGTCCAAGCCAGTTGGCTCCCATGCGTTCCATTGCCTCCCGATGAACATGACGCATTGCGTTGCCTCCCCATGAAAACGACGCATTCCATTGCCACCCCATGAACATGATGACGACGCTGTTTCTCCGTTCTGACCCAGCCATGTACACGAGCCCTCGCCGTACGTATGTGCGAGTAGGCGTTCGAGACCCGACCGTATGTACACATACGTGGCCGTATTTTATTTCTTGCACCCTGGCCGTTGTACGTACGTGTACATGCTACGTGCGCGCCTCTACTACGACACGTGCGCGCCTCTACATCCACCAGTATATATGTACGTACACGTTCATGACCAGAATGACAACGCTACGTACACTTCGACCAGGTGGGTCCCGACTGTCAGGCACTTCCTTGCGTGCGAAGATGTAGCTGGTGGGTCCCAGCAGTCAGGGGGGCGAATCGTTTTTTTCCCCGGACGCACTTCCTTGCGTGCGAAGATGTAG
Organism: Triticum dicoccoides; assembly: GCF_002162155.2. Classification (NCBI taxonomy): domain Eukaryota; kingdom Viridiplantae; phylum Streptophyta; class Magnoliopsida; order Poales; family Poaceae; genus Triticum; species Triticum dicoccoides. Next base: position 215,476,027 of record NC_041389.1, on the reverse strand, counting down.
CTGGTGGGTCCAGGCAGTCAGGGGGAACGTTTTTCTTGCGAAATACGGTGGCCCGTCCGGTGGGTCCTCGCTGTCAGGTGGAGGAATAATTATTTTGCACGTAATAAGGAGGCACTTCCTTGCTGTGGCCGTGGACCCAGCTGTCAGCCTCTCCACGTACAGTCCATGTCCGATGGAAGCCGTTCCTTGACCACATTGACCATGCCACGCCGAGAGCACCAGGGCGGTGGACAACGGCGAGGCCTAGGAAGGGGACGACGCGGAGCTGGGGAAGACGCGGCAGTGGATGCCCACGCGTAGAGGAGTACGAGGGTTCACTGGGTCGCTGCAGTGTGAGGCTGCCGTCGCCGCAGAATAACAAGGGGTGTGGGTGAGTAGAGGGATGGCCTGGCCAGTGGTGGGAGTAGTAGGGGTGGTGACGCCTCCGCCGCATCACAGACGGCCACGGGAGGCAGGAGCACGATGCACGACCGGCGCTGGTTTGGGCGGCTAGAGCAAGAAGACCAGAGGTTGAAGAAGCACTACGGCCATCGGATGGACATCGTACGGTCACTGGAGCTAGAATCGTGCATATTGACTAAGTTGATAAAGCTCTCCGTCCCTATCAACTTAGTAGGCCCACAAGTCAGCCTGCCACTATACTGGGTCCCAGCTAACAGGGGGAGTATTCATTTTTTTTGCGTAATAAGGAGGCACTTCCTTGCGTGCGAAGATATAGCTGGCGGGTCCGAGCTGTCAGCGGCGGTAACGTTTTTTTCGCGGAATACAGAGGCCCTTTCGGTGGGTCCCCGATGTCAGGTGGAGGAATCATTATTTTGCGCATAATAAGGAGGCATTTCATTGCGTGCGGCCATGGACCCAGCTGTCAGCCTCTCCACGTACAATCCACTTCAGATGCATGTCGGTTGTTGACCATGTTGACCAGGCCGCGCCGAGAGCACTAGGTCGGTTGACGACGGCGAGGCCTAGGAAGGGAACGACACGGAGGCAGGAAAGACTCGGCAGTTGTTTCTCACGCGGAGGGGAGTACGACTGTACGAGGGTTTACTGGTTGGTCTGCCATCGCCGGAGAATAACAGCAGGTGTGGGTGAGTAGAGGGATGGCTAGGCCAGCAATGGGAGTACGATGGGGCGGTGAGGGCTGCGCGGCAACACAGCCGGCCGCGGGGAGGAGGGAGCAGGCAGTCCCGCCGGCGCTTGTTTGAGCGGCTGGAGCAGGAAGAGCAGAGATTGAAGAAGCACGACGGGCGTTGGATGGACATCGTACGGTCACTGGAGCTAGAATCATTCATATTGACTAAGGCCCTTCCCAGTGCTCCATGGTGTATAGGTGCTAAGGGTGCCACATAGGCAGAAAACTGATGTGGCAAAGCAATTAAAGAGGAGAGAGAGTATTATGATGACCCCAATAAAAACCAATGCTAAGCACGTGGACCTAGGTAAAAAGACAACCAACCAATACATGAAGGAGTTTTATTAGTAAACAATTAAATAGAGGAGGCTTAGCTACAATACCTAAGCACCGATGCATTGGGGACATTAGTTGCTAAGCATTTTAATGCACTTAGCACCCCATTTTAGCACCAATGCATTGGGAGAGGTCTAAGTTGACAAAGCCCTCCGTCCCAGTCAACTTAGTATGCCCACAAGTCAACCTCCCACCATGGTGGGTCCCAGCTAGCAGGGGGAGTATTCATTTTTCTGTGCGTAATAAGGAGGCACTTCCGGTGGGTCTGAGCTGACAGCGGGAGGAACGTTTTTTTCGCGAAATACGATGGTACGTCCGGTGGGTCCCAGCAGTCAGGGGCAAACATTTTTTTTGCGAAATACGGTGCCCCGTCCGATGGGTCCCAGCAGTCAGGGGGGAAACATTTTTTCCGCGAAATACTGGTGGCCCATCCGGTGGGTCCCTGCTGTCAGGTGGAGGAATAATTATTTTGCGCGTAATAAGGAGGCACTTCCTTGCGGCTGCCGTGGACCCAGCTGTCAGCCCCTCCACGTACAGTACTCTTCCGATGGAAGTCGGTTGTTGACCACATTGATCACGCCGCACCGGGAGAACCACGGCGGTGGACGACGGCGAGGCCTAGGAAGGGGACGATGCGGAGCCGAGGAAGACACGGCAGTGGATGCCCACGCGGAGAGGAGTATGAGGGTTCACTGGTTCGACTGCGGTGTGAGGCTGCCGTCGCCGCAGAATAACAGGGGGACTGAGTGAGTGGAGGGATGGCCTGGCCAGCGGTGGGAGTATTATGGGGACGGTGAGGCCTCCGCGGCAGCACAGCCGGCCACGGAATGCAGGAGCATGCGGCACGACCGGTGCTGCTTTGGGCGGCTGGGGCAAGAAGACCAGAGGTTGAAGAAGCACTACGGTCTTCGGATGGACATCGTTGACCACGCCGCGCCGAGAGCACCAGGGCGGTGGACGACGGCGAGGCCTACGAAGGGAACGACACGGAGCCGGGGAAGACACGGAAGTGGCTGCCCACGCGGTGGAGAGTACGAGGGTTGACTGGTTCGGCTGCCGTCGCCGGAAAATAACATGAGGGTGGGTGAGTAGAGGGATAGACAGGCCAGGGGTGCGAGTATGATGGGGCCGTGAGGCCTGCCCGGCAGCACTGCCGGCCACGGAGGCGGGAGCAGGCGGTTCCGACGGCGCTGGGGCAGGAAAATCAGAGACTGAAGAAGCACGATTGCCGTTAGATTGACATCTAACGGTCTGACGCTGGTAGAGTCGATTGTTAACTAAGTTTCTTTTTTGAGAAACCTTGTGTACGCATGAACTTAGTAGGCCCACAAGTCAGCCTCCAAATCTGTGGCAGACAACATAAAGCCCATTTGCTAATTTTTTATAATTTGCAGCCCATTTGCTAATTCGTAAGTAATTTATTACAGCCCATTTTCTGCCCAGGACCACGGTCAAAAAGTTCAACCTTATTTTGCATATTTTGGTGGAGTCCGAACTGTTGTAATCCCGAAATGATAAACATTTTTTAAGAATTTATTGATTTGCCAAAAAATCATTTTGTTTTTGTAAGCAAATAAGACGTGGGACAATTGAGTTGGTTTAAGGGAAAACCAGTGGTAAAAAATCAGCGCTGGGTGGGAAAAAACAACAAAAATAAGGATGTAAATATGAAAAGGGAATTTCATGTGTTTTCAATATAATGATACGTGTATATGAACTAGTAAAACTATAGGTAGAGATTAGAAAACGGATGTAGGACATGCGTTTCATGAGGAAAATAGAACTGGGCTGTGTGTTTGATTCAGTAAAAAAACTGCCTGCGGATGGTGTAAGACAAAATATAACTAACGTTGGCGGGACAGAGGCCAGTAGATACCTGCTGGATCTTTGTACCCTGTTGTCATCATGGGCTGGGCCTGTTAAAAACAAAACCAACCCTGGGCAGTCTGCAGCCCAGTTGAAACTTGCTCGACCTAAAAAACAATATACGTGCTCAATAAACGAGAGAATTCTGCAAGTACAGACTAATAACTGGGATGTAGCATGGATATTGTTTTTTTATCATGATAATAAGAGCATGCACTTGTTTCGAAAAAATTGGAGAACTGGGAATTCGAATGGCGGGTGCTTATGCTACCCATCAAATAAAAATCAGGTGCCTGAAAATTCGTTTCGAAACAAATGATTCAGCTTTATATCCACGCCGACCCTCGGCATGATGGTTGGAAGCAAATGCAAGTTCATAACAAAAGATCATTAACAACAATACCAACTTGCGGACGACAAGGTAGCACAACTACCAATACCTAACTAACTTATAATCTTTTTACACCTGGCCCTAGTGTTTGTCTGATAGAAAATCTTGCAGAGGACCAGTTCCCGCTCCTTCTCTTGCTCCAGGTCCCCGAGGTGGTACTGGTGCATCACCCAGTTGGTCCTCTGCTGGTCGAAGTTCTTGTTGGTGTGCAGCACTAGAACCTTTTTTGCAGCCCGTCTGCCAGCCGTTGACCATCACCGGCAAGGTATTGCCGGTCTTGTGCCACATCGCGTGCATGCCGCACTCCGACTGTATCTTCCGACGCGTCCACGTGCCCCTTTTGAACGCCCTGGAATTGCGCTGGAAGAAATGCTTCCTTAGGCCACTCAGTGTGATACCTGTAGTATTGTGGAATACAGGTTTTAGTGTACCTAGTTGGCATTTTCATAACATCTTTGGCATGTTGTAGTCACTTGTTTCACTTTTTATTAACTGTCAAATTGTAATTGCTTCATGATACGTCCATTTTGCATCATGCTTTTATATCAATATTTATTACATTATGGGCTGTTATTCCACGTTATGTCACAATACTTATGGCTATTCTCTCTTATTTTACAAGGTTTACATAAAGAGGGAGAATGCCGGCAGCTGGAATTCTGGGCTGGAAAAGGAGCAAATATTGGAGGCCTATTCTGCGCAACTCCAAAAGTCCTAAAACTCCACGGAATATCTTAAAATAAATAAAGAAAAATCGTCGCCAAAGATGAAGGCCACGGGGCCCACACCCTGCTCACGGGGCCCACGGGACGAGACTCCGCCGCCACGAGGCGGAACCTTGGCAGAACCAATCTAGGGCTCCGGCAGAGTTGTTCTGCCGGGGACACTTCCCTCCGGGAGGGGGAAATCATCACCATCGTCATCACCAACGCTCCTCTCATCGGGAGAGGGCAATATCCATCAACATCTTCACCAGCACCATCTCATCTCCAAACCCAAGTTCATCTCTTGTATCCAATTCTTGTCTCCAAGTCCGGGATTGGTGCTAGTAGGTTGTTGTAGTGTTAATTACTCCTTGTAGTTGATGCTAGTTGGTTTATTTGGTGGAAGATCATATGTTCAGATACTTTATGCATATTATTACCCCTCTGATTATGAACATGAATATGCTTTGTGAGTAATTACGTTTGTTCCTGAGGACAAGGGAGAAGTCTTGCTATTAGTAGTCATCTGAATTTGGTATTCGTTCGATATTTTGATAAGATGTATGTTGTCTAACCTCTAATCGTGTTATGTGAACATCGACTACATAACACTTCACCATTATTTGGTCCTAGAGGAAGGCATTGGGAAGTAATAAGTAGATGATGGGTTGCTAGAGTGACAGAAGCTTAAACCCTAGTTTATGTGTTGCTTCGTAAGGGGCTGATTTGGTTCCATATGTTTCATGCTATGGTTAGGTTTACCTTAGTACTTTTATTGTAGTTGCGGATGCTTGCAATAGAGGTTAATCATAAGTGGGATGCTTGTTCAAGTAAGAACAGCACCCAAGCACCGGTCCACCCACATATCAAATTATCAAAGTACCGAACGCGAATCATATGAGCGTGATGAAAACTAGCTTGACGATATTCCCATGTGTCCTTGGGAGCGCTTTTCCTATTATAAGAGTTTGTCCAGGCTTGTCCTTTGCTACAAAAAGGATTGGGCCACCTTGCTGCACTTTATTTACTTTTGTTACTTGTTGCTCGTTACAATTTATCTTATCACAAAACTATCTGTTACCACTTATTTCAGTACTTGCAGAGAATACCTTGCTGAAAACTGCTTATCATTTCCTTCTACTCCTCGTTGGGTTCGACACTCTTACTTATCGAAAGGACTACGATAGACCCCCTATACTTGTGGGTCATCACTTCACCAGGTCTGCGTCTAAAAAGAAAAATAGAGCTATAAACAAAGGAATATGTTTGTGCAAGTAGACGGCCGATCGGTGTCTTACTTGGAAGTTTCTCCAGTTGGGTGTAGCATATGTCGTGCTCGCTGTCGATGCTTGGTATGAACAAATCGATGAGAGACTGAAATCTCGCGCTGTCAGCACTCACTTTGGCCTCAAGTTGCTCGATTAGCTCCTGATCCGTGGGATCAAACTTGACGCCAGCCGGCAGCACCGGCCAATCCTTCTTCGACTTGCATCGGTAATTCTAGTTATATGGTGCTCAATGTATGATCAATCGACTGTTTTAAGTGAATGATGAAAGATTTCGACAGATAAGTGGTACTCCAAATCTGAAGTCCAGAATACCCGAACACGCCGCCGGGATTCTTGTGTCACCTCACGCGCAGCCTGTTGTCACGTCCATTCAATGTGTGGACATGATGAATAATTTGACCGACGTATACTAGTACTGCTACTGTACTACTTGCTAGTCGTATTTAGTGTCACAATTTATACATAGGTTTAACTAACAAGTATGCACCTGAAGCCTAACTGATATATATGGATAATTGAGTAGTTATATTGCTACTGCACATCATCTCTGTCGGTGTCAAAACCGGCGGATCTCGGGTAGGGGGTCCCGAACTGTGCGTCTAGGCGGATGGTAACAGGAGACAAGGGACACGATACCCAGGTTCGGGCCCTCTCGGTGGAGGTAAAACCCTACTCCTGCTTGATTAATATTGATGATATGGGTAGTACAAGAGTAGATCTACCACGAGAACAAAGAGGCTAAACACTAGAAGCTAGCCTATGGTATGATTGTTGTTCGTCCTACGGACTAAAACCGTCCGGTTTATATAGACACCGGAGAGGGCTAGGGTTACACAGAGTCGGTTACAATGGTAGGAGATCTACATATCCGTATTGCCAAGCTTGCCTTCCACGCCAAGGAAAGTCCCATCTGGCACGGGACGGAGTCTTCAATCTTGTATCTTCATAGTCTAGGAGTCCGGCTAACGGTGATAGTTCGGCTATCCGGACTCCGGGTCTCCCTCAGTAGCCCCCGAACCAGGCTTCAATGGTGATGAGTCCGACACATTGATTGTCTTTGGCATTGCGAGGCGGGTTCTTCTCCAAATTCCATATACTCGTCGAATAGTGTCCGGCTTCTTATAAATATTGCGCTCCTTGGCTTCCATGCCCAATAATGGCCATCTTCCACGTGTCGAACAAATGCGAAAAGCTAGGGTATCTTTATATTTACCCCCCTAGCTGTGCAAATGAGCCGCCTATAAAAGAGACGGGGATCCAGATCCAAATCACACAATCCTCACTCCGCGAGCATTCATCGGAGCGCCTCTGACAAAAATCCATTCCATCATGGACAGTCGACGCGGCTCCTCCTCTCGCGCTCCCAGACCTCAGCCTGGAGATTGGGAGAGATGCTCCGTCCCGCACAGCAAGCTAGCGACGCTCCAAACCAAGGGATTTCTTCCCCCAGCCTTCATGGTTCCGGTTCGAGCCGGACTCGCCACCTACAAGGGCGGAAAGCAGGCGGAGAACGTCCCCGATCCCTCCAAAGGAGAGCGGGTATGCTTCGTCTCTTATCTGATAAGAGGGCTCGGATTTCCAATTCATTCGTTTCTCCGAGGACTCCTGGAGTTCTACGGCCTCCAGTTGCACAACCTTACGCCTGCCTCCATTCTGCATATTTCGGGCTTCGTGGCCCTTTGCGAGCTGTTTTTGGGCATTGAGGCTCATTTCGCGTTGTGGAAGAGTTTGTTTTGCCTTCTACCCCATTCTCATGAGGGGTCAATATATCAAGTGGGTGGAGCCGAACTATGGCGCATCGCCAATACCGGATATCTATCCGGAACCCCGAAGAAGGCATCCGAAGACTGGCCTTCGGAATGGTTTTACATGGAAGACGTCCCGCTGCCGGATCCTGTTCGGATCGGCCTCCCGGAGTTCAGTACTGCTCCTTTGAAGAAACGCCTAAGCTGGCGCCCGCGGAGCCCCCAGAGGGAAAATGACAGGGATGTCTTCTACCTGATGAGCCGAATAAGGTTATTAGCTCATTCCGGCCTGAATATGATCAGAGTCATGGCCACATGCATTATGCGGGGGGTGCAGCCGCTCCAGTATAGGGGCCACCCCATGTGGGATTTCAACGGGGAGGATGATGGCACCCGCCATGGCCGTAAGGGGCCGGGATCGATCGCCGATCTGGTGAAGATCTTGTCCGGCCTGTACAAAGGGGAAAAGGAGGATTTTCTCCGTATTAGTCCACTGAACGGATTTTCTATGTACAATCCTCGAAGCTCGGTAAGAAGACATTTCTTTTTGCCTATCTGATCCCCATTCCCATGGTTAAGTATCTCATTTTGTGATTTCGACGCAGGAACTGCGCCGGGCCGTAGAGGATATACACAACCTTCCTCCACAACCCGAGGATCCGGAACGGTCCCTCAAATCCGGCCTTTGAAGAAGATCCGGACATAAAGGTGGAGCTGATCGATGGGGTGTTCCACCAACTTAGCATCGACAATGCTTTGGTCGCCATTACGGCCGACTACCCCAGAATATTTCCAGCTTCCCAGGTAACTGTGACCGAAGTCCTAATACCATAACCCATCCGTACTTATTTCTGATCACTGCATACCAATGGTGTTCTGCAGGAGGTTCCTTTGAGGCGGGAAGCCGAGCCCGTGGCGGCTGGCCAACAAGGGGCAGCTCGGCCCAGCAAGCAGAAAAGAAGTGCGGTGCGGATCATGACGTCGCCGCAACGGTATGGCGTGCCACCGTGTTTCAAGGAAAGATTCCTGGAAGGCATACTAACGCTCGTGATTTTTTCAGGAAAAAGAGTGCTCGCTGGACTGTGTCCGGAGAGGTCACCAATCGAGCCTCCGCCAGCCAGGCTCCAAAGCCAGGTCCGGAAGGGGAGGCGAACACAAGGCGCACATCGGATGCTCCTCCAATGGAGGATGCCGACAGATTATATGCCACCAAATTTGAGGTGGAGAGCGCCATGAATCATAGGCGCCGCCGGACAATTCTTCGTGACGCATGTTTCTCCCAAGAGGCATTGAATGCCTTTAATTCGGGAGATGCGCACCTCCATGCCGCTCAAGATGGTCTAGCCAGAGCCAGGGAGCAGTATGTGAAAGACATACGGGTGAGGGATTTTGACAGTTATATATGCCAGTAGCCCCCGAGACTTAAAATAGTTAAAATAACTGATTTAAGGATCATTTGTTATGCAGGATCTTACAGAAAAGAATACCCAACTGTCCCAGGAGCTTCAAGAGTGCAAGGCCCAACTTGAGGTCGCACTAGCCGCGACAGGGGAAGCCACAGAGACCCCCTCTAGTAATATACGCTTTAAAAGGGAAGTAGTTTGCGAAGTGCGGCGTGTGTATAAGTCTGACAATAACATTGCAGATGGTACCGGGGTAGATCCGGACAAGCAACAGATCCTGCACCGGTTAAAAGCCGGCGAGAATGTGCTTGCAAGGGTGTAACAAGAGAAAAATAACCTCCGAAATGCCAACACCCAGCTGTGCAAGGAACTAAAAGATGTTCGTGCCCAGCTATCTGACTCCGTTAAGGAGAATCGGCGGCTTCGTCGCGGCATTTTCAGTAAGTGCTTGAACGAACCTTAAAAAAGAGTTCGGCGAGGAAGTCGACTAACAGAAATATGTCTGTAGGTATGCTCACAAGTCATCCTCCAGAGGAAATGCCCGGTTCAATGGGTGACCTACTTCTAGAGCTGCTGCAACTGCACGAACGAGTTCGACAGGTGATGAGAGGCGTCGCCCAGGCCTTGTGGCCATCCATCTCCCTACCCAAAGGCCTTGGAGAGCTTGCAGAGAAGCTTCATGGAGCACGGCAGCGCTTCCGGCTATAGAAGATATCGGCCTGCTGTCAAGGCGCCAGAGAGGCCTGGGCCATGGTAAAGACGCGGTACACGAAGGCTGACCCAAACCACATGGCCGAGGTCGGACCTGTGGGGCCCGATGGGAAGGAGATCCCTGTGAGCTTAGTGTACGGCCAAGTAGAGTTGGCCGCAATGTATTCCCAGCGGGACTGTAAACTAGACAGCCTATTAGATGGTATTGAAGAGGAATACAATCAGTCAATTTGACTATGAAATTTAAAATGACATGTAAAATGCCTTCTAGCCAGATTGTAGATCGTTTGTCGTGGCGGACCTTTTCGCTTCAACCTCGTGACCCGACAGTCTGGAGTGTGTCCGAATACCCTCGCGGTTATATAAAAAACCAGGGCATGCGTGGAGACCAGGCGTAGGGGTAATTAGTGCTTTATCAGACAAGTGCCCAACTAGTTATGTTATATTACATGGTTAGTAAGAAACATCTTCCAGGGAGAATAGTTCCGTTAGGGGTTCCTTTCTCTGGGAGGCATGCCCTAAAGTGCATGTCCGGACTGCAAAAAAAGCTGGAAAGCATCTGGGGGCAGATAAATAAATAGGGAAGAAATCCTATTTTAGTTCACCGACCGAATATTCCCTTAAGAACGCTAGCTTTCGGCTTCACCCAGTCTGAGGTACACATCCGGCTGACCCGGCAGTAACAATCGCAGAGGTGCTCCCTTTACCACCTAGCCGAACAATCGGGAACGTAGGGGTAAGCACAGGAGCCAGGCAACCCAACTTGGCCAAAACTTAAGTCTATCGATGCATATAATGGTGAATAAAAGGTACATGCGGAAGTGTGACACATGTGTTTGGCATAAAGCCCGTATAAAAGCTTCTGTTAAAGAAGCCCCCAGGTATAATGAGTGTGAGTAGCACGTCAAGTGTGTGCGAACAATGCACAGACGAGCCTCCAAAGGCTTTAAGAAAAAGGAGGGAGAAGGAGAGAAATAAAACACAGCTAAAGTATAAAATGTAGACGGAGGAAGGATACGAACTCAGAGTCCGGCGCTAGGCGTAGAATCTTCAGAGATGGGCTGCGTTCCATGGGTTCGGCTCGAGTCGGTTATCCGATGCGTTTCGCAGACGGTACGCTCCGCCGGTCAGGACTTGGTCGATGATGAAGGGACCTTCCCATTTGGGCTTGAGTTTGTCCTTTTTCCTGTCCGGCAGGCGTAGAACTAGTTCGCCAACATTGTAAGTTTTGGCCCGTACTTCTCTGCTTTGATATCTTCGAGCCTGCTATTGATAGAATGCGGAACGAGCTTTTGCCACGTCGCGCTCCTCCTCTAAGGTGTCCAAACTGTCCTGCCGATCCAGCTCGGCTTCTCTTTCTTCGTACATGCGCACACGAGGTGAGTCATGAATTATGTCACTGGGCAAAACTGCCTCCGCGCCGTATACCATAAAAAAATGGTGTGAATCCGGTAATGCGATTCGGCGTGGTCCGCAGCCCCCAGAGTACGGAGTCGAGCTCCTCTACCCAGTGCGCGTTAGATTCCTTGAGGGACCGCACTAGTCTGGGTTTAATGCCGCTCACGATTAGACCATTTGCTCGCTCGACTTGACCGTTAGTTTGAGGGTGATAGACTGAAGCGTAGTCGAGCTTGATGCCCATGTTTTTGCACCAGAATTTAACCTCGTCGGCCGTGAAGTTCGTGCCATTATCAGTGATGATGCTATGAGGGACGCCGTAACGGTGTACTACCCCTGATATGAAGTCTATCACGGGTCCGGATTCGGCCGTCTTAACTAGCTTGGCCTCTATCCATTTGGTGAATTTATCCACCATGACCAATAGGTATTTTTGCTTGTGGGTTCCTCCTTTAAGGGGTCCAACCATGTCAAGCCCCCAGACCGCGAATGGCCAGGTGATGGGTATAGTTGAGGGCGGTGGGTGGCATGTGGCTTTGATTAGCAAAGAGCTGGCAACCGACGCATCGTTGGACTAAGTCCTGAGCATCTGACCAGGACGTCGGCCAATAAAATCCTGTATAGAAGGCATTGCCTACAAGGGCCCGGGCTGCGGCGTGGTGCCCATCGAGTCCGGCATGAATTTCAGCTAGAAGATTTCACCCTTCCTCTTCGGAGATACACCTTTGAAGGACTCCGGTTGTGCTTTTCTTATAAAGCTCTCCCTCATGGACCTTATAGGCTTTAGATCGCCGTACTATGCAGCGGGCCTCGTTTTGGTCCTCGGGAAGTTCCTGCCTAGTTAAGTAGGCTAGGAATGGCTCGGTCCACGTGGCAATGACTGCCATTATTTCGTGGGCTGAAGGTGTTATTTCATTGGCAGAACCACCGATTGTGTCAGAATGTTCGGTGTCGGGCGGTGCGGTTGGCTCCGGATTGTTGTTTCCGGACTCCCCTTCCCATAGTACGGATGGCTTGAAAAGCCGCTCCAGGAAGATGTTGGGAGGGACGGCATCACGCTTTGCGCCGATGCGTGCCAATACGTCCGCCGCCTTGTTATTATCCCGGGCTATATGGTGAAATTCGAGCCCTTCAAACCGAGCTGACATTTTTAGGATGGCGTTACGGTAAGCTGCCATTTTTGGATCCTTGGCATCGGAGTCTCCATTTATTTGGGATATCGCGAGGTTCGAATCCCCGCGCACCTCTAGGCATTTAATGCCCATGGAGATCGCCATCCGAAGGCCTTGTAGAAGGGCCTCGTATTCGGCTGCGTTGTTGGAGTCCGTGTATATTATCTGGAGTACATATTGGACTGTGTCTCCGGTTGGGGACGTCAGGACGACGCCAGCCCCCAGACCGGCCAACATTTTGGAGCCGTCTAAGTGCATGATCCAATTGGAATATGCGCCGTACTCTTTAGGGAGTTCGGCTTCAGTCCATTCGGCGACGAAGTCAGCCAAACTTTGCGACTTGATAGCTCGCCGTGGTTTATAGGTTATGTCGAATGGGAGGAGCTCGATGTCCCATTTGGCAATCCGGCCCGTTGGGTCGCGGTTGTTTATAATGTCATTAAGAGGTACTTCGGAGGCTACTATTATCGAACACTCAGTGTCGCAGCTTCCGGGATGCCATGAACACCGCGTACGCTATCTTTTGATAATCTGGATACCGGGACTTGCATGGAGTTAGGACAGTGGACACGTAGTAAACTGGTTTTTGAAGGGGGAACTTGTGTCCGTCCGTTTCTCGTTCGACGACGAGCACCGCGCTTACAACTTGATGTGTTGCCGCGATGTATAATAACATTGGTTCGCCCATGTTGGGCGCGGCCAGGACCGGATTTGTTGCCAATATGGCTTTGATTTCTTCGAGTCCGGCCGTGGCGGCATCCGTCCACTCGAAGTGTTCGGTGTGCCGCGGGAGGCGATAAAGGGGTAATGCCTTTTCTCCTAAGTGGGAGATAAAGCGGCTTAGAGCCGCCATGCATCCAGTCAATTTTTGTATTTGTTTGAGGTCTTTTGGGATGTCCACCATGTAAATGTCGTATGACGAGGTGGCCTTCTAGTGCCCTGTAGGCGCTGGTTCTTGGTCGTCTCCTGCATCATCGTCCATACCGTCGATGTCTTCGAAGTCGAAGTCTAGCATGTCGGTTAAGTCATCGATAGTGGCTATGAAGTGGGTGGTGGGTGGGCTTTGAATTTCTTCATTGTCTGCATCCCAACCGTCCTGACCATAATCCGGCCAGGGCTCTCCTGATAAAGACAAATACTTTTAGCGAATTCAGGATGTCCCCAAAGGGCGAGTGCTGAAAGATGTCCGCAGCGGTGAACTCCATGATTGGCGCCCAATTGGATTCGATTGGCAGGGGCGCGGAAGGTTCGGAGTCCGGAGAGGAGTCCAGCACCTTGGAGTCACGAGCTTCACAAAGGACAGGGTTGGTATTCGGCTCTATCGCCGTAGAGGTAGCAGCCCCCGAGGCGGTGTCCAGCCACCCGTCCTCGATCGGCGCAGTCGGCTCCGAGCTAAGGGTCGGAGCGGACACTTGTGCGGCCTCCAGGGCACTGTCTAGCAGCAGAGCTAGATCATGCCCATCGTGACAGTGCGGCGCGCTTGGCTGTGGCTCGAACCCGTCGAAGATCAAGTCTCCGCGGACGTCAGCCGTATAGTTTAAACTTCCAAATCTGACCTGATGGCCAGGGGCGTAGCTTTCAATTTGCTCCAGATGGCCAAGAGAGTTGGCCCGCAGTGCAAAGCCGCCGAATACGAAGATCTGTCCGGGGGGAAAAGTCTCACCCTGGACCGCGTCGTTGTTGATGATTGAAGGAGCCATTGGGCCTAAAGGTGACGACACAGAGGAACTCTCAATGAAAGCACCAATGTTGGTGTCAAAACCGGCGGATCTCAGGTAGGGGGTCCCGAACTGTGCGTCTAGGCGGATGGTAACAGGAGACAAGGGACACGATGTTTTTACCCAGGTTCGGGCCCTCTCGGTGGAGGTAAAACCCTACTCCTGCTTGATTAATATGGATGATATGGGTAGTACAAGAGTAGATCTACCACGAGATCAAAGAGGCTAAACCCTAGAAGCTAGCCTATGGTATGATTGTTGTTCGTCCTACGGACTAAAACCCTCCGGTTTATATAGACACCGGAGAGGGATAGGGTTACACAGAGTTGGTTACAATTTTAGGAGATCTACATATCCGTATTGCCAAGCTTGCCTTCCACGCCAAGGAAAGTCCCATCCGGACATGGGACGGAGTCTTCAATCTTGTATCTTCATAGTCTAGGAGTCCGGCCAACGGTGATAGTTCGGCTATCCGGACACCCCCTAATCCAGGACTCCCTCAATCTCCATCATCATTATCAGTACATCCTACGCAGGTGAGTTAGGATGTGCTTGATCCCAGGAAGGTGTCTATCCTTCAAACTAGAGGAGTGCTTCAAACTAACAATAGTACATAATATCCAACAAAAGAGGGTCGTGCTACAGCAGCAGAATACATGGCTCAGTCTAGATATCAGCACGAATCAAGTTGTGCATATTTGTTGTTGGCATGAACCACATCGCCGCATGTTGGGTTTCCAAAAGCCATCCATCGCATGGAAGCTTGATGCCTTTCACACACTGAAGATTACCTGGCAACAAGCTGTGTCGATGAATCTCTGGATATGGTGATTCATGAAACCCATGGTATGATGTGTAAACACAGCCCCCCTCGCGAATGGAAGTTGCATAGCACAGTAATCATCGCCGGTGATATGATTGATGATTGGTTGGATGATTGGATAATTGAGCCCGAGGAACAAGGAGTGGTTGCCGAGGCTGTAAACCCGCCTCCAGTTGAATACGCCTGGCCCAATGGAGCTGGGATCTTTCTCGAACATGAAGCAGCCATAGCCATCAATGTCACGAACGCCCCACGCATTGTACTGCATGTGATTTGATGTAATTGTTTGGTCAATTTGGTACGTGCGAATGAGCATCAAATGACCGCCGTCAGCTGAACGAGCGATCAACCACCACCCATCAGCTGGTATGATTCCAGGTCCTGGAATCATGAAGGCCAGTGCATTTGCGTCTGCTGCAACAATTCAAATTGGAGACCAAAAGGAAAAAAATAAACAATCATGTTCAGAGTATGTGTGGAATTAAGATTATTATAACAGTGACACATATCATAGACAGAGAATTGCAATGCCGTAGTCATAATCATACCCAAGTTAAAAAAATAAGCCAATGGCTTTCGTATTCTAGCAATATGTCATGGTTCAAACATCATGTAACAATGAGAGGAAAACATCTATGACAGCGCCTACTCATATTCTACCATAGCACTTACTACTACTGTTCTCATATCAACTCTAAGCAATAACATGCGTTGTTTTAAAAATCTTGTAAACGAGAGTAACATATAGCAATCATGATGTTATGCTCATAATATGTATTCTAACATTCATTAGATGCCAATTGTTCTCATATCAACTCTAACAATAACATGTGTGGTCATAAATGATGAGGACATGACTACCTTGGATATGACCAAAAATAGATTTCGTGCACTTTCCAACCCAATTGGAATCACCTTCAAATTCGTCTGGAGCATTGAGTTGTGGACGAAACAATCTGATGCTGTAGCAGAATCCGAGTCAAACTACAAGTCCAAAGGTGTTACATCACCTCCACTTGGGCCCATTGGCCTTGTACGACCTAGATTTAGTTTTAGGCTGCCTTGGGACGTCCTCCCACCTCCTTGGCCGCCACCCCTTGCTCCTATATAAGTAGATCCATCTAGTAGCTTTTCCTTGGGATTTGTTTAGTTAAAAGTTAGCCATTGCAACTTCGTGTACTTCGTTTGTGTCCAACGACCAGACCAAGACCGCTTACGGATCCCCACCATTATCAATACCTCATATATATTTGCAATATTCAGATTGCTTTATCATATTCTTGCTCGTTCTTCGATTGCTTGCAGGAATAGACCTTCGTGGTCAGGCTGACCGTGCTTCCGGCATCGTCAGTAACCTCAGGAGATTGGTTTAGCGATTGCTAAGGCGCAACGTCGTGCACGTTTGTAGTCGGATTGTCAAAGTCGTCTCCACCAAATCGATAGTTATCATCTCATCGAAAGATCGGGACCCTCGCCTCTATCAAGTGGTATCAGTTTTCAGGTTGCTCGGTTAGAATTTCCAGTTTTTCTTAGATTAGATTTATTTTCTTACCTATTGTCCAAGAAAAAGCCACAAAAAAAGTTAGATCTGTTCATCCTTTATCCAAGCCAGTCTGAGCCTTTGCAATTTTCTATTCATTGCTTGCATAGTTGAATTATCGGTTGCATCGTCGTGTCAGTTGCTGGTCTTAGTGTCTAGTTCCTTTAGAGTTTCGAGTTCTGTTCACATTAGTCACGCCGCTGCTGCATCATTATCCCTTCCGCCGTCCACCATCCCATCTATTAATTTCCACCATGTGCTACGCACTATTCATTGTCATAATCATAGTTGAGGTCATTCACATCTTCGCCTGATCCAATCTGCATCTTATCTAGTTTGTCTTGGAAAGAGGGAGAAAAAAAAGAGAGAGAAAAAAAAAGAGAGAAAAAAGGAAAGAAAAAAAAAGAAAAAGAGGGAGAAGAAAAAGAAAAAAAAGGCGTGAGAAAAAAAAAGAGAAGAAAAAAAAATTGGATCTATCTAGAATCAATCTCGTACCTGAATTCGGATTGGAATCTGTTTTGTGCACTATTCAGTAAAACAGGTGTATCTTCCTCATACGAAGTCAGTTTTGGCTCCGTGGGTACTCAAATTGAAGATAGCGACGAGCCGCATTTAAATAGTTGCAGAAGCTAGTTCAATATTTGACACCTCAAAATCGGCTTTTAAATAGGTCTTTTTGCCCTCCGAAGTTCGTGAACATAACTTGTTCCAATTTTTCAGGCCAGTTTTAGAATTCTTTGACTCCTCATATCAACTCAGAATTGAGTGATTCTTTTTGCATTGGAAAGCTTGAGTTAGTAGCATTCTTTGAAAGAATTTATCAGAAAATTGTCTCAAACTTTTCAAGAGGAAAGTTGGAGAGAGAGTTGTTGTATATCCTGCTTGGTAGTTGTTTTTCATCATTATCTTCACTGCCGTTGTGATCTTCACTTATATCTTGAGCTACTTAGTATCCTTCATTGATGCTAGTTCTGCTACGCCGTGACCTCATTAGTGTTCTAGGCTCGCGTCTCTAGTCCGGTCTAGCCTAGGACCAGCACAGTACCATCGTTGAGCGTTTATTCAACATTGCATCTTTGAATTGATTATTGCTAATCTTTTGCTACCATATATAGCCAACCCAGCTCCACATATTTCTACACCGTGTATACGTACGCTCCCCTGGCAATCGCTTTACTCAATATTCGGAGTTACTTGACACCGCTGGTTGCCGATCACCGCCTGCTGCATGGTAAGAACTTGTAAGACATTGATATTTGCTTTACTGTGAGCGTTTTACCACCACATCCTAGTAGTTATAGGAACATTATTTTTGGGTTTTGCTTCTTGTTCTACTAATCATGACAGGATCCAGAGTCAATTCATGGGCTTTATCGATCGCGGGAGACGTGCCACCACCTTTGCAAATACCACAACCGTCACGAGAGGTGCACAAACATCAAATGCACATGATCAGGTTAATGTATCTATACCACCATTTAATGGCCGTTTTAAACCTGCTTTATATATTGAATGGGAGTTCGACATAAAAAATATATTTGCTTCCCATAATTTCGATGAACATAAAAAGGTTAAGGTTGCGGTTGGTTCTTTCACTGGTTATGCTTTGGTTTGGTGGAGTGAATATTGTCGGTTACACCCTGATTATATACCTACTACTTGGGATGATTTGAAACTTGCAATGCGACATACTTTCGTCCCTGCTTATTATACTCGTGACATGATTAAGAAGTTGCAACACTTAAAACAAGGTAGTGAAACTGTAACAAAATATTATGATGATTTACAAACTACCTTGTTGCATTCCTCTTTAGAAGAAAGTGAAGATGATTTTATGGATAGATTTTGGGGAGGATTAAACCGTGATATTCAAGAGATACTAATTCATGAAGAGTGTTATCCTATGGACCATTTGTTTCATCTTGCATGCAAAGCTGAACAGGAAATAAAACGACGTGTTGGCCACGAGGAGAACAAGCGCACGGTGCACATTCCAAGAGTTGATATGATTGTTCCTTCAACTACTAGGCATACTATGACAACCACATCCGTTTTTGTCAGGACTACATCACCTCCACCATGTGACACATCGCCCCCGAGAGTGGCTACATCATCTGAGTTGATCATAAGAGGTAATGACAAAGGTACTGATCTTCCATCTCTACATGAGAATGATGAATGCCTTGTCAATTTGAATGCACCATCTGATGAGCTACCCACTACTTTGATCACACCACCTATTTTAGAGGACTACGTTGATAATTTGACTTTGCCATGTGATCAAACAGCTGAAATACCAACAATTTTGAGTGCACCCATTGAATTAACTATTGATGCAAAAGAACCAATGTTTAATCATTTTGATATGACCTCTAATCTTGGTGATGATTCTGTGTTGAATGACTTATTGCATGTTTGCTTATTTAAGCATGTTGTAGCATGTAAATTTGATGCAAGTAAGGTTTATTCACCAATGTTGGGATGGTTTAATGATGAACATTGTCAATCTTTTGAAATGAATAAGAGCTTCACTTATATGTGCAAACTGAGGTGCAATATTTTCATGCCTTCTACTTCTTGTGCTAATTTTTTGGCTTTAGATTTTATGAACTATGCAAGTTACTCATCTATTCATGTGTCATATATGCAAAAATCAAGGGAAGTAAAAATGGATGACATATACATATACAACATGTACACCTTGTCTCTTTTGTTAGCCACATTTCAGATTAAGCAACGCCGAGGACGGCTTTATTTTCAAGAAGGGGAGGATGATGAGGACATGACTACCTTGGATATGACCAAAAATATTGCATATATGCATATTTGTCAGGTGTATGGGACATTTGTACAATCCACATATGAAGATAAGGAAGAAAGAGATGTTTATTTGCTGTCCAAAAAGTTCTCTCACGTCACTTTTGGCCCAAGAGAAGATAGAGTCCAAGTCTCTCACGTTCTGGATTCAGATTCGGACTGCACAGACACACCTGACTCAAAACGCACACAAGTTTTTCATACGGACTCCGAATTGGGTGATTTTTTTTTTGTTGGAAACTAGATTTCGTGCACTTTCCAACCCAATTGGAATCACCTTCAAATTCGTCCGGAGCGTTGAGTTGTGGACGAAACAATCTGATGCTGCAGCAGAATCCGAGTCAAACTACAAGTCCAAAGGTGTTACATCACCTCCACTTGGGCCCATTGGCCTTGTACGACCTAGATTTAGTTTTAGGCTGCCTTGGGACATCCTCCCACCTCCTTGGCCGCCACCCCTTGCTCCTATATAAGTAGATCCATCTAGTAGCTTTTCCTGGGGATTTGTTTAGTTAAAAGTTAGCCATTGCAACTTCGTGTACTTCGTTTGTGTCCAACGACCAGACCAAGACCGCTTACGGATCCCCACCTTTATCAATACTTCATATATACTCGCAATATTCAGATTGCTTTTATCATATTCTTGCTCGTTCTTCGATTGCTTGCAGGAATAGACCTTCGTGGTCAGGTTGATTGTGCTCCAGCATGGTCAATAACCTCTCGGAGTTGGTTTAGCGATTGCTAAGGCGCAACGTCGTGCACGTTTGTAGTCGGATCATCAAAGTCATCTCCACCAAATCGATAGTTATCATCTCATCGAAAGATCGGGACACCCCGCCTATACCAATGTTTAATCATTTTGATATGACCTCTAATCTTGGTGATGATTCTGTGTTGAATGACTTATTGCATGTTTGCTTATTTAAGCATGTTGTAGCATGTAAATTTGATGCAAGTAAGGTTTATTCACCAATGTTGGGATGGTTTAATGATGAACATTGTCAATCTTTTGAAATGAATAAGAGCTTCACTTATATGTGCAAACTGAGTTGCAATATTTTCATGCCTTTTACTTCTTGTGCTAATTTTTTGGCTTTAGATTTTATGAACTATGCAAGTTACTCATCTATTCATGTGTCTTATATGCAAAAATCAAGGGAAGTAAAAATGGATGACATATACATATACAACATGTACACCTTGTCTCTTTTGTTAGCCACATTTCAGATTAAGCAACGCCGAGGACGGCTTTATTTTCAAGAAGGGGAGGATGATGAGGACATGACTACCTTGGATATGACCAAAAATATTGCATATATGCATATTTGTCAGGTGATTTCTAGTGCAAACTATTCAATAATCTATTTATGTTATCCAGAACAAAAATACTTCACACACTTTTGTGTTTTGTCTAATTGCAGGTGTATGGGACATTTGTACAATCCACATATGAAGATAAGGAAGAAAGAGATGTTTATTTGCTGTCCAAAAAGTTCTCTCACGTCACTTTTGGCCCAAGAGAAGATAGAGTCCAAGTCTCTCACGTTCTGGATTCAGATTCGGACTGCACAGACACACCTGACTCAAAATGCACACAAGTTTTTCATACAGACTCCGAATTGGGTGATTCTTTTTTTGTTGGAAACTAGATTTCGTGCACTTTCCAACCCAATTGGAATCACCTTCAAATTCGTCCGGAGCGTTGAGTTGTGGACGAAACAATCTGATGCTGCAGCAGAATCCGAGTCAAACTACAAGTCCAAAGGTGTTACATCACCTCCACTTGGGCCCATTGGCCTTGTACGACCTAGATTTAGTTTTAGGCTGCCTTGGGACGTCCTCCCACCTCCTTGGCCGCCACCCCTTGCTCCTATATAAGTAGATCCATCTAGTAGCTTTTCCTTGGGATTTGTTTAGTTAAAAGTTAGCCATTGCAACTTCGTGTACTTCGTTTGTGTCCAACGACCAGACCAAGACCGCTTACGGATCCCCACCATTATCAATACCTCATATATATTTGCAATATTCAGATTGCTTTATCATATTCTTGCTCGTTCTTCGATTGCTTGCAGGAATAGACCTTCGTGGTCAGGCTGACCGTGCTTGCGGCATCGTCAGTAACCTCAAGAGATTGGTTTAGCGATTGCTAAGGCGCAACGTCGTGCACGTTTGTAGTCGGATTGTCAAAGTCGTCTCCACCAAATCGATAGTTATCATCTCATAGAAAGATCGGGACCCTCGGCTCTATCAATAAAAATCTAGGAAATGAGAGGAACACATAGCAATGATGTGGTTATAGATGCTATGCATTCTAAATTTGTAACAAATGAACAGGAAGTCGTATTCATAAGGTAAAGATGAGATGAGATAGAAAAATTAAATGGCGATAGATTCCACCAGTATAGGCAGCCAATCTGTGCGTCGACCGCGTAAACAATGCCATCATGCACTATAGCATCAGACAGAAATGTTGCCTCAACAGGATTGATGATGAGCCATAACCATGTATGGCGACCGGATTCTAGATAGACTAATCCCATGTTGAACAAGGCAATGAGCTTGTAATCCATGTAGTCTTCTGATGGTGTGGGCACTTCGCAGATTACAACTTTCTGCAAACAGAGGTCGAGCCAAAATCTTGACGCGTCTCGTGTGTAGTAGGCAGGAGTGTCCGGCAGGCCGCGAGGCTCGATGTCGGTGGTATCCAATGATGGAAGGGTGATCTCTCGCTGGGTGTAGATATCCATGAGACGCCATAGACTACCGGTGTGGTGGATGAGGACGATCCAGTTGGCCTTCATGCCCGCCCAGTAGTGGCCGCGCATGAAGGACATGTGGCGGGTAGTGGTAGCATGTTGAGGGGCACCACGGCGAACTCCATAGGATCGTCAAGTCGGTGTCTGGGCCACCTGCGAGGATCGTGCGTCAGCAAGCAGGGTGTCTTGAAAAGAGCCGGCCGGTTGCAGACGAGTAGACGGTACAAAGACACCGAGCATGCGGCCAGACGGACGATGCTGAGTAGGTCCATACGACTACAGATCTGCTCCAAGAGAACATCGGGGAGGGAATTCCAATCGCGGATCTACGTGTCAGTCGGTTCTGCCATTGGGGTTTTCGGTGCCTGCGAGCCAGCGGGGAAGTGGATTCGGGCGGGCGAGCGAAGAAGCTTCTGCTCATGTGGCCGAGCAGTGAGCGGGGGGATATGGTGCGCGCGAGCTACCAAGGAAGATGGCGCGGGCGGGTGAGCAGTGAGCGGGGGTAAATGGTGTGTGGCTGACGGTGGGGAAGAGAGGAGGAAGAAGAAGAGAGGAGGAAGAAGAGTGGAAGACAGGGAAGAAAGTGCACTAAATCTCAATTCTACTAGTACTACTACCAGGATATACCGTCCTTCGGAGTGTAAATAGTTACATCGATGACATGTGGGTCTACCACAAGAGGGCCCATATGTCAGTTAATATGGAGGATAGAGGTGCGTAGGCGTATTTGCGGAAGCGTGCTCTACTGGCAAACATGATGGCAGTAGTGGGTAAGGCTGATTTAGTAACAACAACATGCTGGTTCAGCTTATTAATTACGTGTCCCATCTGCTGCAGCGTGTATTGTCACATCACTGCAAAGACTAGTTGAATAGTTCTCTTTGACCGAGATGGGGAATAATGGATCGCGATGACTTCCTTTCTACAGTATACCTATGCCTCTACGCTCACTTCACTCATTTTGCTCCATACCTAGTCACTTGCTGAAATCTATAGAAAGACAAATACTCCGTATTTGGGAACAGAGGGAGGCTTTTACTCCATACTATTTGGGAACAGGGGGAGTATCACCATATGAAGGGAACAGAGGAAGCTTGAAATATGAACATGTCAATGGCAGGGAGTAAGCCCCATGAATGCATGCATGCATGCAACATGCAACACTCACACGTACACATGGACGCACGCAACACTCACGCACCCATGAGGCACACAGCACACGATGCAACACACACGCTCACGCTCAAGTGCTCAACCTACTCCCTACGTCCGTGAAAGACTGTACATTTAGAGATTTACACATTGACGAGGGCATAATTAACGCCCAAAAGTAGCAGACTTATGTGTGCATGCGACCATTGAGATAAGAAGATTAAATGAAGGCCGTTGCATGCTGTAATTAAGGATAGACATGTAGCCTATACCTACAGCACAAGTTGGTGCATTAGTCAATCAATATCGATTTAGATTAAAGGCTAAATGCATTGGAAATGTAGATGTACATTATGTACCACACTCTTTGTTTTGTAGCCGATGTACACTCTTTGTTGGAAGACCGAGGGAGGACATGTGTATGCACTCACATACACAGCCAGGGCGGTTCGCGCGCAAGGGTTGGACTCTTGTCGCGCCTACGTAAAGTTTTGTTTAACTGATTTCTTTGCTCTGCCAACTGACAGGTGGGACCCAGAAACCAGATGACAATTTAACCAGTCAACAAAGTGCCACGTCGACTATGTGGCCGGTCAGTAGGGTGAAATACGGTGCTCTACGATGAGCTAGTGATCGTATAATTGCCGCAAAACTATATATAGTGACCGTAAAGAGCGTATTGTTACATACGTTGACCGCCAGTGTATTTTTCTCGTTTGAAGTTAAGCCATATTAATCGGAAAGGACGCAGTATGGACTACTACTAGTACTAGTACTCCTTTGATGTGTCCCGTCAACTCGCCAAACGAGGAGAAGCTTGCTTACTACGCCTCTCCCTCGCCCACGCGCGCGGTGGTTCGCGGGACGAGGAGAGGGTTTTGACTACAGCGCCCTCTCCCTCTCCCTCGCCCTCGCCTTCGCCCTCGCGGTGGACGTGCAACAGTTCAATCGATGTCAGATTGCCAGAAGCATATTGTACTGTAGGAGTATCATCATTGTTGGACCTTACGAAGAGGCGAAGAGCCAAGTGTAAGGTTCACACGAGTACGAACTGTTGAACCTCCCGAAGAGGCAAAGAGCCAAGCGCAAGGTTTTATAGGAGTTGTCGTCCTAGTAGGAGTGTACTACAACTATAGCAAACGATGCTACTATATGATGCCGCCACGTCACGTATATCCAAAGCTGTTCCACCTTTTTTTCTCAAAGAGCGTGTTGGAGCCCGTGCAACAACCACACAAGTTGCATGTACACATAACACATTTACTAGTAATAAATTCTAAAGGACAAATGCCAGTATGCTACACAAGTTCATCTCCAATTCATGTGATAAATTTGTGAATGACTAGTCTAGATATATTCACAGCGCTATGATAACCCACAAGTATAGGGGATCGCAACAGCTTTCGAGGGTAGAGTATTCAACCCAAATTTATTGATTCGACACAAGGGGAGACAAAGAATATTCTTGAGTATTAGCAGTTGAGTTGTCAATTCAACCACACCTGGATAACTTAGTATCTATAGCAAAGTGTTTAGTAGCAAAAGTGGTATGATAATAATGGTAACGGTAGCAAAAGTAAAGACAAATGTTTTTGGGTTTTTGTAGTAGTTGTAACAGTAGCAACGGAAAAGTAAATAAGCGAAGAACAATATGTGAAAAGCTCGTAGACAATGGATCAGTGATGGATAATTATGTCGGATGCGATTCCTCATGCAATAGTTATAACATAGAGGTGATATAGAACTAGCTCCAGTTCATCAATGTAATGTAGGTCTGTATTCCGTAAATAGTCATACGTGCTTATGGAAAAGAACTTGCATGACATCTTTTGTCCTACCCTCCCGTTGTAGCGGGGTCCTTACGGAAACTAAGGGATATTAAGGCCTCCTTTTAATAGAGAACCGGAACAAAGCATTAGCACATAGTGAATACATGAACTCCTCAAACTACGGTCATCACCGAGAAGTGTCCCAATTATTGTCACTTCGGGGTTGTCGGATCATAACACATAATAGGTGACTATAGACTTGCAAGATAGGATCAAGAACACACATATATTCATGAAAACATAATGGGTTCAGATCTGAAATCATGGCACTCGGGCCCTAGTGACAAGCATTAAGCATAGCAAAGTCATAGCAACATCAATCTCAGAACATAGTGGATACTAGGGATCAAACCCTAACAAAACTAACTTGATTACATGGTAAATCTCATCCAACCCATCAGCGTCCAGCAAGCCTACGATGGAATTACTCACGCACGGCGGTGAGCATCATGAAATTGGTGATGGAGGATGGTTGATGATGACGACGGCGACGAATCCCCCTCTCTGGAGCCCCGAACGGACTCCAGATCAGCCCTCCCGAGAGAGATTAGGGCTAGGCGGCGGCTCCGTGTCACAAAACGCAATGAAACTTTCTCTGTGATTTTTTTCTCCCCGAACGTGAATATATGGAATTGGAGTTGATGTCGGTGGAGGTCCACGGGGCCCACGAGATAGGAGGTCACGCCCTAGGGGGGGGCGCCCCCTGTCTCGCGGACAGGCTGTGGCCCCCCTGGCATTAATTATTTCGCCAAAAATTCTTATTAATTCCAAAAAGTGCCTCCGTGGATTTCCAGAACATTCCGAGAACTTTTCTTTTCTACACATAAAACAACATCATGGTAGTTCTGCTGAAAACAGCATCAGTCCGGGTTAGTTTCATTCAAATCATGCAAGTTAGAGTGCAAAACAAGGGCAAAAGTGTTTGTAAAAGTAGATACGTTGGAGACGTATCAAGTCCCCCAAGCTTAAACCTTTGCTCGTCCTCAAGCAATTCAGTTGATAAACTGAAAGTGATAAAGAAAAAACTTTTACACACTCTGTTTGCTCATGTTGTTGTAAACATGAAAAGCCAGCATTCAAGTTTCAGAAAATATTATGAACTAACCATACTCACAATAACACATAAGTCTCACAATTACTCATATCAATAGCATAATTAGCTAGCGAGCCATAATAATAAAACTCGGATGACAACACTTTCTCAGAATAATCATAACATGATATAACAAAATGGTATCTCGCTAGCCCTTTCTGAGACCGCAAAACATAAATGTAGAGCACCTTTAAAGATCAAGGACTGACTAAACATTGTAATTCATGGTAAAGGAGATCCAGTCAAGTCATACCCAATATAAACCAATAATAATGAATGCAAATGACAGTGTGCTCTCCAGCGGGTGCTTTTAATAAGAAGGGTTATGACTCAATATAAAAGTAAATAGATAGGCCCTTCCCACAAGGAAGCGGGGATTTGTAGAGGTGCCAGAGCTCGATTTTAAAATAGAGATTGAATAACATTTTGAGCGGCATACTTTTGTTTTCAATGCAACAACTATGAGATGGCTGTATCTTCCATACTACATGCATTATAGGCAGTTCCCAAACAGAATGCTAAAGGTTTATACTCCCCCAACCACCAACAAGCATCAATCCATGGCTTGCTCGAAACAATGAGTGCCTCCAACATACAATAGCCCTCGGGGAGTTTTGTTTAATTATTTTGATTTGCTTTGAACTTTTTGGATCATGGGACTGGGCATCCCGGTTACCGGCCCTTTCTCGTGAATGAGGAGCGGAGTCCACTCTTCGTGAGAATAACCCACCTAGCATGGAAGATATAGGCAGCCCTAGTTGTAACATGAGCTACTCGAGCATACAAAACAGAATTTCATTTGAAGGTTTGGAGTTTGGCACATACAAATTTACTTGGAACGGCAGGTAAATACCGCATATAGGAAGGTATAGTGGACTCATATGGAACAACTTTGAGGTTTAAGGAGTTTGGATGCACAAGCAGTATTCCTGCTTAGTACAGGTGAAGGCTAGCAAAAGACTGGCAAGCGACCAACTGAGAGAGCGACAATAGCCGTAAACATGCATTAAAATTAATTCACACCGAGTACAAGCATGAGTAGGATATAATCCACCATGAACATAAATATCGTGAAGGCTATGTTGATTTGATTCAACTACATGCGTTAACATGTGCGAAGTCGAGTCACTCAATTCATTCAAAGGAGGATACCATCCCATCATATCACATCATAATCATTCTAATAGCATGTTGGCACGCAAGGTAAACCATTATAACTCATAGCTAATCAAGCATGGCACAAGCAACTATAATCTCTAAATGTCATTGCAAATATGTTTACTTCACAATAGCTGACTCAGGAACGATGAACTCATCATATTTACAAAAACAAGAGAGGTCGAGTTCATACCAGCTTTTCTCATCCCAATAAGTCCATCATATATCATCATTATTGCCTTTCACTTGCACGACGGAAGGATGTGTATAATAATAAGAGTGTACGTGCATTGGACTAAGCTGGAATCTGCAAGCATTCAACTCATGAGAGAAGACAAGAAAATATGGGCTCTAAGTTAAATAAACAATCATGCATATAAGAGCCACTAAACATTTTCAATATGGTCTCCTCGACCCCCAAAAGAATGAAAATAAAATAAAACTATTTACACGGGAAAGCTCCCAACAAGTAAAAGAAGAACAAGAAATCTTTTTGGGTTTTCATTTTAATTTCTACTACATTCATGGAAATTAAACTAGCTATTTTTTTGGTTTTTATTAAGGTTTATCGAACACACAAGAAGAAAGCTAGAAAAAGAAATTTAAAGTAGCATGGATAATACAATGAAAGAGTATGAGCACCGACGACTAGTGTGTGAACATGAATGTAAAGTCAATGAGAAATACGTACTCCCCCAAGCTTAGGCTTTTGGCCTAAGTTGGTCTAATACCAATGACCGCCGCTACTCTCCCCGGTGTAGTGCGAGGTGTAATCAGGATACCACTGGCTGGTCATCTCCGGATCACACTAGACGGATGATGCATGATACGGGTCCAGCTCAGGTTTCAGCTCAGGTTCAGGTTCTAGAGTAAAAGCTTGAGCTCGATGATTGTTCACCGCTTCTGTCGTGACAAGACGACTTTCTGCAAGCAAATCAAACAACAGAGGTACAGGCAGAATAATAAACTCAAAGTGTTTCTTATTGAATCTAAGTCTATACAAGAGCATCTTCTCTTTGTTGTCAGCAATAACTTGTGTGCTACCATGCTCTTGTAATCTAAAATGTGAGGAGGTAATTTTGTCTCATCATCCTCATAGTGCCTAATGGGTATCTGAAAATGTTCAGCAAGACGTGCAGCATAGATACCTCCAAATATGGGGCCTTTTGTACGATTTAGGGCTAGCCATTTAGCAACGACGGCACCCATATTAAAAGTGTTGTCTCCCAGCAAAGCATGTTGAAGAATTAATAATATCTAGAACGCTCAAATTTCCACTATTTCCACGACCAATCAAACATCTGCTAGCAAATATGGCAAAGTAGCGTAAAACAGGAAAGTGTCTGCTAGAGACTTTTGCCTCAGAGCCCTTCTTTGGCTCTTCTACAGCAATAGTTTTAACAAAGCCATCCACATCTTCACGATGGGGTTCCTCCAATTCTCCCTCATAAGGTATCCTACATACCGCGCAAAATGACGTAAAGACATTTCTTTAAATTCATCATAAATGAAATGATACTGCAGGCGGTGACTTCTTAGGATAATAATAAAAGGTTTGCACGAAAGTATTGGTAACTAAGAGATACTGATCGATTCGGTCGTTGATGAAACCGGTAAGGCCTACAGTCTCGATTAGAGTGTAAAAGTCTTCATGAATTCCGGCTTCTTTCAAGAAATCCTCACACGGCCATTCACACGACCGTACTTCCGCTAAGCAAGGAAGATTATACTTTGGTTTTCCTTCTCTTTGTCTTGTTTTTCCTTAGAGCTTTGGCTAGAAGAGCCTTTAAAGAGCCTCCTTAACATTTTCTGAAAATTTCTGAAATTTTAGTAACTTCAAAACAAAAGTGGATAAAACTAAACAAGATTGGTAGCAACTACTCCTACAAGTGCCTAGAGCCTATATCATGCATTGGAATTGCTTGGGACCTCAAAAATTTAACATGCAAGCTCAAGAACATGGTCACCTAAGCAGCAAAAATTTGCAATGAATAAAGCACTAGAACAAAAACTAATTGGACCAATGGAGGGGTCATATACCAAGCAACAATTTCCCAAAGCAGTTTTGTGAATGGAGCTTTGAGCTAAGAGATCAAAAATCACAACAAAACGAGCTAGAACTCGTGCTTGAGCTGGATGGGGATTTTTTTGGGTAGAAGATGAAGTGTGTGGGTGCTGGCATAAGTGGAGGGGAGCCACCAGGGGCCCATGAGACAGGGGGTGCGCCCTACAGGGGTGGTGCGCCCTCCTCTCTTGTGGCCTGGTGCTTGGCCCTCCTGTAGTGTTTTCAGTGCCTAAAATCCTCAAATATTCCAGAAAAAATCATACTAAATTTGCAGGGCATTTGGAGCACTTTTATTTTTGGACTATTTTTTAATGCACGAATAATTCAGAAAACAGACGGATAATACTATTTTTGCTTTATTTATTCTAAAAAACAGAAAGTAAAAGGAGGGTACAGAAGGTTGTGCCTTCTAGTTTCATCCGTCTCGTGATCATAAAAATGAACCCACTAACAAGGTTGATCAAGTCTTGTTAACAAACTCATTCCGAATAACACGGAACCGGAGAAATTTCGAATAACACTAAGTTACCACAACGGGGATATGAAAATCCCCAACAATAAGAATATCATACTTTTCCTTGACAATAGGGAGAGGAAATTCTAAATCTCCAAAAATGATAGTTGGAACTTTTTCAATAGAATTGATGCTATGAACTTGAGATTGTTTCCTCGGAAAGTGTACCGTATGCTCATTACCATTAACATGAAAAGTGACATTGCCTTTGTTGCAATCAATAACAGCCCCTGCAGTATTAAGAAAAGGTCTACCAAGGATAATAGACATACTATCGTCCTCAAGAATATCAAGAATAAAAAAGTCCGTTAAGATAGTGACATTTGCAACCACAACAGGCACATCCTCACAAATACCGACAGGTATAGCAGTTGATTTATCAGCCATTTGCAAAGATATTTCAGTAGGTGTCAACTTATTCAATTCAAGTCTATGATATAAAGAGATAAGCATAACACTAACACCGGCTCCAAGATCACATAAAGCAGTTCTAACATAATTTCTTTTAATAGAGCATGGTATAGTTGGAACACCCGGATCTCCAAGTTTCTTTGGTATTCCACCCTTAAAATTGTAATTAGCAAGCATGGTGGAAATTTCAGCTTTCGGTATCTTTCTTTTATTTGTGATGATATCCTTCATATACTTAGCATAAGGATTTACCTTAAGCATATCAGTTAAGCGCATACTAAGAAAATAGGTCTAATCATTTCAGCAAAGCGCTCAAAATCCTCATCATCCTTTGACTTGGATGGTTTAGGAGGAAAGGGCATGGGTTTCTGAACCCATGGTTCTCTTTCTTTATCGTGCTTCCTAGAAACAAAATCTCTCTTATCATAACGTTGATTCTTTGATTGTGGGTTACAAGATCAACAGCAGGTTCAATCTCTACATCGTTGTTCTTGCTAGGTTGAGCATCAACATGAACATTATCATTAGGTTCATGTTCATCACCTGATTGAGTTTCAGCATCAGAAATAGAAATATCATTGGGATTCTCAGATGTGTCTACAGTAGGTTCACTAGAAGCATGCAAAGTCCTATCATTTTTCTTTTTCTTATTTTTAGAAGAACTAGGTGCCTCTAAATTGTTTCTCTGAGAATCTTGCTCGATTCTCTTAGGGTGGCCTTCAGGATACAAAGGTTCCTGAGTCATTCTACCAGTTCTAGTAGCCACTCTAACAGCAAAGTCATTTTTATTATTTAATTCATCAAGCAAATCATTTTGAGCTTTAAGTACCTGCTCAGCTTGGGTAGCAACCATAGAAGCATATTTGCTAATGCGGGAAAGTTCATCTTTAACTTTAGCCAGATTATCACCTACGCGTCCTATCTCGAAAGCATTATTCTTTAACTCTCTACCAACATAAGCATTAAAACTTTCTTGTCTAGCCATAAAGTCATCAAATTCATCTAAGCAAGGGCTATGAAATTTAGTAGAGGGTATTTCAACTTTATCATATCTATAGAGAGAATTTACCTTTACTACCTTTGTTGGGTTATCAAGACAATATGGTTCTTCAGGCGGAAAATTAAGACCATGTATTTCTTCAATAGGAGGTAAATTCTTAACATCTTCAGCTTTAATACCTTTTTCTTTCATTGATTTCTTTGCCTCTTGCATATATTCAGGACTAAGAAATAAAACACCTCTCTTCTTCGGAGTGGGTTTAGGAATAGGCTCAGGAGTTGGCTCAATTGGTTCAGGAATTACTTCAGGAACTGGCTCAGGAAGAGTCCAATCATTTTCATTAGTCAACATATTACTCAATAATATTTCAGCTTCGTCGACTGTTCTTTCCCTGAAAACACAACCAGCACAACTATCCAAGTAGTCCTTGGAAGCATCGGTTAGTCCATTATAAAAGATATCAAGTATTTTGTTTTTCCTAAGAGGATGATCAGGCAAAGCATTAAGTAACCGGAGAAGCCTGCCCCAAGCTTGTGGGAGACTCTCTTCTTTGATTTGCACAAAATTATATATTTCCCGCAAGGCAGCTTGTTTCTTATGAGCAGGGAAATATTTAGCAGAGAAGTAATAAACCATATCCTGGGGACTACGCACACAACCAGGAGCAAGAGAAATATACCAAGTCTTAGCATCACCCTTTAATGAGAATGGAAATATCTTAAGGATATATAAATAGCTAAACTTCTCATCATTAGTAAATAGGGTGGCTATATCATTCAACTTGGTAAGATGTGCCACAACAGTTTCAGATTCAAGGCCATAAAAAGGATCAGATTCAACTAAAGTAATAATATCAGGATCAACAGAGAATTCATAATCCTTATTAGCAACACAAATAGGTGAAGTAGCAAAAGCATGATCGGGTTTCATTCTAGCATTAAGGGACTGCTGCTTCCATTTAGCTAATAATTTCTTAAAATCATTTCTATCATTGCAAGCATGAATTTCCATAGCAGCTGCTTCATTCATAACATAACCCTTAGGAACAACAGGTAATACATAATCATTGGGCGAACCTTCATCATCACTATCATCAATAATAGGTTCTTCAATATTTTCATCCCCCCTAACTCTAGCAAGTTGTTCATCAAGAAATTCACCTAATGGCAAAGTAGTATCACGTACAGAAGTAGTTTCATCATGCGTAGCAGAAATGGCATCATCAATAACATGTGACATATCAGAATTCATAGCAGTAGTAGGTTTAGGTGTCGCAAGGCTACTAATAATGGAAGGAGAATCTAGTGTAGAGCTAGATGGCAGTTCCTTACCTCCCCTCGTAGTTGATGGCAAAATAGTAGTTCGATCGTCTTTCATGTTCTTCATAGTGATCAACAGATATAAATCCCAAGTGACTCAGAGGATAGAGCTATGCTCCCCGGCAACGGTGCCAGAAATTAGTCTTGATAACCCACAAGTATAGGGGGTCGCAATAGCTTTCTAGGGGTAGAGTATTCAACCCAAATTTATTGATTCGACACAAGGGGAGCCAAAAGAATATTCTTGAGTATTAGCAGTTGAGTTGTCAATTCAACCACACCTGGATAACTTAGTATCTGCAGCAAAGTGTTTAGTAGCAAAAGTAAAGACAAATGTTTTTGGGTTTTTGTAGTAGTTGTAACAGTAGCAACGGAAAAGTAAATAAGCAAAGAACAATATGTGAAAAGCTCGTAGACAATGGATCAGTGATGGATAATTATGCCGGATGTGATTCCTCATGCAATAGTTATAACATAGGGTGATATAGAACTAGCTCCAGTTCATCAATGTAATGTAGGCATGTATTCCGTAAATAGTCATACATGCTTATGGAAAAGAACTTGCATGACATCTTTTGTCCTACCCTCCCGTTGTAGTGGGGTCCTTACGGAAACTAAGGAATATTCTCCTTTTAATAGAGAACCGGAACAAAGCATTAGCACATAGTGAATACATGAACTCCTCAAACTACGGTCATCACCGAGAAGTGTCCCGATTATTGTCACTTTGGGGTTGTCGGATCATAACACATAATAGGTGACTATAGACTTGCAAGATAGGATCAAGAACACACAGGGGGCCCCTCTTCGGAGCCCCGAACGGACTCCAGATCAGCCCTCCCGAGAGAGATAAGGGCTTGGCGGCGGCTCCGTGTCGTAAAACGCGGTGAAACTTTCTCTCTGATTTTTTTTCTCCCCAAACGTGAATATATAGAGTTTGAGTTGACGTCGGTGGAGGTCCAGGGGGCCAACGAGATAGGAGGCCACGCCCTGGAGGGGCGCCCCCTGTCTCGTGGACAGGCTGTGGGCCCCTTGGCATTAATTCTTTCGCCAAAAATTCTTATTAAATCCAAAAAGTGCCTCCATGGATTTCCAGGACATTCCGAGAACTTTTCTTTTCTACACATAAAACAACATCATGGTAGATCTGCTGAAAACAGCATCAGTCCGGGTTAGTTTCATTCAAATCATGCAAGTTAGAGTCCAAAACAAGGGCAAGAGTGTTTGGAAAAGTAGATACATTGGAGACGTTACACGTTATAGATGGGCTACATGCATGTCCTCCTCTAGGTTCCAGTCCGAGGTGTTGTTCATGGATGGCACGATCCATAGCGGTGGGCAACGGGAATCATTGACGCAGCTTTCTAGTCCGGTTCCACACGATGGAGACTCATACAAGCTGAAGCGGCATAAATCAGGGATAGCGTGTCCCAACATGTCGTTCATCCGGCGATGCGCAATGAAGACACAACCATGCTTCATGAACGGCAGGCCTTCCGTGTCGTGCACGGAATGTGGCATCCGCTTCACAATGGGGTAGCTGTCCCCGATGAAAAGCGAGTACTCTCCAAGAGTGTTCCTCGGCACCCACGTAGCATAACGGGGGTCGAACTCGGCGCCGTTCGTCTGGTACACGCGGCATCCCAGAGCTGGACACATGGTGACGTACATAGTCAAGGTCCATGCATAATAATGTTGTGCTCAAATATGGTGGTTAGTAATACTGTGCAGCAAATAGTACTACTCCGGTATAGAGGAAGTAAAATAACCGGCTTATTATATATAGCCACTCTTGGCTACATGGATGAGATAGTAAGACATGGAAAAACAAAAATGGTGGCAGCTAGTAGGTTCAAGTCTTCAAGGGGCTAGCTAGCTATATGCGTCCTCCAAGGTAAAAAGTACTCCTACTAGTACTACTAAGTATACTACACAACAATGAAAGAGAAGGTGAGAGGGTTAATAAATGGAATACCTGGGTGATAGAGGCAAAGGTGTCCCGTCTTTTGATGAGATGATGGATATCGCTTTGGTGGAAGTCGACTTTGACGATCCGACTACGAACGTGCAAGGACGTCGCGCCTTACCAATCGGTAAACCAACTCCTAGAGGTTATTGACCACGCCGGAGCACGATCAACCTGACCACGAGGGTCTGTTTCCTGCGAGCAAACGAAGAACAAGCAAGAAACTGAGATTGCAATCTGGATATTGCGAATATAAGATGAAAGCTTTATTGATCAAGGTGGGGTCATGTGACGCCTTTGTCTGGTCGTTGAACACAAACGAAGTACGCGAAGTTGCAGCTATGGCGAACTTTAATCTAAACAAAACCCAAGGAAAATGCTACTAGATGGATCTAATTATATAGGAGCAAGGGGTGGCGGCCAAGGAGGTGGGAGAACGTCCCAAGGCAGCCTAAAACCAACCCTAGGTCGTACAAGGCTCATGGGCCCAAGTGGAGGTGACGTAACACCTTTGGACTTGTAGTTTGACTCGGATTCTGCTGCAGCGTCAGATTGTTTCGTCCATAACTCAACGCTCCGGGAGGATTTTAAGGTGATTCCAATTGGGCTGGAAAGAGAATGAAATCTACTTTCCAACAAAAAAAGAATCACCCAATTCGGAGTCCGTATGAAAACGTTGTTGACGTTTTGAGTCAGGTATGTTTGTGCAGTCCGAATCTGAGTCCAGAACGTGAGAGACTTGGACTCTATCTTCTCTTGGGCCAAAAATGACGTGAGAGAACTTTTTGAACAGCAAATAAACATCTCTTTCTTCCTTATCTTCATATGTGGATTGTACAAATGTCCTATACACCTGCAATTAGACAAAACACAAAAGTGTGTGAAGTATTTTTGTTCTGGATAACATAAATAGATTATTGAATAGTTTGCACTAGAAATCACCTGACAAATATGCATGTATGCAATATTTTTGGTCATATCTAAGGTAGTCATGTCCTCATCATCCTCCGCTTCTTGAAAATAAAGCCGTCCTCGGCTTTGCTTAATCTGAAATGTGGCTAACGAAAGAGACAAGGTGTACATGTTGTATATGTATATGTCATCCATTTTTACTTCCCTCGATTTTTGCATATATGACACATGAATAGATGAGTAACTTGCATAGTTTATAAAATCTAAAGCCAACAAATTAGCACAAGAACGAGAAGGCATGAAAATATTGTAACTCAGTTTGCACATATAAGTGAAGCTCTTATTTATTTCAAAAGATTGACAATGTTCATCATTAAACCATCCCAACATTGGTGAATAATCCTTATTTGAATCAAATTTACATGCTACAGCATGCTTAGATAAGCAAACATGCAATGAGTCATTCGACACAGAATCATCACCAAGATTAGAGGTCATATCAAAATGATTAAACATTGATTCTTTTGCATCAACAATTAATTCAATGGGTGCTCTCAAAATTGTTGGTATTTCAGTTGTTTGATCACATGGCAAAGTCAAATTATCAACATAATCCTCTAAAATAGGTGGTGTGATCAAAATAGTGGGTAGCTCAACACATGATGTATTCAAGTTAAATAGGCATGCATCATTCTCATGTAAAAGTGGAAAATCTGTACCTTTGTCATTACCTCTTATAGTCAACTCAGATGATGCAGGCACTCTCGATGGTGATGTGTCACATGTAGAGATGATGTAGTCCTCGCAACAACGGATGTGGTTGTCATAGTACGCCTAGTAGTTGAATAAACATCTGTATCAACATTTGGAATGTGCACCGTGCGCTTGTTCCCCTTGTGGGCAACACATCGTTTTATTTCCTGTCCAGCTTTGCAAGCAAGACGAAACAAATGGTCCATAGGATAACACTCTTCATGAATTAGTATCTCCTGAATATTATGGTTTAATCCTCCCCAAAATCTATCCATAAAATCTTCTTCACTTTCTTCTAAAAATGAGTGCAACAAGGTAGTTTGTAAATCATCATAATATTTTGTTACGGTGTCACTACCTTGTTTTAAATGTTCCAGTTTTTTAATCATGCCACGAGTATAATAAACATCGACGAATCTATCTCTCATGACATGTTTTAAATCATCCCAAGTATTAGGTACATAATCAGGGTGTAACCGACAATATTCACTCCACCAAACTAGAGCATAACTAGTGAAAGAACCAACCGCAACCGTAAATTTTTTACGTTCATCAAAATTATGGGAAGCAAATATATTATTTATGTCTAACTCTCATTCAATATATAAAGCAGGTCTAAAACGGCCATTAAATGGTGGTATAGAAACATGAACCTGATCATGTGCATTTGGATGTTTGTGCACCTCTCGTGACGGTTGTGGTATTTGCATAGGTGGTGGCATGTCTCCCGCGATCGACAAAGCCCATGAATTGACACTGGATCCTGTCATGATTAGTAGAACAAGAAACAAAATCCAAAAATAATGTTCCTATATCTACTAGGATGTGGTGGTAAAACGCTCACAGTAAAGCAAATATCAATGTCTTACAAGTTCTTACCATGCAGCAGGCGGTGATCGGCAACCAGCGGTGTCAAGTAACTCCGAATATTGAGTAAAGCGATTGCCAGGGGAGCGTACGTATACACGATGTAGAAATATGTGGAGCTGGGTTGGCTATATATGGTAGCAAAAGATTAGCAATAATCAATTCAAAGATGCAATGTTGAATAAACGCTCAACGACGGTACTGTGCTGGTCCTAGGCTAGACCGGACTAGAGACGCGAGCCTAGAACACTAATGAGGTCACGGCGTAGCACAACTAGCATCAATGAAGGATACTAAGTAGCTCTTGACAGCAAGATATAAGTGAAGATCACAACGGTACTGAAGATAATGATGAAAAACAACTACCAAGCAGGACATACAACAACTCTCTCTCCAACTTTCCTCTTGAAAAGTTTGAGCCAATTTTCTGATAAATTCTTTCAAAGAATGCTACTAACTCAAGCTTTCCAATGCAAAAAGAATTACTCAATTCCGAGTTGATATGAGGAGTCAAAGAATTCTAAAACTGGTCTGAAAAATTGGAACAAGCTGTGTTCACGAACTTCGGAGGGCAAAAAGACCTATTTAGAAGACGATTTTGAGGTGTCAAATATTGAACTAGATTATGCAACTATTTACATGCGGCTCATCGCTAGCTTCAATTTGAGTACTAACGGAGCCAAAACGGACTTCGTATGAGGAAGATACACCTGTTTTACTGAACAGTGCGCAAAACAGATTCTAATCTGAATTTAGGTACGAGATTGATTCTAGATAGATCCGATTTTTTTTTCTTCTCTCTTTTTTTCACGCTTTTTTTTCTTTTTCTTCTCTCTCTTTTTCTTTTTTTTTTCTTTCCTTTTTTCTCTCTATTTTTTTCTTTCTTCTTTTTCTCCCTCTTTCCAAGACAAACTAGATAAGATGCAGATTGGATCAGGCGAAGATGTGAGTGATCTCAACTATGATTATGACAATGAACAGTGCATAGCACGTGGTGGAAATTAATGGATGGGATGGTGGACAGCGGAAGGATTAATGATGCAGCGGCGGCGGGACTAATGTGAACAGAACTCGAAACTCTAAAGGAACTAGACACTAAGACCAGCAACTGACACGACGATGCAACCGATAATTCAACTATGCAAGCAATGAATAGAAAATTGCAAAGGCTCAGACTGGCTTGGATAAAGGATGAACAAATCTAACTTTTTTTTGTGGCTTTTTCATGGACTGTAGGTATGAATGACAGATGCGATCTAAACTATGAAAAACTGTAAAATCTCACCGAGCAACCTAAAAACTGATACCACTTGATAGAGGCAAAGGTGTCCCGTCTTTCGATGAGATGATGGATATCGCTTTGGTGGAAGTCGACTTTGACGATCCGACTACGAATGTGCAAGGACGTCGCACCTTAGCAATCGCTAAACCAACTTCGAGAGGTTATTGACCACGCCGGAGCACGATCAACCTGACCACGAGGGTCTGTTTCCTGCGAGCAAACGAAGAACAAACAAGAAACTGAGATTGCAATCTGGATATTGCGAATATAAGATGAAAGCTTTATTGATCAAGGTGGGTTTCTATGACGCCTTTGTCTGGTCGTTGAACACAAACGAAGTACGCGAAGTTGCAGCTATGGCGAACTTTAATCTAAACAAAACCCAAGGAAAAGCTACTAGATGGATCTACTTATATAGGAGCAAGGGGTGGCCGCCAAGGAGGTGGGAGAACGTCCCAAGGCAGCCTAAAACCAACCCTAGGTCGTACAAGGCTCATGGGCCCAAGTGGAGGTGACGTAACACCTTTGGACTTGTAGTTTGACTCGGATTCTGCTGCAGCGTCAGATTGTTTCGTCCATAACTCAACGCTCCGGACGGATTTTAAGGTGATTCCAATTGGGTTGGAAAGAGCATGCAATCTACTTTCCAACAAAAAAAGAATCACCCAATTCGGAGTCCGTATGAAAAAGTTGTTGACGTTTTGAGTCAGGTATGTCTGTGCTGTCCGAATCTGAGTCCAGAACGTGAGAGACTTGGACTCTATCTTCTCTTGGGCCAAAAGTGACGTGAGAGAACTTTTTGAACAGCAAATAAACATCTCTTTCTTCCTTATCTTCATATGTGGATTGTACAAATGTCCCATACACCTGCAATTAGACAAAACACAAAAGTGTGTGAAGTATTTTTGTTCTGGATAACATAAATAGATTATTGAATAGTTTGCACTAGAAATCACCTGACAAATATGCATGTATGCAATATTTTTGGTCATATCTAAGGTAGTCATGTCCTCATCACTGGGTAGATGGTGATGTTCCGATCGTGGTATATTGTGTGACCATGTCGCACATCAGTGGTACCATGGGTAACGACTACTAAGATAGTTGATCCCAATATGCCAAAGTTAGCTAGAAGGTTCCAGGTTAGACCGAATCGCGGATGCAAATGCACATCCAGGATCGGCGATCTTATTTTGATCGGGTAATGACTGGTCCCT
This sequence comes from Triticum dicoccoides, assembly GCF_002162155.2. Lineage (NCBI taxonomy): Eukaryota > Viridiplantae > Streptophyta > Magnoliopsida > Poales > Poaceae > Triticum > Triticum dicoccoides. Next base: position 215,436,688 of record NC_041389.1, on the reverse strand, counting down.
GCAAAAAAATGGAGTACCGTTAGGGATGCAAATGATGGTTTCTGCATTCCGTTTGTAATATCCAGTACCGTAGGATGGCAACCAGATGAAACAAGTCCCCTGGCTTGTCACCGCGAAGATGCGGCCTAGATGGCGCACGGCGTCTTCGAACGTGTAGGGGTACAAATCTGCTACCGCCAACATGCGCCAGCCTCAGCCGTTACTGCGTCTTGCATTGATGGCAATCCTTATGTCAAACACCGTGATGAGATAGTAATCGTCGTAGCCGCGTCGCTTTGTCGGCGGGTCCGCAATTTCTATCTTCTTCAATCTCATGTAGGCATCATCATACGTATTCAAGCCCAGCCAGTCCGGAAGGCCGATCCCAATGGTGGAGAAGGGGTCTACCGGAACGGCCGCACTGCTGTGGATGTTGTGCAAAATGATGGTGGTATCCGGCCAGAGGTATGCAAGCCAATCTTCGTTGGCACCGACCTAGACCTATATATAAGACGGTGGGCAGCGGAGAAATTACGGGATGAAAATGGAATAACTAAGTACTAAATGATCAAACTCCATTACTGACCTGCTCATCGGACAAAATCCAACAACCTCTCAACTTCGGCAACTCTAGCGGAGTCAACGTGCAACCGTGGCCAGGGAGCGGTGGACTGTTCGAAGGATTGTCCCATAGAAGAACCTTCTCCTCGAGGACGCATGGAAGACCAACAAGCATGGCCTTTTCCCAAGCCTGTTTAAGCAGCGTCTTGAAAAAGTTAGTGCAGGAAGCACCGAGTCTTGCGGCGGTGAGGACGTCAGAGCGGCGTGCGATTTCTCCCAAAGGATCGTCGTCCAAGGTCTCCCAACCCCGACGAGGAGGAGAACCGCCTGGCGAATCCATGGGAGCAGCGATGAACTGCCTTCTCTTCGGGGGGAGGGGAACTGGCGAGGAGGAGATAAGAGTTTAGTAACTGCAGGGCCTCGTCCCTTCCAACTGTAGATCGTTCCTCAGCGAATGGGTGAGGCTATTATTTACTACTAGTACTAGCATTATGGAACGTTATGGGATTGCATTATACTGTAAATAATAGCACTAGTAAGAAATTTTTGGCACTAGGTAGTAGTTTTTGGCGTGGATTAAGAAATTTTTGGTATGTTTTTTCCATTTTTTGTACATGCCAACTAGTGTCAAAAAACGTCTTACATTATGTGACGGAGGAGTACGTACTCGTACTGTAGCAGTACCAGTACTACTTTTCTCAACTAGTAGTGCGACGTACTGTACTTCTAGTCTAGTTTAGTATAGTGCACCAGTTTTGAACTCTTGAATCTCAGGGCCAAGGAGCTATAGTTGGAAGTGGAGGGTACTACTGTTCTCTAGAACCATCTGAAGGAAATATGCCCTAGAGGCAATAATAAAGTTATTATTTATTTCCTCATATCATGATAAATGTTTATTATTCATGCTAGAATTGTATTACCCGGAAACATGATACATGTGTGAATACATAGACAAACATAATGTCACTAGTATGCCTCTACTTGACTAGCTCATTAATCAAAGATGGTTATGTTTCCTAACCATAGACATGTCTTGTCATTTGATTAACGGGATCACATCATTAGGAGAATGATGTGATTGACTTGACCCATTCTGTTAGCCTAGCTCTTGATCGTTTAGTATGTTGCTATTGCTTTCTTCATGACTTATACAAAGTTCCTATAACTATGAGATTATGCAACTCCCGTTTACCGGAGGAACGCTTTGTGTGCTACCAAACGTCACAACGTAACTGGGTGATTATAAAGGAGCTCTACAGGTGTCTCCAAAGGTACATGTTGAGTTGGCGTATTTCGAGATTAGGATTTGACACTCCAATTGTCGGAGAAGTATCTCTGGGCCCTCTCGGTCATGCACATCACTATAAGCCTTTCAAGCAATGTGGCCAATGATTTGGTTACGGAATGATGCATTACGTAACGAGTAAAGAGACTTGCCGGTAATGAGATTGAACTAGGTATTGGATACCGACGATCGAATCTCGGGCAAGTAACATACCGATGACAAAGGGAACAACGTATGTTGTTATGCGGTTTGACCGATAAAGATATTCGTAGAATATGTAGGAGCCAATATGAGCATCCAGGTTCCGATATTGGTTATTGACGGGAAACAGTTCTAGGTCATGTCTACATAGTTCTCGACCCCGTAGGGTCCGCACGCTTAACGTTACGATGACAGTTTTATTATGAGTTTATAAGTTTTGATGTACCGAAGGTTGTTCGGAGTCCCAGATATGATCACGAACATGACGAGGAGTCTCGAAATGATCGAGACATAAAGATTGATATATTGGACGACTATATTCGGACATCGGAAGTGTTTCGGGTGATTTCAGAGAAAACCGGAGTGCCGGAGGGGTTACCGGAACCCCCCGGGGAAGTATTGGGCCTTAGTGGGCCTGAGGGGAGAGAGAGGGCAGCAGCCCAGGAGGTGCCCCCCCCCATGGGGAGTACGAATTGGACTAGGGGAGGGGGGCGCGGCCCCTCTTTCCCTCTCCCTCTCTCTCTCTTTCCTTCCCCCTTCCTCATTCCTAGTGGGACTAGGAAAGGGGAGTTCTACTCCCCTTGCTCCTTTATATACGGGGGTAGGGGGGCACCCCATGACACACAATTTGATCATCGTGATCGTTCCTTAGCCGTGTGCGGTGCCCCCCTCCACCATATTCCACCTCGGTCATATCGTTGCGGTGCTTAGGCGAAGCCCTGCGTCGGTAGAACATCATCATCGTCACCACGCCGTCGTGCTGACGGAACTCATCCCCGACACCCTGCTGGATCGGAGTCCGGGGATCGTCATTGAGCTGAACGTGTGCTGAACTCGGAGGTGCCGTACCTTCAGTGCTTGGATCGGTCGGATCGTGAAGACGTACGACTACATCAACCGCTTTTTCATAACGCTTCCGCTTTCGGTCTACGAGGGTACGTGGACAACACTCTCCCCTCTCGTTGCTATGCATCACCGTGATCTTGCGTGTGCGTAGGAATTTTTTTGAAATTACTACGTTCCCCAACACCATCGCTATACTATCAATGTAGGGGAAGTACACCTGCGTAGTGGCCTAGTGGGTACTCTCGGTGCTATATTCAGCCGCTCCTCTCACGTAGGAGTAGCTGGCCTACTCAGCCGCTCCTCTCACGCACACACTAGCAGCCTGTTTATCAGCGATGGTTACTATGGGGGCAGAACATTTGAGTTATTTGATACAGCGAGACTAGGCTTTTCACTTCCATTTGTGGAGGTGTAATGGATCTCGTCGAACTTTGTTAGTAGTTCCTTCTTTATGAATGAGATGAAGCAAAGCTTTTGCCTCCGTTTAAAAAAACACGTCAAGAGGAATTTCTTTTATAGTGGAGCCGATAATGGAGTGAAGTCCATGCGTGCAACGCCACAAGCTACAGAGTAGTAGTAGAGCACTTTACGTACAGAGCCATATTGCACATTTCCCAATGCCCCGCCCGGCTTTTCCAGCTCCTCGGGCTTAATTGGGAGGCGCTAGTTTAAATATGCTACTAGCTGATGAGGAAGCTGCAAGCGAGGTGCGGCTAGGGCGAACACGCGAGCCACGAGATGCTGGGAAGGAAAACCCGTTCACATGGCTAGGCTGTCCAGTGCACCCAGATTGTGGGGCCGCATGTCCGTTCGACTTCAAAACTCAAACTACCTGTGTAAAATATTGGCTCACAGCGAAGTGTAGTAGTACTATTTTAAAAAAAAAGGCCGACGTGCGTTCGGTCGGGATCGAACCCACAAAACAAGGTATACACTCCCGCGACCACTAGTAGTACTTGTTGGAGTACAACGTAACCTAGAATCGCCTTTTGTTGCTAGTAGTACGTACATTGTTCCTTACAAGAAACCCCTAATAATGCAAGAAACCACTAAAATGCCAAGAAACTACTACCACTTGCATACGTGGCACACTTAAGATAAGACTACCTTATCAACCATTGTACATGCTCTTACCGACAAAAATCCTCGAGTGACCTCCTACCTCCGGCCCGTCCACCTAGTCATCCTCGGCCATGGGACGCAGCTACCGCCGCCGGCAGAAGGCGAGGTCAAAACCGCCGGCGGTGCGGAGCCCATGTTGCAGCAGCACGGATGCCAGCTCCGTCCGGCGCTCGCGGCCGCTAGCAAGCCAAGATAGCTCCGTCCAGCTGCTTGTCTGCAAGGTTTGCTAGCTATATTGGCACGGCAGCGCGGCGGCTTGCTCGCGTGCGCCGCGCTGAGGCCAGCCATCTGGCTCGAGCGAAGGCCAGCATGGCGGCTTGCTCGCTCGTGAGTCACGCTCGGGCTAGCCTGCCAACCAATGTGGAGGCCAGCGCGGCATCCGGCCCGTCGGGTGGAGCGGCGGCCAACTCGCTCATCACCGGCGCCACCGACGAACACGCATCAGTACTGTTTGAAGTAATGTTCAGGAAAAATAATGATTTGAGGGGTAATAATAGGATAGAAGGTCAGATGTGGGTCCCTTGTGTCAACGATCAAACAAAATGTGTTGGTTTAAGCTACCTCGTCAGCACAGACGTGTGGGCCAACCCTCTCATAAATGGGTTTAAACAAACCTAATCAGTAGGAGTACTAGGTAGTAGTTTTTGGCGTGGATTAAGAAATTTTGGGTATGTTTTTGCTATTTTTTGTACAATAGATTCTTCCTATGGCTGGTTGAAAGTGGTAGTTTTTTGTTAAATACTCTACATATTGTAAGTAGGAGTGAAAGTTAAGCTTTGGAAGCCAATAAGCAAGGCTAGTTACATAGTGCATATGTGTACATGATTGGAAGTAAATATCAACCATGAGTGACTAATATCTTGATGGAAAACTCGAAACTATGGAATACTAGGAAAAATTGCATGGTTGGAAATACTAGCAATGTTCATGTCCATTGCAACGAATCATAATTAGAATAATACTTATTCACAAACTTGGTACAAAAGACTCTAATTTTGATATACATATGTCACTAGAGATATATTATGTTTCAATTAGAATATATTCCTTGGGCTGTTTTGGTGAGGTCAAGAAGGGATGTGGTTGGTTTTAAGATACTAATTATGGGTTTTTCTGCAAATTGGTAGACAAGTGGGATGTTGGTGAGAAAAGGCAACAACTTACCTCACAATCATTAGATGTAGATCTAATGGTCAGAGACGACGGATGGCAGACACACCAGCATCACCAACTTAGTCTTGTGTAGGAGTACTAGCAAGATCCGTGCATTGCACGGAACATCAAGATGCATTTTTTTATAAAACACTTGTTGTGATTGACCCTTGCGGGAGTAATCCCATGTGTAAAAACTAATGATATCTCGAGAAATATGAGATAAGGTGAAGAGGAGTGGGGTGTGGTGGTGGTTGGTGGTCGGACTGAGCGGGGGCACGGGGATTGACGACGCCGGCAGCGGCCACCAGGCCAGTTTGTTCAGAGGCTTCCTTTCTTAATTTCTCAACAATGAGGTTTGTTGGAGATAGGGATGAACGAGGGAAGGCCTTGTCTGCAAATGTGGAGAGGGGTGCGGGTATATTTTAGTTTAATTTCCATCCGTCAGATATAGATCGGACGGTCTATATTGCAAGATGGCACACGTACCATCATCACCAACTCGGTTTTTTTATAAGAGAAGAAATATAAGTATGGAGATACAAACGTATTATCGATACTTGCTTCCGTAAACTAGCATCTACATTCTATTCAATGCCTCGGCATGTGGGGCCTTAGCACAATGACTTCTCAACTGTGTAAAACAAAGATTTTCCCGTCGCCGACAAGGAGGGGGTGACGGCGGCGCGCTTTTTGGCTTGCTCTAGTCCTAGTAGTCATACTAGGTGCTCTAAGCACGTGTAGATTTATTCGTCTTCACGTCTCGTGTTCTCCATACTGCCACGACTATTGATGAGTAGACGGTAAGTTATTCACGGGGAAACCCTTGATGATCGTGTTTGCGAGAGAGAGAGAGAGAGAGAGAGAGAGAGAGAGAGAGAGAGATAGAGAGAGAGAGATAGTGTGCGTGTGCGATATGTTAGAGACTGGGGCAATGATAACAGATTCTTTGTGTCTATGTGTGTGGAGGATAGAGAGAGACATGTACATGGGGCTTTGTGTTGTGTAACGTGGAGACACATATACATAATTAGAGTGTGAGTGTGTGAGATATACATGCGGACATGGGGAGAGATGAGGATCCAGATAAATGGGTGTTTGTGCGTGTTTGTGTGTGTTTGTGCACGCGTTTGTGTGTGAGAGGGAGAGAGCGTACATGGAGTAGAGAGACCACTGATGATGTAAACCTAGTATAAGGGAAGGGGGAATGGTGTGACATGTGTAGTAGCGGGATATCATGGGTGCGGGCTGGGGGAGCAGACTATTTGGAAGAGACATCGAGTGTGTGTGTGGGAGAGGGTTGTGAGAGCGAGAAAAAGAGAGAGCTAGCAACGGAGAGAGAGATAGAGAGGAAGAGAGGGGGCGAGAGGTGTCGTTTGTGTCCATAAATGGCGTATAGATAGGAAGACAATGTTGATGTTGTCCGAAATTGACCTATGAACGGAGACGCAAGGGAAGCGAGTCATCATGTGTGTGATAGGGACTTCATGAGGGATCTAGAATAGATGGTGTAGAGAACAATGTGCGAAATCGAGAACAATTATACATTAGGGAGTTATGCAAAGAGTCACGACATATATGTATGCAGGGAAGGAGCTGGGACGGGTCCGCATGTGGGAGAGATGGAAAGAGGAGAGTGGTGCACAAGGAGACAAAGTGTGCTTGTTTGTAGTGGGGGTGGTGTGTGAGGTGAGTGCGCGAGAACCACATATCTAGGGAGATAGACGTTTGGGGGTGACGTTTTGTGTGTATGGGAAATATACACTCTACATAGTGCGTGTGCTTGGGTAAGAGAGGTAGTGGGAGACCTAGAGAGTGAGGGAAGAGATGTGTGCATGCCCGAGAGACAAAGTGATAGAGACCTATGTTGGGGTCCGGACTTTACAAGAGAGAGGGGTGTTAATGTGCTCGTGTGTTGGTGTTTGGGGGAGAGAACGACTTCTCTATGTGTGTGTGTGTGTGTGGTGGTGGGGGGGGGGGTTGACTTCAAGTAAAGAGTGAGGTGTCTATATTTGAGGGACATTAGCGTAATTGAGATATTGTGCACTCATGGTTGATCCATTTGTTTCACAGTTTGTACTATGAGATAACGATACTTTTGAGCATGCGCGATATACCTTGATGTACTAGAATTACAAACGTAAGATTGGAATTTTGGAATTTGACTCCATCATTAGCTTTTGTAATTCATTTAAACGCAGGTACATTTTTTAAGCCGGGATTTCGTGATTTCAAATTCATATATCAAACCTAGAGATATACACATACGGGCATGTTCAAACTTTATAATCATCCACTTTATTCATACACATACACATATTTGCTTTTGTCATCATATTTAGGATAAACACATTTGGAATTTCATTTGAATTGGACCGTATGATGGTATTTGCTTGTAGTAGCTCAATGATCCATATTTGAATTGAATGGACAATCTAAGTTTCAAGTTGGAGACATTGATTTTCAAAACTTGCACATTTTTTTGCGTGCAAAACAAACAAATTGTCGGCCATGATATCATAGTCGGCCGTACGAGAGCAGAATACTTATAATTTTAGGCGCCAAAAGCTTTCAAACTTCCCGCTCAAATCCAAATATCACGCACCCGAAAGTTTAGCCCTGCGATATTCCTGTTTTACCGCTGCCACATGAACAGAAAAGGGCTTCTTTGGTAAATCCATTGTTTTCCCCTCTTTGCCCCCAACATTCTTCCCCAAAGCGTAAAGATACAAGACTCAAGACTTTGGCCCGTGTCCGGATGGGACTCTCCTTTGCGTGGAAGGCAAGCTTGGCGATCCGGATATTGTGTTTCCTTCCTTGTAACCGACTCCATGTAAACCCTAGCCCTCTCCGGTGTCTATATAAACCGGAGAGGTTTGTCCTTAGAAGGCCAATCACAATTACAATCATACCATCATAGGCTAGCTCTTAGGGTTTAGCCTCTATGATCTCATGGTAGATCTACTATTGTACTACCCGTATCATCAATATTAATCAAGCAGGAAGTAGGGTTTTACCTCCATCGAGAGGGCCCGAACCTGGGTAAACATCTGTGTCCCTTGCTTCCCGTTACCATCAGCCTTGACGCACAGATCGGGACCCCCTACCCGAGATCCGCTGGTTTTGACACCGACATTGGTGTTTTAATTGAGAGTTCCTCTGTGTCGTCCCTGTTAGGCTTGATGGCTCCTTCAATCATCTTCGTGTTCGGCGTCTTCGTGCTGCGGGCCAATTCGCTTGGCCATCTCGAGCAGATCGACAGCTACGCCCCTGGCCATCAAATCAGGTTCAGAAACCTGAAATACACGGCGGATATCCATGGAGACTTGATCTTCGACGGATTCGGGCCAGCACCAGGAGCGTCGGACAGTCACGATGAGCATGGCTTAGACCTGCTGTCAGACGATGCTATGGACATCATCCCGGCAGAAGCCTTGGATCTAAATCCGAGGCAGGTTGCGTTGCCTAAGGACGGAGGGTTGGACCCCACCCCGCAGGTCGTACCCTCATCGGTGATGGAGCCGAACACATGCCTCACTTCTGAGGGAGCCTGTGATTCCGGACCCACAGACTCGTATCCGGTTGTAGGTTCCAGTCCGCACGTCCCCGAGCCCGCCGAGCCTAATTGGGCTCCGGTGATGGAGTTCACCGCGGCGGACGTTTTTCATCACTCGCCCTTTGGCGACATGCTGAACTTATTGAAGTCTCTCTCTTTGTCAGGAGACTCTGGGCCAAACTATGTCCGGCTTGAGTGTGAAGCAGACGATGACGGAATTCGTTGCCCTCCCACCACCCACTTCATTGCCATGATCGATGATCTAACCGACGTGCTTGACTTCGACTCCGAAGACATCAACGCTATGGACGACGATGTAGGAGAATTACAGGAGCCACAGCTCACAGGGCGGTGCACGGCCACCTCCTCATACGATATATATATATGGTGGACACTCCGAAGGAAACTGATGGCGATGAGGCAACGGAGGATAACCCCTCGGGAAGCAAAGCAAAACATGGGCGTCGTCGGCGCCGCTCCAAGCCCCGCCACAGCAATACCGGCCCCAGAGACGAAAGTAACCCAGATGGCGCCGAAAACGAATATGACCATAACCAGCCCGCCTTCGAGCAGGCCGAACAGGAAGACGAGCAGGTCAGCCCAGAAGAAAAGGTGACGGACGGATACCCGGAGGAGGACAACTACATGCCCCCCTCCGAAGACGAGATTAGCCTCGGCGACGACAATTTTGTCGTGCCTGAGGATCCCGTGGAGCAGGAGTGCTTCAAGCATAGTCTTATAGCCACTGCGAGGAGCCTGAAGAAGAAGAAGCAGCAACTCCAAGCTGATCAAGACCTGCTCACAAATAGATGGACTGAAGTCCTGGCTGCCGAGGAATATGGACTCGAGCGCCAAATGGCTGACCGGCCACCCCGTGGCCGGGATAAAACGGCATATCAGCCCGAATACCAGCCCGCAACCCCACGCCAAAACACTACGGCCCAAGGCAACATGCAAGACCTGCAATATATTCTGGAAAACAAAGCAGGACAGCCAAGCTCGATCTACGGATCGCGGTGGCGTGCCCCAGCGCGCGACGATGATCATTGCGCCGGATTCACCATCAACAAGTCCGGTCGGGCCGAACACAGCAACCCAGACCGATTCGAGCTGCGTAGCCACATAGCCCGGCATAGAGGCGCCGCACACCCCCTCTACTTCACTGACGAAGTAATGGATCATGAATTCCCAGAAGGGTTCAAACCCGTAAACATCAAATCATACGATGGCACAACAGACCCCACAGTATCGATCGAAGCTTTCCTTCTCCACATTCACATGGCCTGCGGAGATGATCTACACGCCATCAAGTATCTTCCCCTTAAGCTCAAAGGACTAGCCCGGCACTGGTTAAACAGCCTACCAGCAAATTCCATTGGCAGTTGGGAAAACCTGGAAGACGCATTCCTCGATAACTTCAGGGCACATATGTGCGACCACCAGACGCCGATGACCTGAGCCACATTACTCAACAGCCCAGAAAGTCAGCCCGGAAATTCTGGACTCGGTTCCTTACTAAAAAGAACCAAATAGTCGACTGTTCGGATGCCGAAGCCCTGGAGGCTTTCAAGCATAATATCTGTGATGAGTGGCTCGCTCGACACCTCGGCCAGGAGAAACCCAAGTCTATGGCAGCTCTCACAACCCTAATGACCCGCTTTTGCGCGGGTGAGGATAGCTGGTTGGCCTGCAGGGGCACCACGCCACATTCTGGCACATCGAACGGCCGCGATGCTAACGGCAAGCCACGACGTTACAGGCATAAGAGACGGAACAACAGCGACAGCACTGAAGACACGGCAGTCAATGCTGGATTCAGCGGATCTAAGTCCGGACAGTGGAAAAAGCCATTCAAAAGAATAGTCAGGGACCATCCAGTCTGGACCGCATACTGGAGCGCTCATGCCAAATTCATGGCACACCGGACAAACCAGCCAACCACACCAATAGAGACTGCTGGGTGTTCAAACAGGCCGGCAAGATAAACGCCGAAAACAAGGACAAGGGGCTGCACAGCGACGACGATGAAGAGCCCCGGCGTCCGAACACGGGGGGACAAAAGAAATTACCCCCAGGTGAAAATGGTCAACATGATATACGCCACCCACATCCCCAAGCGAGAACGGAAGCGGGCACTACGGGATGTCTATGCGATGGAGCCAGTCACCCCCAAGTTCAATCCATGGTCAGCTTGTCCGATCACCTTTGACCGTAGGGATCACCCTACTAGCATCCATCACGGCGGCTCAGCCGCATTGGTCTTAGACCCAATCATTGATGTATTCCACCTCACGCGTGTCCTTATGGACGGCGGAAGCAGCCTAAACCTACTTTATCAGGACACAGTGCGCAAGATGGGCATTGATCCTTCAAGGATCAAGCCCACCAGAACTACCTTTAAAGGTGTAATTCGTGGAGTGGAGGCCTGCTGTACGGGCTCTATAACACTGGAAGTGGTCTTCGGATCCCCGGACAACTTCAGGAGTGAAGAGCTAATCTTCGACATCGTCCCTCTCCGCAGTGGCTACCATGCACTGCTCGTACGAACTGCATTCGCTAGATTCAACGTGGTACCACATTATGCATATCTCAAGCTCAAGATGCCAGGACCGCGCGGGGTCATCACTGTCAATGGAAATATGGACCGCTCCCTTCGAACAGAAGAGCATACGGCAGCCCTCGCGGCAGAAGTACAATGCAGCCTACTCCGACAAACCAATCCGGCGACAACTTCGAGCATAGTCAGGCGAGTCCGGAGCACCCCGCAACAGGATCATCAGGAACGCCAAGAGCGTGATTAGCAGTCCGGCCTCCGCTCAAGCCCCTCCAAAGCAGCATTCGCGCCACGTGTACACAATTACGCACTCAAGATACCATGGGCATAGGAGGAGGTGCATCAACTACTCAGTCAATAAGTGCGGGTAACCGCCAAATACCTTCATACTCTTTCCCTCTTACATTTCAGGACACTGCGTTAGTGCAGCATCCTTAGAAAAGCCGAATTGCCGGACTTATATGGGAGAGACATCCAAGGAGGCAACAGACGTTGTGCACAAAAGCAAATACCCAGGTGGAATCTATTTACGATCATTATACCTGCTTTATCTATCTGTACACAGCCTGCCCTTGGATAGGGCATGTCAAATAGTCCTATTTTATCTCTGCTTAATGCATCCATTGTAAACATACGCTTAAGCGTATTTTTCGTCAATGGGAGATTATATATAGCGTCAGCTTATTATACTTATTTGAGCATTTTTTCTCTCATAAATGTCTATTTGATATTGCATCCGTACACCTTGGTGCGGTCAGTTTGCCAGGGGCTCCTCACGGCGCCCCGTAGCATGGCAAATAAAGTCCGAACACTTTCAACAATGCGGCACCCCGAACTTATAGCACTATATGCATCAGCTCTGAATCATATCTTGGGTCTACAGTTGGGATAGCCCGGCTCCTTGTTTTGGTGCCTTACGTTCCGTTATATCGGCTAAGGTAGTGTAGGGAGAACTACTGCGATTGTGTCCTGGTTCTTCCGGACGAGCACCTCAGTAGGGAAAGCCGAAAACTGACCGGCATGATGTGGCGAGAGCTGGTCGCTGTTCGAGAGGTCTTAAAATCCTTAAAGATTTTCCTGTTTAGGCGATAAATCGGCTTCGTCCGATCTAGGCGTGTATAGCGCCCCGATTCGGCCTTCCGAATTCTAGGGGCTTCGCCGAAATTTAAAATTGTAGACTTCTATGGCTAAGTGAAAGTTATAAAGCCGCATAGTCCGATTGCCTTGTTCGCTGCGCGGGACACCTCCTTAAGGGACCAAACATTTGGATAAAGAGTGTCCGGGTTTTTCACGAACACCCCAGTACTAGTTACGTGGGGGAGGAAGCCGACGACTGGCCTAATTTCATAGTTTTATAAATAGCCACACATAAGGTAATATTTTAAATAACAAAAGCGCTACATAGCGCAAGTAATTTCGTCCTTCAAATACAAACATGACAGAAGTGAATTCATTCAAAAATGGTGTCCTTGGTACATTCATCAGCCACGAGACGAGCACCCTTCATAACGCCATCATAGTACATCTCGGGATGGTGAGGCGCCTTGCCCTCCGGCGGCCATCCTTGACCAGCTTCTCCGCATCCAGCTTGCCCCAATGCACCTTGACGCGAGCAAAGGCCCAGCGGGCACCTTCGATACATACGGAGCACTTGATCACCTCCAGCCGCAGCCAGGCATCCACCATCCGCTTGATCAGGCCAAAGTAGCTACTGGGCATGAGCTCACCAGGCCACATCCGGACTATGAAACATTTCAGAGCCAGTTCGGCAGCCCTGTGGAGTTCGACCAACTACTTCAGTTGGTCACCCAGAGGCATCGGGTGTTCGGCCCCAGCATACTGGGACCAGAAGAGCTTCTCCATTGAGTTCCCCTCCCGGGCACGGTAGAACTCCGCAGCGTCTGATACGCTGCGTGGCAGATCTGCGAATGCCCCTGGAGAGCTCCGAATTCGAGTAAGTAAAAGAAACGCCTCCTCCACATGTTTTATTTGCATAAAGAACTTCTTACCCGCTGCTATCTTCTTGGCCTCCTGGATCTCCTGCTGTGCTTTCTCGGCTTTGGCCTTGGCGTCTTTTAAATTCACAAGGGCCTTCGGAAGCTCGGCCTCTTTCGCCTTCAGATCATGCTCCACGGACTCGTACTTCTTGCCAAGGTCCTGGAGCTCTTGCTGTACCTCACCTACCCTAGCATTTTGCTTTTCACGCTCCTTACATTCTGAGGCCGCCTTGTCTTCAGCCTCGGACAACGCCTTTTTCAGGGACGCCACTTGGGCGGTGGCCCCTGTTACAGAGTCATGACACTTAGGTGTTAGACTCACCAATTCTGCCTATCCTTAAATGTATGAGCGGGAATCACTTACCCTTGTTCTCTTCGAGCTGCCTCTTCGTGAGGTCGATCTCACCATGCGCCTGCTCCAGGTCCCGCTTTAGTTTGGCAACCTCGGCAGTACGGGCAGCAGCAGCAAGCAGCACAACCTATGTTTGGCTTTTCTTTCCGAACACCAAATAGAGTATCAGGGGCTACTACCTATCGGGTGGTAATTTCGCACATATTTATTACTTACCTCAAAACCTATCAAGAGGCTGGTGCAAGCTTCGGTTAGTCCGCTTTTGGCGGACAAAACCTTCCGAATCACCGCACTCATGAGAGTACGGTGCTCTTCATCCATGGAAGCGCTGCGAAGCGCTTCCAGCAGACAGTCCGGCGCCTCATGCGCAATGGAAGTCCTCGATACAGACGGCTCGCCCTCCCTAATGAGGGGTCGCCCGCCTGAGTCCGGAACCATCGAAGGTTCCGGAATTGTGTTCGGCTAAGAGCCCGGCTGGCCATGGCTCTCATCGACACGATCCGCGGGGATCTTGAACCCCGCGTGTCTGACGTCTAGGACCCCGCCTCGGGGCGTCTCCAGGGTCACCTTCCCCCGCTCTGTGGGCCTTTGGGACAACACGTCCGTGTCATCCGCGGGTTGAGGAGTAGTGGCTGTCGGAAGCGAATTCATCTCCGAAGCGCTCAGGGACTCGGAGGAAGATACCTCGGGGTGATCCCTGGCCGGACTGCACATAATGTTCGGCGTTAAACGAAAGCTACAGAGTGAAGTTTTGACGGAGTGCGGACACTTACGATCGCACTAGGGGCTTCCCCCGCGACAGCCACCCCTCTCGCTGAGAGCGACCGTGGCGGAGTAGTCCGGAAGGGGCACCTTCCCCTTCTTGGACGCCCCAGCCTCCCCTCCCGGGGCGGCTTTCCTCTTCTTCTCCCCCTAGTGTGGGAAGGTAGAATCTCTTCCTGATTCCCCCCGCCTCTGCGGGAGGAATCTGCCTCGTGGTCGTCAGACGATAGGGGTATGACGGCCTTACGGCGAGGGCCTTTTCCGGCCCCCTGGTCCGCCTGCCCTGGATCCTCATCCTTTCCAGATGGGGCGTCTTCTTCTTCTTCCTCCTCCCCTTCGTGGGAGGAGTCCGCCTCGTTGTCTTCGGACGAGGCTTCCGGCACAACCTTACGCCGGAGACCCTTTCGGATCCCCGGGGCCTTCTTCTCGACCTTCTTCTCCGGCACCTTGTACGGTGCCGGGACCAGCATCTCCGTCAGGAGAGCATCAGCTGGGCCTTCTGGCAGCGGAGCCGGACAGTAAACCTGATCCACTGTCTCCACATAATCCTGAAGCAAACATGCATAATTACTTAAGGCTCTCCCATGAATATATTGGAAAGAACCAGGTCCGGTGTCAGTCTGAGAACTCATCGGACTAGGAGCCCACGCGGCGTGAAGCCCGCGGCCCTCGGATGTGGGAGGAGGTACTTCAGAGGCCTTGAATAGCACCTTCCATGCGTCATGTCGTAGAGCTTCAGGAGCGTTCGGTGTTCGGTCGGGACGAACTCCCACAGATTGACTCCCCGCCTCTGGCAGGGCAGGATCCGACGAACGAGCATGACCTGGATCACATTGACAAGCTTGATGTTCTTGTCTTCATGCTTTTGATGCATGTCTAGAGTCCGTCGGCTCCGTAGAACCGCCCCAGGACAGTCCTTTCCCAGGAGGTGAGCCGCATGGGGGCTCCGGATCTGAATTCGGGGGCCGCAGCCCAGTTGGCGCCGCGCGGCTCGGTGATGTAGAACCACCCCGATTGCCATCCTTTTACGGTCTCCACAAAGCATCCGTCGAGCCATGTGACGTTGGGCATTCTACGCACCATGGCCCATCCGCACTCCGCTTGTTGGCCGCTTACGACCTTCGGCTTCACGCAAAAAGTTTGCAGCCATAGGCCGAAGTGACGCCGGATGCGGAGGAAGGCCTCGCACAAGACGATGAACGCCGAGATGTTGAGGACGAAATTCGGGGCTAGATCATGGAAATCAAGCCCATATTAGAACATGAGCCCGCGGACGAAGGGATGGAGTGGAAATCCCTGTCCACGGACGAAGTGGGCGACGAATACGACCCTCTCGTGGGGTCCTGGGGTCGGAATGACCTGCCCGGCATCTGGTAGACGGTGCGCTATGTCCGCAGCCAAGTATCCGGCCACCCGAAGATTTGCGATGTGCTTCTCCTTGACGGTGGAAGCCATCCACTTGCCTCCTGCTCCAGACATGTTTAGCTGTGCCGAGAAGACTTGGGCTTGGGCGCTGGAGCTCGAGGGGGCAATAGTGGGCAAAGGAGGAAGAAGGCGTGGGTGAAAATGGGGGAATCTTATCCCTTTATAGAGGAGCCAAAAGCGGTGCGCCTCCCCAATTGCCCGTTGAGAATCGCTTGTTTCCCAAGTGCCACGATTAATGGCACGGTTAGATTACCCATACCCATATTGATGAGAATCCCGTGATAAGGGGACACGTTCTTTGCTTTGAAAAGACGTGTCAAAGAAACCGCCTCGCAATGTGCGCTGTAGCTGGTTGTGGGAAAACAGATCGAATAATGATCTGACCATAATAACATGCCACGTCATCAGAAAAAAGTTGTCAACGGATTGCATTTGTGAAATATCATTCTCTCTATGGTGGCATATGAAGATCATCCCACAGTTCCGGACACGGTCTAAGTGTTCGATGATGACTTTGGAGTATTCGGAGGAGGAACCCGCCTTGCAATGCCGAAGACAATACTGCGCGCCGGACTCATCGTCATTGAAGACTGGTTCAGGGCTACTGAGGGAGTCCTGGATTAGGGGGTATCCGGACAGCCGGACTATGTGCAACGTCCGGATTATTGAAGCGTGAAGATACTAGACTCAAGACTTCGGCACGTGTCCGGATGGGACTCTCCTTTGCGTGGAAGGCAAGCTTGGCGATCCGGATATTGTGTTTCCTTCCTTGTAACCGACTCCATGTAAACCCTAGCCCTCTCCGGTGTCTATATAGACCGGAGAGGTTGGTCCTTAGAAGGCCGATCACAATTACAATCATACCATCATACGCTAGTTCTTAGGGTTTAGCCTCTATGATCTTGCCGTAGATCTACTCTTGTACTACCCATATCATCAACATTAATCAAGCAGGAAGTAGGGTTTTACCTCCATCGAGAGGGCCCGAACCTCGGTAAACATCTGTGTCCCTGTAAGTGCATCTAGTGCCCCTTAGTGATTTTGGTGTATTGAAGACTTATAGGTTAAGGGACTGATGCGTTTGTGAGTGTACACAGGTCTATAAGTCTATGAGGAGTTTGATATTTACAGAGAAAGTCGACCCCTAAAAATGAAGTTCTTCGACTGAAGACTTTGATATTCTGAAGACTTTCTGAAGACTTTGAAAGTGAAGAAATTGGTGTGACCTTGAAGACTTGATATTCATTTGAGGAACATGAAGCGTGAAGACTTTTGTTTTCATAGTTTCGTTTTCTCCTTCTTGAGTCATAGGAAACACCATACTGTTAAAGGGGATCGAGGAAATACGAAGGAAAAATTTCCATGTGATGCTCAACTCAAAATCCTACACCTACCAATCCCTTCGAGTGAAGCCATTGGAAATCTCATACAGTTCAGTCAATTTCTTCAGTGACAGAGACGTAGTTCTTCTGGTCACTGAGGACTTTGCTCTGACTAAGGAGTTAGGAATTCTCCAGTGCGAATTTCCTACACAGTGAGGAACATGATAGCCCTGAGGAACTTGAGAGTCAAATTTCTGACCGTTGATGTGCTGCGCGCCGGCTGTCCAAAATATCTTATCCACCTAACGGTCATATGATTGAAGGGCATTTATGTATTATCATGTCGGGCTGCTCCCTAGGCTATAAATAGCCGCCCCCTACAACCACTAGTTGGTTGGCTGCTCCGAGAGAACTTGACACTTGTCATTTGAGAGCAACCCATCCTCCGAGGAATTTGAGCGAAAATCATCAAGTGAGGAAAATCCCAAAACCAAACCCCCACAAACCCAAAGTGATTGAGCATCACTAAAGAAATTGATCTTGCGTGGATCCGACGCTTGTTACCTTTGAAGACTGTGCTTCTTCCAGACGGTTAGGCGTCAAGGTCTAGAGCATCCAAGAGGAATTGTGTATCGCTGAGTGACCAAGTCTGTGAAGGTTTGGAAGTCACCTGAAGACTTACCACGAGTGATTGGACGAGACCTGCGTGGTCTTAGTTCAAGGAGAATACGGTGAGGACTGGGTGTCCTGAGTTGCGGCTCAGAGACTGGGTGTTCGGGACTGCGTGTCCTCGAGTTTAAATACTCAGCCGCTCAACCAGACGTACAACTGAGACAGCAGTTGGAACTGGTTTACCAAATCATTGTCTTCATCAACTAACTGGTTCTATTTCCTCAACCCTTCCATTTCCTCATTACTGTGTTGAATGTTGTTCATATCTGTGCTTGAAGACTTTGATTGAAGACTTTCTCAATTTCCTCAATTCAATTTCTTCAGTCTGTTTGTCTTCATCTTGTTATCCTGTGTTTACGCTTTCTGTACTCTGTGATAGTCTTCATTTCATCATGATGACTATGCTTGTATCCTGTTATGTTTACTTCTGAGTACTTATTCCGCTGCAAGTAGTTCTTCGCTAAGGAATTTCCTCACCGGCAAATTCCTCAGTGAAGAATTCATAAAAATCGCCTATTCACCCCCCCTCTAGTCGATATAACGCACTTTCAATTGGTATCAGAGCAAGGTACTCCCTTGTTCTGTGTGATTTTGGTTTAATCGCCTGGAGTTTTAGTTATGTCGACCGCAGGTATGAAGAAAGTGACATGCCCTATCTTTGACGGTCATGACTATCCCAAGTGGAAGGCCATGATGAGGAAGCGCCTCATGGCAAGGAACAACGAGCTATGGACCGTCACTGAGATTGGTCTTACTGATCTATGCAAGATGGTGGATGCTGATGATATTCGCAAGTACACTCGACTTGACATCATAGCGAAGGATATCATCTGCTCCTGCCTATCCAGAGATCAATTCGGGCGAATTATGCATCTTGGCAATTCGAAGCTCATCTGGGACCGAATCTCTGATGTCTATGAAGGTCATCGAACTCGTCATGATCCCTGGTTTGAGGACTTCAAGGAATCTCTCAAAACGATGACTTTCGAGCCAGAATCATCATCTTCTGCATCATGTCTCATGGCAAACGGTGCTGAGGTAACCGAATGCTCCTCATCCGAGTCTTGTGGTGATGAATCTGATAATGATGAATCTGATAGTGATGAATCTGATGATGATATTGAATCTTGTTATACCAAACTTGTTTGCATTGCCACTAAACAACAAACAGCTTTAGAACAAGTTCAAGATATGCTAGACAGGAGTGATGATATGTTGCGCAAAGAAATGGATCAGTCAAAAGCATTGGGTGAATGTCTTCAGAGAATTCACTCCAAGTTTGACGTCCTTCAAGATCAACATAATACCCTCTTGACTGATCACGAGAAGCTTTCTTCTGAATCACTTCAGAGAAAGGAAGATCTTGAAAAGCTAAGAGTGTGTTATGAAGATCTTCAGAAGGAGCGCGATTCATTACTAGCTCAACAAATCAGCGCTTCTCAGGAAGAATTTGTTCCTCCATGCTTAAAGTGCATTGAACGTGAATCTGCTAATTCTTCACCTGAATGTTCAAATATTCAACTGTTACAAATTCTTCATCTGCCTCTGCTATCACTAATTCCTCACCTGAGGACATTGCTAGTATCACTGACAATGCAGGGCTGAAGGAATTGTACATGACAGGCATGTACAAAAGCCTCAAAGGGCATCAGACTCTATGTGATGTGCTTAAAAAGCAGATCCTCAACAGAAACCCTAGAAAAGAGGGTATTGCCTTTGAGAGGAAACTTAATGCTGATGGAACATATTGGAAGCCTGAGTAGTACCCCAAAACCTCATGGGTTGCTGCAAAGGGACCTCCAGTTGATCCATCTAACTTATCTGGCTTTACATGTGAATCTCCTCATTCTTCTGATGAGTCATTTGACTCCAACTATAAACTATTCAAAAATCAGAATGGTGAAGTATTTGCTAGATATGTTGGCACTAACTGCAGGAACGGTGCCCCTATGAAGAAAATCTGGGTTCCCAAAAGTTATGTTGAAAGTCTTCAGGTGAATGTCCTCATGACACCACCTGTGAAGAACAGGAACCCCAGATCAAATTCTTCATATGGACCAAATTCTTCATATGGATCCAAGTCCTCATATGGACCAAATTCTTCACATGGATCAAATTCCTCAACTGGATCAAAGTCCTCATATGATTATCATCGTGCTAACAACTCTGTCTCGCAGGGTAGAGCTAAGGGCTATGAATATGTGCATTATTCTTCAAACCATTATGTTCATAAGTCCTCGAAGAATTACTTTGCTTATTCATATGCTTACCCTAACCCATCTTATGTGAAACGAAACGGTTTGGCATCTTTGCCCCCATTCTCACATGGTGCTCGCAGAATGATGAACTCTTTACCACCCCTTCAGATGTGGGTGGTGAAGAAAAAGAACTAATTCTTCTGCAGGGTCAGGTCTCTAGACGTGCTCTAACGTCTGAAGAATTTGCTGGGGACCTGACGAAATGCCTGAAAGGATGCATGCGAATCATGATGAAATGAACTTTCATTTCACACGTCCTCATACTGCTATATCTGTCTACTGCTTGATGAAATTCATCTGATGAACTTGATATCATATTCTTCACTGATGAAGCATATGAGATTGTAAGCTACACTAATTCATCTACATGATGATCAACCCAAAACCACTGAATGGGTCCTCGATAGTGGATGTACAAATCACATGACTGGTGACAAGAATCTATTGATGGATGCTCCCTTATCACCATCACCCCTGAAGCATATCATCTTTGCTGACAAAGGCAAAAGTCAGGTATTGGGTCTTGGTAAGGTTGCAATCTCTAAGGATAAACACATGGACAAAGTCATGCTTGTTGAGTCCTTAGGATACAATCTAATGTCAGTCTCAATGCTTTGTGATCTTGATATGGTTGTTGTCTTTGGCAAGTATCACTGCGTTGTGATTATGGAAGCTGACAATTCCAAAGTCTTCGAAGGCTTTAGGAGAGGAGATTTGTATATTAATGATTTCTCTACAGGACCACAACCAGCCGTGTGTCTACTTGCAAAAGCTTCAGAAGGATGGCTATGGCATCGACGACTTGGTCATGCAGGCATGAGGAATTTGAACATGCTTGCGAAGAAGAAGCATGTCATTGGCATTGAGAATGTCAAATTCCTCAAGGATCACTTATGCGGAGCTTGTGAAGCTGGAAAAATGACCAAGGCCAAGCATCCAGCGAAGACTATCATGACCACTACACGTCCATTCGAATTGCTTCACATGGACCTCTTCGGACCTAATCATTACTCAGCAGTCACTAATGATGCATCTCTATATGGTTTTGTCATTGTTGATGATTACTCTCGATATACATGGGTACACATTGTTACTTACAAACATGAAGTGCAGGAAGTCTTCAAACGATTTTCCTAGAGGGCTTCAACCAACTTTGGTGTGAAGATCAAGCATATCAGAAGTGATAATGGAACTGAGTTCAAGAATTCCGGTCTTGATGCCTATCTTGATGAACTTGGTATTACTCATGAGTTATCTGCTCCCTATACTCCTCAGTAGAATGGCGTCGTGGAGCGCAAGAACATAACTCTTGTTGAGATGGCTCGCACTATGCTTGATGAATACAAGACACCTCAGCGTTTTTGGATTAATGCAATTGATACTGCTTGCCACATCATCAACAGAGTATATCTTCACAAATTCTTCAAGAAGACGGCCTATGAACTCCTCACTGACAAGAAACCCAATGTGAGTTATTTCAAAGTCTTCGGTGCTAAATGCTGGATTAGAGATCCTCACCACAACTCTAAATTTGCACCGAAAGCACATGAAGGTTTTATGCTTGGTTACGGAAAGGACTCGCACACCTACAGAGTCTTCAACATTGTTCTTCACAAGATTGTTGACACTGTAGATGTGCGGTTCGATGAAACTAATGGCTCGCAAAGAGAGCACCTACCTTCCGTGTTAGATGAACCAGCACCTGAGGATGCTATCAAGCTCAAGGTAACTGAGGATATCATTCCAACTGA
This sequence comes from Triticum dicoccoides, assembly GCF_002162155.2. Taxonomy (NCBI): domain Eukaryota; kingdom Viridiplantae; phylum Streptophyta; class Magnoliopsida; order Poales; family Poaceae; genus Triticum; species Triticum dicoccoides. The sequence goes on along the minus strand of NC_041389.1, from coordinate 215,414,893 downwards.
AGAATCTCCTGAAGAATTCATTCCTGTCCATGAAGAACGTCGAGCTGATGCACCTGAAGAACATGATGAGGAAAATGGTGCTGAAGAAAATGCTAATCAAAATCCTCAGCGACAACCAGCTCACCCTCGCATTGCAAAAGAAGTGCAAGTGGAGAAGATCATCGATGACATTACCGCACCAGGTCCTCTCACACGCTCAAAAGCTTCACATTTATCTAACTTTTGTGGGCACTATGCTTTTGTCTCTATCACAGAGCCCACTAAGGTAGATGAAGCATTTCTGGAGCCAGAATGGATTCAGGCTATGCAAGAAGAACTACATCAGTTCGAGCTTAACAATGTCTGGGAATTGGTCAATCGCCCAGATCCTTGCAAGCATAATATCATTGGCACAAAGTGGATCTACCGCAACAAGCAAGATGAAAATGGCCTTGTGGTGAGGAATAAGGCACGACTAGTAGCTCAAGGCTACACACAGGTTGAAGGAATTGATTTCGATGAAACTTTTGCACCTGTTGCTAGACTTGAGGCTATTCGCATATTACTTGCCTATGCTAACCATCATGATATCATCTTATATCAAATGGATGTGAAAAGTGCATTCGTCAATGGTAAGCTTGAGGAAGAAGTATATGTTGCTCAACCCCCAGGTTTTGAAGATCCAAAGAATCCTGACAAAGTCTTCAGACTCAATAAGGCCCTCTATGGCCTCAAGCAAGCCCCTCGGGCGTGGTATGATACATTGAAGGAATTCTTCGTGAAGAATGGCTTCACACCCAGTTCACTCGACCCTACTCTTTTTACTAAATCATATGATGGTGAACTGTTTGTGTGCCAAATATATGTTGATGATATTATCTTTGGCTGTACTGACCAACATTATAGTAATGAATTTGCCTATATGATGAGTGAAGAATATCAAATGTCTATGATGGGAGAGTTGAAATTCTTCTTAGGTCTTCAAATTCGTCAGCAGCGCAATGGCATATTCATATCTCAGGAGAAATACCTCAAAGATGTACTGAGGAAATTCGGCATGCAAGATTGCAAAGGCGTCAAAATTCCTATGCCCACAAATGGCCATCTATGCACTGATGAAAATGGTATTGACTTCGATCACAAGGTATACCGCTCCATGATTGGTTCTTTATTGTACTTATGTGCATCTAGGCCAGATATAATGCTTAGTGTTTGCATGTGTGCCCGATTTCAAGCTGCACCGAAGGAATCACACCATAAGGCTGTGAAGCATATTCTTCGATATCTAGCTCACACACCAACACTAGGATTATGGTACCCCAAGGGCTCTACTTTTGATCTCATTGGATATTCTGACTCTGACTATGCTGGTGATCGTGTGGACCGCAAATCAACATCTGGCACTTGTCATTTCCTCGGACGATCTTTGGTCTGTTGGTCCTCGAAGAAACAGAACTGCGTATCACTGTCTACTGCTGAAGTTGAATACATTGCTGCTGGCTCTTGCTGTGCTCAACTGCTTTGGATGAAGCAAACCCTCAAGGACTACGGCATCAACATGAAGAATGTGCCTCTCCTCTGCGACAATGAGAGTGCCATCAAGATTGCTCACAACCCAGTTCAGCACTCGAAGACAAAGCACATCCAGATTCGTCATCATTTTCTTCGTGATCATGTGTTGAAGGGCGATATCTCCATCGAGCACGTGAAGACTGAAGAACAGCTAGCTGATATCTTCACTAAGCCCTTGGATGAGAAGAGATTAGCAAGTTGCGGTGTGAGCTAAATATCTTAGAATCTTCGAATGTTCTTTGAAAAGGACACACATCCTAACCCTTATGCAGAATTGATGACTTAGATGTGCAACACATGAAGAAACGTTTTTCTTCAGTCAATGAAGAATAACACTCTAAGTGTGAAGAAATTAATGAAGAATTTGATTCTCAGAACCCTACGACAATTGTACGCGGTGTCTGAAATCATCATTCTTATACGGTGGGACACGCCACCACAAAAAGTTGAAAATCTTCAATTTGAATTTTTCCTCATTTTTGAAATTCTTCAGTTTTTCAAATTCTTCAACTTTGCAAAATCTTCACTGTTTCCGTCGTTTTTCTTCATTGGCCATATATATATATGAGTTTATGTCCTCTACAGCATTCACTTATTGCTATTTCTTCAAGTTGTGATTTCTGCTAAGTGAATGTGATCGGACCCTTCCCCCTCTATGCTATACTCAACCCAATCTATTCACAAATTCTTCATGTGCGTTCTAATTGAAACTCGTTCAAAGTCTTCACTGTGTCCTTGACAGCTGAAGAAATTGCGAACGAAACTTTAAAACAAATCTTATCCAGATTTTTGGTTTTACCGCTCAAACCGTTCCGCATCCCACGATGCATTAGTTTATTCACCCACGATCTTACATGATCTCATCTGCACAGTACGTGGGTGACACATGTCACGTGAAGGAGAAAGGGTAGGGGCATGTTCGTCCCAAAATCTTTGGGCGAACAGTTTTTACCGTGGCTATAAATACCCCTCTCCCCTTCCTCACTTCATTTACTCCGCTCGGTCGCTGTCTCTCGCTCGAGCTTCTCAAACCCTAGCGCCGCCGCTACTCCATTGTCGCCGGTGAGGAAGAGCTTCACTGCCTCGACCTCGTCGCCGTTGTACTCGCGCGGGCTGCGGAAATCTTCACTCCGCCGCCGCCGTAGCTGTTTCCCTCTGCCAAGTTAGGGCGTGGGAGATCGAACCGGACGAACTTCACACCTGTTCATCTCAGTTCGTCGTGTTCTTCGGTTCGGGTAATTAAAAGTTACTTTTATTACTCACTTTGATTCTTAAACTTTCCTAAAAATCTTCAAAGGTGTTTTATTCTTCAAATCTTCACACATATGAACACCTCACACACTGTATGCTCTTGATCCATTTCTCGAAGCACTCATTTTCTTCAAGATTCCTCAATTGTGTGGATTTTCGATATGTACAACTCTGGAACCTAAGACAAAGAGCGCTTAGTGAAATTCCTCAAGGCTCAACGGGTCAAATTCCTCAAAACTTGTCTTTTCGAAAAATTCTTCTGAGAACGCATATGACCTCTTCAAATTCCTCGCACCTACACTCTGTTCACAGGTACTCATGACCGCTGCTGAATCACTAGGTTCTCATCAACTTAACTCATTTGCAGCGTTCCTCGAAGAAAAACTGCATACTTCTTCAGAGTGCTTAGTTGTTCAAATTCCTCATCTGAAGAATATGGCTGAAGGAAAGAGACCGCAGAAAGGAGGAAAGAGGCCTGAGGTCATGACTGCTTTCGAAATCCCTGATGAACTCTATAAGGATTATTGCACACCTGATGAAGCCAAGTTTGGCAAAGAAAACAAGAATCAGCGCAAGGTGCACATTCTCAGAGAATTGAACGGAGATGGGCAAGGGAATGGAGGGAATATCGATATGTTACTCCAAAATACATGAAGAAATTCGCCCTCAATCCTCCGTGCCCTAGAGATCCATTGGCACCTGGCCAAGTTGCTAATCCCACTAGCATCAAAAGTGGTGAAGACTTTCCTGAAGAATGGGCCAAGCGCCAAGCAAAATTAGCAAGGCAAGCCAAGGAGGCAGTGAGGAAATTCAATGAGGATTCTGCCGCTGCTGCTGCCGCTGAGACTTCGGTCAGACCGAGGAAATCAATGCCGAAGAAGCCTGCTCGTAAGCCAAGTGCTTCACCATCAGCGCCCTCACGGCCAAGTTCCTCAGCTATGCCCTCATGGAAAATTCCTCAGACTGCTACTGCTCCACCAAAGTCCTCAGCAGCTCCCTCAAAGTCCTCAACTACTGTGCATCTGGCTACATGTCAAAGGACTCAGGGTTTCTCAATTGCTTCTGGTGTCTCAGCAAGCTCCTCAGCTGCACCAATGTCCTCATCAGCCCCCACACTGTTGAAGACTAAAGCAACAGCTGGACGCGGTCCTCGGCCAAGTCCAAGGAAGAAACAGGTTGCATTCCAAGTGCCATCTGATGATGAAGCTTCTGATGAAGAACTTGCAGAAATCATCAGAGACCGACAAGTGAAGGCTGCTAGAGACAAAGGGACGTCTGTGCCACTGCTTTTGGATCCGAAGAAGATCCTCGACTACATCGATCTCTGGCACAAGGATCCGAACACTCCAATGCCCGATCTGCCTCTGACTCCCGGTCAAAGTCACATGCTGACCCATTTCATCTCTCAAGAGAAATGGAAGTTTGAAAAGGCTCGTGAAATCAAAAAGGCTCAATCTAGAAAGGAGAAGCTCCTGAAGAAGAATGTTGTCAGACTGACTCCTGAGGAACTTCTCAAGGCTCAATCTGAAATCCAAGCCCTCAGCAAGGACTTCGATGCATACAATGTTGATTGGCAAGGAGCCAAAGTGAGATTCGTCAACCTGACGAAGAAAATGACAACTGTTGCAGCCCCATCGCAACAAGAAAATCCTCAGGCTGCAGACTCTGCTCAGCCTGCTGAAGAGCATGCCAGCACCGCTGATGACTTTCAGCATGCTGATGAAAATACAAGTTCCAGGGCTGATGACTCCATCCCAGCCGCTGAAGAAATTGCCAGGGCATCCACTAGTGGTGCTCCTGAAGAAACTGAAGAGATCAGGGCAACTGCACCAGTTGCACCTAAAGAAAATGAACCAGATTCCTCAGCTCCTCCCGCGCCTACACCAACTCCAATTCTTCCTTCTGCCTATGAAGTGAAGAAGACCAAGGCTGCAGAGCGAGCTGTAGTGAAGAAAAGGAAGGCATCAGCTGCGTCAAATTCTTCGGCTGCGAAGAAAATGAAGCCAATGACCAACTCTCTTGAAAATCCTATTGATGCCGTTCCGATTTCCTCCATGTCATCAAAGGAAATTGTTCCTTATGGAGAAGACTACAAGATCCCAAGCGGATCTGATGAAGAAAATCATTCTGCTGCTACTTCAGAGCAGTTTGATGAAGAAATTGAAGTGGAAGCAATCCCTTCAACGCCAGTCATTTCCTCACCTATGCCTCAGTTCACAGCTGAAGAGGCAGGTGTTGAGGAAATTGAAAATGAAGATGAAGATGTGGATATTGGATGCACTACACCAGTGATGAATGATGACTTTTGGGAAAGTCAGCATCCCAATACTCCTCCATTCACACCGACCCAACAAATTCCTCTGTCCCCGGCAACCACAGTTCAGATGGGCTCTGAAGAAACTCATCCCACTCCTTCTGTTCATGAAGAAATTCCAGCCGCTAGTGCTGAAGAACATGCTGCTGCTGATCCTCAAGTTGCACAAGAGGAGGAACCAGAAATTCCTCAGCCTGCAGAACCTGAGCTCGTGATTCCTGAGGTTGTGCTTCAAATCACTGACACTCCTCTGCCCAAGCCGAAGAATCCATTCTCAAGCAAGCAAAAATTCAAGGCTGAAGACTTCTTTTCTGAGCATATGTTCTTCACTGATTATAATCCATATGACTCTGCTCGCATAAGAAAGAGGCGTTTCTGGACTGCAAGTCAAGCCAACTTCTATTCCTCAGTGCTATTTGACAAGGACAAAATCTTCGATCATGAACATATTCCTCATGTGGATATGGAATCTCTGCCATGCTTCGAGCCAGTCCTCAGAGTTATTCACGATGCAGGACTACTGAACTTCTACACTGATATTTGTGATTGGAATGAAGAACTCATTCTTCGGTTCTACGCCACACTTCATATCACTGGAGACGCTGAAGATATCAATTCATGGGTGCTGGATTGGATGACCAAAAACACTCACTATAAGGCACCAGCAACTGAATTGCTTCGTGTCCTTCCTCTTGATCCTCCCCATGACAGTGCACGTTGCATCTACAATGACTGTGAACTGACAAATCATTATATGCAAGTGCTCATGAAGCCTTTGAAGCTAGGCCAGGCCCCACGAACCAAATTCCTCGTCAAGGAATTGCTCTATGTGCCTCGGACTGTCTATCGCATTCTGACGAAGACAATGAGTCCTATTAAAGGCCACGACTCAAATGATGAAGATGTCGTTGGCATCATGAAGAACATGCTTTTCAACATCATTCATGTGTTTCCCGTCAACTTCCATGATTTCTTCACGAGGACTCTTGCAAATGTGGCAATGTCACCATTCAACTTGAAGCCCTATGCGCCTTGGATTATGAGATTCATAAGGGCAAGATCTTCACTGAATTACAAGGCTGACACTCTGAACCATGGTAGCTAATTGCCTCCCATTGAAGTCCTTAAGCGACCAGTTTCATCATCTGATGATAAAGGCAAGGCAGCTGCTGTGATCGATGAAGGCACTCGTCCATTGGATGGTCAATTTCGTTTGGCTACATCTTATTCTACCAATGACGACTCTGCCACACATGACACTGCCGCAAATACCTCAGCGAAGCAAAATCCTCAAGCCACAGCACCAAGGGTGATGACTGATCGTGAGTTACTCCTCAGTCTTCATCAGAAGGTCAATCGCAATCACAAATGGGTGAAGCATCAGTTTGTTACTGTTCTTCACAATATGACCTCAACACATAATGCAGTGAAAAAGAACCATTATCACCTTCATGAAACCCTCAACCGCACCTGGGCTGTTCTCACTCATGTATATAGCGCGGAAGAACTGAAGACTATGGGTCTTCAGGAAGCATTTGACTGGTCTGCACCTCCTCCGAAGAAATTCAAGAGAGTCAAAGTTCCTGATCTGGTGGCCAGCTCCTACTTCAACAAACAACCCCGACAACGCTGGCGCTCCTCCATCAACGTGAAATTCTTCAGGGGCATTAGTCCTCAGTTTCGATCCTCTTGGTCATTTGATGACAAAGGGGGAGAAATCTGAGTTAGTCTTCAAGCGGGTTTATATTATGGGTGTTTTTTTAAGTTACAACTCTCGTTCTTCCGAAACTTTTATTGGATCGAGTTGTAATCTTAAACCCGATGGTGCCTTGATACTTTTGGTCGTGCTCTGATGCTTTTGATGCACTGAGCTCCGATACTATTGATGTGTTATTCTGCATGCTTATTCCTCGTTAATATTATTGCACGCATGCTGAATTACATCAGGCACCATATTTCATCATGCATTTCAAATTCTTCATATTATATATCAAATGCGTGTATGAATTACAAGATATAGGGGGAGATCTCCATGATTCAATTCTTCAAATGTGCATTGCCTTCAAAAGCAAATTCCTCACTATGCACAGGGGGAGTTCTTCTATATCTTGCAATCAAATTCCTCAATATTAGTATTTACACTTCATATATTTATCCCCGTTGAAAACTTAACCTATGTTGTCATCAATCACCAAAAAGGGGGAGATTGTAAGTGCATCTAGTGCCCCTTAGTTATTTTGGTGTATTGAAGACTAATAGGTTAAGGGACTGATGCGTTTGTGAGTGTACACAGGTCTATAAGTCTATGAGGAGTTTGATATTTACAGAGAAAGTTGACCCCTAAAAATGAAGTTCTTCGACTGAAGACTTTGATATTCTGAAGAGTTTCTGAAGACTTTGAAAGTGAAGAAATTGGTGTGACCTTGAAGACTTGATATTCATTTGAGGAACATGAAGCGTGAAGACTTTTGTTTTCGTAGTTTCATTTTCTCCTTCTTGACTCATAGGAAACACCGTACTGTTAAAGGGGGTCAAGGAAATACTAAGGAAAAATTTCCATGTGATGCTCAACTCAAAATCCTACACCTACCAATCCCTTCGAGTGAAGCCATTGGAAATCTCATACAGTTCAGTCAATTTCTTCAGTGATAGAGACATAGTTCTTCTGGTCACTGAGGACTTTACTCTGACTGAGGAGTTAGGAATTCGCCAGTTCGAATTGCCTACACAGTGAGGAACATGATAGCCCTGAGGAACTTGAGAGTCAAATTTCTGACCATTGCTGTGCTGCGCGCCGGCTGTCCAAAATATCTTACCCACCTAATGGTCATATCATTGAAGGGCATTTATGTCTTATCATGTCGGGCTGCTCCCTAGGCTATAAATAGCCGCCCCCTACAACCACTAGTTGGTTGGCTGCTCCGAGAGAACTTGAAACTTGTCATTTGAGAGCAACCCATCCTCCGAGGAATTTGAGCGAAAATCATCAAGTGAGGAAAATCCCAAAACCAAACCCCCACAAACCCAAAGTGATTGAGCATCACTGAAGAAATTGATCCTGCGTGGATCCGACGCTTGTTACCTTTGAAGACTGTGCTTCTTCCAGACGGTTAGGCGTCAAGGTCTAGAGCATCCAAGAGGAATTGTGGATCGCCGAGTGACCAAGTCTGTGAAGGTTTGGAAGTCACCTAAAGACTTACCATGAGTGATTGGACGAGACCTGCGTGGTCTTAGTTCAAGGAGAATACGGTGAGGACTGGGTGTCCTGAGTTGCGGCTCAGAGACTGGGTGTCCGGGACTGCGTGTCCTCGAGTTTAAATACTCAGCCGCTCCAACCAGACGTACAACTGAGACAGCAGTTGGAACTGGTTTACCAAATCATTGTCTTCATCAACTAACTGGTTCTATTTCCTCAACCCTTCCATTTTATCATTACTGTGTTGAATGTTGTTCATATCTGTGCTTGAAGACTTTGATTGAAGACTTTCTCAATTTCCTCAATTCAATTTCTTCAGTCTGTTTGTCTTCATCTTGTTATCCTGTGTTTACGCTTTCTGTACTCTGTGATAGTCTTCATTTCATCATGATGACTATGCTTGTATCCTGTTATGTTTACTTCTGAGTACTTATTCCGCTGCAAGTAGTTCTTCGCTAAGGAATTTCCTCACCGGCAAATTCCTCAGTGAAGAATTCATAAAAATCGCCTATTCACCCCCCCTCTAGTCGATATAACGCACTTTCAGTCCCTTGCTTCCGGTTACCATCAGCCTTGACTCATAGATCGGGACCCCCTACCCGAGATCCGCCGGTTTTGACACCGACACCCCCCAACCACGGCAAGCCGCCGAATCTAGTCCTCCAGCGCAGCGGTGGACCTCACACCCCGCCGGATCTACCTTCCGCACCTTGGAACCCCCAACTGCCACTCACCACTTCACCGGAGCAGCTTCAGCGACTGGCTTGTCCACTGCTCAAGTCCTTGACCGCCATCATGGTCCACCGCACCGGATCTGCTTAACCGGCGCCCTCCACCACAGCGTAGGCCCTTCACTGACTCCCTCGTCCGCCCGTTCGCTGGCCCTTCATACAAGCCCTTGTCCGACGCAACAGATCCGCCTCACCGAAAGCACTATACAACGCACCCGCCGTAGCCTTCATCCACTGCACCGGACCCGCTCCACGGGCGCCATATTCAACTCCACCGACCCTGCTTTACCGACGCCGAAGCCTCATCAGGTTATTTTGATTTGTACTTCTTCGGATTTTCTCTTCATCGTGCAACTGTTCACTTACCACAGATGAGCTTTCTTGTATGTCGATAGGTGCCGCAACCGTAGCACCGGAGCTGCTTCAGCAATGACGACAGCCGGCCCAAACTCAACCGCAACATGAGCACCATCGACGATCCTTAGCTATCAAGTATGACAACAATACCCATACGCCGCCGAGAATCAGGTACTATTATCCCACGGCCGGCTCCTACGTTCACTTTCCTAGCATAAGCACTGCACCTTTGAATTTCTTCAGGGCATCATTCAGTTTTTCATGAGACGCGTTATTCTACTTGCACCTGTAGGGCCATACTTCTGGCAGTGAACATGTTACATGTGTTAAATTACATACCAGTGCACATATAGTTAATATGCTTTAGTTTGTTCTGATGCCACCTGTTGGTTCCATCACACTGCTTAATGTTCTCTATGCTTAATTACACATCAACAAACTAGCATGTGGTTCCACTGCTTTTTGTTCGTTTTACCCTACATTTTCTGATGCTAGCTATTACATCACTGCTCCGAGCCTCTGTTCATTACTTGTTTGTGTGTTCTTGATCTTCCCAAGCTGCCTTACTAATTTGATGCTTCTATTAATTATGGAGCTGCCAACCCCATCAAGCAAAATATTTGTTCTTTTGGGGCTGGCACCTTGAACAAGCATAAAAATAGAGGGAAGCAGATATATTGTCGTGTATGCACACACCCTTCTTTCATTAGCTTAGATGGACCATTGATAATCAATTCGGACTAGTGCATGCGATTAAAATTAATTTTACCTAAATAGATGGTGTAGAATAAACTACAACAACTAGATTTGCAACCACGGGATGCTGACGATATCTTCAAAGAACATTGCAACAGCAGCTAGGCTTCACATCAACATATGGTAAGCCAGTGTGTTTTAGTACATGTTAAATGTAATGCGAGTGGGCTGCTTTCTTGGCTTGTGCCCTCAACGTGTAATCCTACCGAATTACAAATAGTTCAGTTGTCTGCTTTCCTATATTGCTTGATTCGAATGCTTGTTTGTTCTTATGTTATACCTGAGTTGGCCAATATGTCAACAGTGCCTCTTGTACTATCGTAAAGAAATGCATGCCTATTTCATTTGAGTCCTTAACTTTTCCTCTCAACTTCATCACAAGACTGTCTTCGTAGTTTATATGAGGCCACACTGTTAAGTGCTTTCTCAGATTATTTAAACTGCTTAGATGCCTTGGCAACTTAAATATAGTGGTTGTACACTCCCTTCCAACTTTCACCTTACCATTTTAATTTCTTTGCAGCTGATGCTGCTTCAAACCATTTAAATATAGTTTGCCATGCTCGCAATAATTCGTCTGCCGTTTACCATGTAAGCTTACTGCCTGGATCATACGATAACTATCTCGTACTTATGTCCAGCGGAAACCTTTCAGGATGCCGTTCACACTAGGACACAATGTACAACCCCAGAATCTATTTGTGGAAGCAGTGCGCCATCCATGTTACCAGATGGTAGCAGTTCAGAGGCAACACCGCCGGATAGCAGTCTGAGCACAGATATTATAGTGCTTCAGGCTCTACTAGAGGCAGAAAGAGATGGTGTGGCTGCCATGAATGAGGTAATCTTTATCTTGAGGCTGGAAATTACGGAATTAGCGGCACGCATTATGCAAGCAACCCAAGAATTGGAGGAAGTAAGAATGTTGCATTTGAAGACGGAGGAGGTCCTGCTCTTTCTACTATCTGAAGCCCAAGGTAGTCCCGGTTCTTCTTTAGATACTAGTTGAAATTGTCATTAGATTATTGTACTTGCATGTTGTGTCATGTCTCTGAATGGATTATGTTGCAAGACCCCCTCTGTTGTTCGGAATTCCATGTTGTCCATGTGTTGTAATGATCCGAATTTTTTAGGCGAGGTAATCCTCAGTACTTGTATGATTGACATAAGGTGAACTGTTTTTCGTGTGAGCATATTTTATTGGATGAAATAACAGTTTGAATTAGGGTGTATCCAACCTATTGAATTCGAAGATCACGGCATTTCTAAATCATAATCATATATAAAGGTGGAATAAATCTTTGTTGTGGTTTTGAAGAAATAAATAACAAAACATATAATTATCTGTGGATATTCATAATCGAATACAAATTGGATTTGAATTTAGTTTGCCAGGTCCCTGGGAAAATGCGAATGCTAATTCTCCCATGTTTTGAACGAAGCGGCTATACACCCACTATGATTTGTGGGCTGCCCGAAGCAAGTGTTTGCGAGATGGAAATTACTGTCTGCCCCTGATACTTGACATCCTTATCGACCGGATTTACACTACTGTCGATAGGGTTAGACTAGTAACTTCAATCAGACGTGACACGACGGCCTCTGAGCCCATTCAGACACAGTGGGCGCCAAACATGGGTGGCAAAACACATTTGATTCAAGCTCGTCCGAAAGACATGTGTCTCTTCCTCCATTTCCCCATTCCTACATGGTGGGCGGCAAAACAAACTCTCCTCGTCTGAAATCGATGTAGGCTAATATTTTAAATAGTGGCAGATGTGTAACTTCCATCAGACGTGACACAACTGCCCTACCTGTTAGCCCCGTTCATACACCGTGGGCGCCAACCATGGGCAGAAAAACACCCTCTCCTCGCCCGAAATAGTTCCCGGCAAATATTTGGGAGATGCGAGATTACCGTCCTATCCCCAACCGACGCGATGTCCGAAATTTTAAATGGGGGATAAGATCGTAACTTTCCCCCATTTCAAAGAAGTGTGTCCCAAAGTTTGAGATCCCCCCCTCCCCTCCATTTCCCCATTCATACACCATTGGCGGCACGACAACCTCCACACTGCGGCCAGCCTCCTCCGTCCGCCACCCCATCCTCCACCTTGCCGAAGCCGCTACCCCTACCCCGTCGTCCACTTCAAGAGATGGACGTCTCTCATCCATGGTGCTGGACCAGGATCCTTTCATCGCCTCCTCTCGCTTCATCGGCGCCGTCGTCCACCTTGCCATTGCCGCTCCTTCGACCGCCTCGTCCACGGAAACAGGATATATCCCCTGACCCAGCCGTCTGCCGTCTAGAGTCTTCTTCCCCGCCGCCGACAGCCATCGCACCTGCAGCACCCTCAACGTATCAGCATAGGCCTACATGGCGTCGTAAGAGAGGTGGTACTCTTCCATATGTGCTTAAGTTACTGACCTCACCCGGAAAATAGATCGTAATTTGTTTACTGTACTTTTCTTGTCCGTACCAAATCGTAGTGGCTAGTTGAAAGCAAACATTGGTTGCGAAGTAGCTTTTTCCGGTTTGCACCTTCAGATCCGCCATGGCACGGGCACTATACTCGTAAAGCTTATGGTTCCCCCCTTTATATTCACTACCATCATCGTAGGTACTTCGTGTCGTGCTAGCACTGCTCCTCAAGACCTCAAACCAAAGCTTACATGTTGAAATATGAATCTGATATGATGCTCATATCTCTAAAACAGAGAACATTTAATTGGTCACCTAATGTTCCTATATTCGTTTCGAAAAGCATGTGCGCCACCCACTGGTCCAACTAGTTCCACTTTCCTGATTTTTATCTTGATGCTTAGGGTTTTCCCCTTTTATCTACTCTACTATGATCTCCGTAGGTGCTTTTTGTCGTACTAGCATTACTTCACCCTTCAAGCTAAACAACACAACACTCAGAATTCGAAAGCTTAGTTGTTCAAATAGGATTGTGATATGATACTAATATTAGTTAACTGACACATTTAATTGGTTAGCTAAAGGTCCCACTTAAGTTTCCAAATGCATGTCGCGACATATAGAGAGACAGCATAATTGCATTTCTTTGTCACTTGTTGACCGTACTTTCTTGTCCATACCAAATCTTAGTTGTTATTTCAAAGCAAACATCGGTTGCTAACTACCCTTTGCGCGGTTTGCAGCTTCAGATCTGCCATCCCATTGCCATGGTCAACACTGTACTCATCATGCTTATGTTTTCCCCATTTTATGATGACCACAATCAGCCTACGTGGTGCGTGTCGTAATAGCACTGTTCCACCCATCGAGCTAAACAAGCTTAGTTGTACAAATTCATATCTAATATTATTGCTGATATTAGTAAAACTGGGAGATGTTTAATTGGTTAGCTAAATGTTCCTACTTTAGTTTTGAAATGCATGTGAGCCACATATGTAGAGACCGGAAAGAATAGTATTTCTCTGTGCGCTCTGGTTCATCATGGGTGGCAAACCGACATTGTATTGAAACACTTGTAATATCTTCAATCTGCTTGCTCTTCTGCTCTTCTTTAAGATGATATTCTTCTCTTGCGGTCGACTGGTCAGGTCGAGTTGTTCTCCCTTAGTATATTTTGAATCTGTCAAGTCAGGTCGACTTGTTCTTCTTTACTATATGTTGAAGCTATCATCTGCGAAGTATCATCACTTCTGGAGCTCTCATATTTTGAGTAGTAGGCCACATTATATTAATGCACACAACAAATTATAGCATGCATGGCATCTTTTAAAAGAATTGCAGAGATACCACAAAGGGGTTACAGGGAGGCAGTATTGGATTAGAATCACTTCTGCATTACAAAGAAAATCTCACTTGTTTTTATGTTTTCATGCATGTCAGATATTGAACATTATCAAAATGAATATGAGAATGGGCGCACGAGAGGAATATTGCGGAATGATCCACTGGCTAACAAACTTGGCATGGTGGAGGATGGCCTATCTTATTCACCCATCAAGGTGCTTGCTCTAACTTTGCAAAGTTGTATTGGTTGCACATATTTTGCATCGGACCTCTTGCATTACTTCTACTTTGTTACACCATCTGCTTAGTTTAAGCATCATATATGAGTATATGCCATAACTATCCATTTTCTGTACCTATTCCATGTGTCGTCACACTATGTTTTTCCAGTAAAATGTTGTTCTTTCGTGTTAGATGTCCAAAAGGAAGAGGGTGAGTGCAAATCCTCAAGGAGTACAAACTAGGTATTTGGAAAAGGTAGTGGTACCTGTTAAATCAAATATATTAGCAGCCACAGAAAACACAGGCCCAACTGTACGACACTTTACCCCTACTCCAGTGGCCAAACCCCTATTAGAACCGCTGGGAGCCCAGCGTCAGGTACTATCTATGATATCAATTCAAAATTTGAACTCCTAAATTTCTACTTGTGCCTTACCTTATCTCTTGTATGAAAACTAATTTCAGATGAATCTCCATGCTCAAAGGATCATACGATCTCAAAACAATAATGGGCTCTGCATTGCTCTTGTCAGTACCTCTCTCCCTTTTGCCTTGTAACACTGTACTTAATTAATTGCTATTTGATTATGTATCATCAGTCTGCACCTGAGCTTCATTATCCTCTGTTTCTTCCAATATTATTTGATCTATATTTTCACTTTGCAAAATGTAGAATAATGGCAACGCTTATAAAGAATTTTCTGTGGGAAATTATTGAATTATCCTTCCATCAACATGGAGAAGGGCTTTGTCTAGCCCGTGCTAACATGTAATGTAAGTTCATCCTTCTCAAGCCTTCAAACTTTTTTCTAGTATAGATTTGGATAGGCATCATTGCCTCCACTGCTGTTTGCTTTGCTGTTTACATATGATTGGATGTTTGCAACAACTACCAGTTTCAAATTGTAGTTGTAAAAACATGTTCCTTATGCAATACAGATACATTTATTTGCTTATACAATTGTGAAACTTGTTACGTGTCTCCTTTTTTCTCTTTCAGAGTCGTATCTCTTACGCCAGGCAGAACTTCAGGGAAGATAGTGAGCCAAACCATCTTGAGGACAGCGAGATGACCCCAAGGTCCTATCTTGATGAAGACAGTGAGTTGAAGCTACTCACCAGCAGGTGTGAGACAACCTCTGTGCAGTCGCTGCCTCATTCAGTTCGACTTCTTCAGTCTCAACTTAAAGCGGAAAGGCTTGCTTCAGCTCAGCTCCGACTTGAAGTCAAAGATGCAATGAAGATGTGAGAGGACTGCCGTGCACACCATCATGCCTTAAATCTAGTGTTGATGCATCTATCGTTGACACAACTGAGGTATACTCAGCTTCTTCAGCTGTTTGGGGGGCCCGACCTGGCCAGGCCTAGTGCCTTCTGAAGTGCTCTCAGTTTTGTATATTCTTTTGTCAGCGTGTTTATTTGCACTGGTGGCGAACTTTGACGCCGAGTGGATGTAATATGTGTGATAGTCGTGATAGCCTAGCGTAAGTTGCTTGCTTATTTATTTCCTTGTTGTTTTGTTTATTTGTTTGCTTGTAGTCATTGTAGTTCTTTTTCCGCGGTTTGCTAGTGGTTGGAATAATCTATTTTTTAAAACTAGGCCACAATAACCATGGGCTAATATTTACTATAGTGACACTGGGCCTCCTACGGGCCATAGAAATAGTGGGCCTTCTACGGGCCGTAGAAACAATGGGCCTTCTACGGGCCGTATCATCAATGGGCCTTATACGGGCAGTATGATCGATTGGCCAAACATGGGCCAATAACAGGCCGCATTATGGTCGTAAACTGGCTAGAGTTGGAATCGTCCGTTCATGGGCCGACCATAACGGGCCATTGTTAATAGGCCATATTTCATGACGCTATGAAAACGGCCCAACGAGTTAATGGACCACAAACGGGCTGACTGTAACCACGGGCTAAATTTGGCCCATAAGCAGAAAATGACAGTAATGGGCTGTAAGTAAACGAATGCTAGAAACGAGCCCAAGAATAAATGGGCTCTGAGAAGGCCAAAACATAACATGGGCTGGAAACGGCCTAACGGAATAATGGGCCCTTAATGGGTATAAAGTGATACACCTATTCATTACGGGCTAGTTTCACCATGGGCCGTTAATGGGTGTAAAGTGATACACTGTTCATTACGGGCTAGTTTCACCACGTGCCGTTAATAGGCCAAGAGTTACATAGGGCCTCATATGGGCCGAAAGACGTCATGGGCCATACATGGGCCAAAACTGAAAACGGGCTGGAATCATATTGGGTGGCCCAGATGACAATACTGGGCCTAATTTGGATAGGGAGTAACGGGCCTTGGGTTAGCGGGCTGTAAATGGGCTATATGCGAACAGGCCGTTAACAGGCTTTACATGGGCCAGCCCGCCACCTTTTGACCAAGTCAAACGGGCCGGCCTTTTCACAGGAATGGGCCTCTGTTGGGCTGTGCCACGTGTCGACGTATCATAGGCGCCTTCTGTCCAATGAGTGGATGACATCTGTCCCAACGGTGAGCCGACATGTGTTTCCTCCAGCCAATCATGATTTTACACGTGTAAAATCCCCATTGGTCGGGCTGTTAATGGGTTATCGGATCCAAAACCCGACCCGGTAGCTTAACGGCGTTCCGTTACAGTGGATGCCACGTGTCGGTCACCCTGGACGAAAGCACTTCCGTGACGCGCGATTTATCGTCATGGAAGTGGACACTTCCGTGATGATAATTATGGTAATGTCATGGAACACTTCTACGATAGCACAGGTATGACTATCTTGATTCTATCATAAATTTGTCATGGATGTACATGCATGACAAAAAATGCGACCTACTGTGACAAACACGTATCATCACAGAAGTGTATTTTTTTGTAGTGCATCAGCAAGGCAAGTAACACTTTGATCATACCCCTTTACTGCCCAGTTTTATTGCATTAGATCAGTCCTCAAACAATAGCATGATTAGGATCTGATAAATATGTGGGTTTGGGAAGTAGTTGAGGTAGAACCTATTACCTGTTTATTATCAAACCTATGGGATTTACTTCTACATTTGCTTATATTGCCATGCTATGCTAGTAGACGTGGATTGGGTGAGTGTATCCATGACATTTGTGAGATTGTTAATTTAATGGTTTATTTAAGGTGGCAACTTTAATACACATCTGGGTGGACTGAGGCACCTGGGATTCCAGTGATTGACTGTATTTTTATGGACCGCCACCGAGGCTCAAAGGGATCATGAGATTTTTCATGCTAGAAACTTCCGTGTGCAGCCGCAAGCTACTATGGGCTCTACCATAGTTAATTAAGTCGTGTGAACTCTTATAGTGGTAGACTAGAAGATGTAGGGGAAAGTAGGTGTAACGGTCTACCCATTGTAAGGTGGAAATGCTTCTGAAATACTATGTCTCGGTCATCCATTTCTCAAACACCATGTAGTGCGAGAATCCCAACGGAGGAGATCGAGTCTTGTGGGGAAAAGTGCGCAAACCTCTGCAGAGTGTATAAACTAATCATGGTTAGCCGTGTCCCCGGTTATGGACATTTTGAGTATCTAGTATTTGGATTATCATGTGAATCTCATCATGCTACTCTAATTAATTTTGTTGGGTTTAATGATGATGCTTAATTGGGATTGAGTTGGGTGAACCTTCTCAATGTTTAACAACCACCATGATAGTTAAGTAAAATTTACTCCTTTGCAGTGGGGAAAAATTGGCTTTATGCAAAAAAAATGTAACCATAGAGCTTTCCACCAGCCATATATGCATGTAGTATAGCATTATTCTTTCATTAATCTCTATTTGTTACATTGCCAGCATATTCCATGTGCTGACCTATTTTCGGGCTGCAACGTTCATGTTGCAGACTTTTCAGACGACGGTTAAGGTGCCTTAGGTCGTGGTCTTATACTCAGTGATGTCGTTGGAGTTGATGGACTTGCTTATCTTCCAAGCCTTTCACTGTTATCGTTATTAGATGGCCTTAAGCCATATTTATTGTAATAAGTTCTCTTTTGAGACATTCGATGAAATAAGTGTGTGATTGCTACTTGTCATAAATCCTTCAAGTACCGTGCGTGTCAGCATTACTGATCCAGGGATGACACTAAAGCACATAGATCAGACTGTTTGAGGTATGGTCGCTACATGATGGTATCATAGCACACGCTGACTGTAGGACACAACCACTAAGCTAAAGCCCTATATCACTAGTCTCTCTTCTCATTTCTGACTCCTCATCTTTTCTACTCTTTTAGGATGGCGGATGCAAGGAACAAGTTCACGCAACCGGATGAAGATACTCCCTTTGGACGCCACCTGAAGGAAGTCACTAGATACCTGAACATTGGAGTACCAAGCTTCACCGGGACCTACATCGCCACTTTACCAGAAGAGGAGCGCTGGATGATTCAAGTTCAAGTTCCAGGAAGGACGTTCATGCCCGTCACTGAGCCCATAGGGTTTTCCTTTGATGCACCAACCTGGAGTCTAGGAAAGAGCATGGCAGCTCACATCACCATGGGACGCGTTGGAGAAGTTTACCACAAGGAACTCAAGGATACTATTTACCAGATTTGTGGGCGCCGAGATGAGCAACGGGAGATGATCAGCACCAGGAAGGATAGATCAATTGCAGATTTCATCCAGGAGGTAAACCAGCACATTCGTCGTCAGGAGAACCAGATGTGCGCAGGCATGATAGATCTGAAGAAGGCTATGACCAAGATCATGGAGATGGAAGAAGAACTTAAGTCTACGCGCGATGGATATGAGGAGGAAATAGCAACGCTTGTGGAGAAGAATGATGATCTGAAGAAGAAGCTAAAAGTATTCATGGGATTTCCCTCGACTGGAGGAGAAGACAATGACTGCACTTGCCCGGAGAACTACATCATCATCGATGACACCGACTCGGACCCAGACGATATCGATGATGACTTTGTTGATGAAGCTGGAGCAGATATCATGGAGTCTTCGACCGAGCAGTTTTTCTTGTCGACCACCATAACAGTAGTAGCATTCCCCCATGTATATAGTATAGTCCGAGCACTTTTGTAACAATAGTTAGACCATTGTATGCCCTTGTTTGCATTGCTTGAAGTGATATTGGTTGAATTTGTCTCATGTGCATATGGGTAGTATTTTCTCTATAGACCTCATTCTATTCTATTTTCTCATCTTTTCTAAACCCTCAGATGCCTCCGAGACGTGACAATGGATTTGTTTTCCCACCGGAGCTCACTCAGTTGATCCAGCAGCAGAATGCATTGATGCAAATGCTAGTCCAGAATCAGAATCAGGGGAACAACAACAACAACAACAACAATAACCCACCACCACCACCACCTGTTGATCACTTAGCCCGTGTCTTGAGGCTGAATCCGCTAGTGTTCTCCAGTAGCACCGAGCCAATAGTTGCTGATGATTGGCTCCGCAAGATGGGAAGGGAGTTAACCACTGCAGGATGCACAGATGCGGAGAAGGTGCGTTTTGCCGCACATCAGCTTGATGGACCCGCAGCATCATGGTGGGAGAATTTCACAGCCACTTATCCTATCGACACTGTCACATGCGATCAGTTCCAGCAGGCTTTCCGTACTGCCCATGTTTCAGCAGGAGCTATGGCCATGAAGAAGCGTGAGTTTCGCAACTTGCGCCAAGGAGGACGTACAGTTAGCCAGTATGTGGATGACTTTAGTAAGCTAGCACGTTATGCCCCAGATGACGTTGCTACGGATGCAGCTAAGCAGGAGAAGTTTCTGGAAGGACTGAATGATGAGCTGAGCATGCAGTTGATGGTAGCAACCTTCAACAACTACCAGGAGTTGGTAGATAGAGCTCTCATGATTAAAGGGAAGCAGCAGCAGATTGACAACCGCAAGAGGAAGTATGGACAAGGGAAGTACAATTCTGGAGCTCAGCAGAAGCCCCGCTTTACCCCGAATGCGGGAGGACCTTTTCAGCATACTCATGGAGGAGGGAGCTCGCACAACCATAGTGGTCCCAAGAATGGTAATGGGAATGGAGGAAGCAACGGCTAGAACCATACCAACCCATTAACCCCAGCCAAGAGGGATCTGAGCCAAGTCACTTGTTACAAGTGTCAGAAGACTGGACATTATGCCAATGAATGTCCTGAAGCTAAGAATGGAAATGGCAATGGAAGCTCTGGGAAGAAGCTGAACCCTTTCAACAGGGGATAGGTGAACCACGTTAACGTGGAGGAGGTTGAAGCCCAGCCGGATGCAGTAATAGGTAAGTTTTTGGTTAAGCCATTTACTGCACTTGTTCTTTTCGATACTGGTGCATCGCATTCATACATATCAAGGGGATTTGTGGATAAGTATAAACTGCCCACCAAGGATCTTGGAACACCTATGCTAGTAAGCTCACCAGGAGCGGAGTATATGGCCAGTCAAGGATGTTTTCAAGTGCCATTGAGTATAGGTAGGCATGTTTTCCCCTCGGATTTAATCATTTTGGAATTGCAAGGTTTGGATGTAATTCTGGGTATGGATTGGCTATTGATGTATGGAGGAAACATCGATTGCGCCAGTAAGTCGATTTTGCTTACCACCCCAGAAGGAAGAAGGATTAAGTATGTATCACAGCATGAGCCGAAGAGGACTCAAGTAAATTCCTTATCAGGAGTTGTACAGGAGGAAGTACCAGTGGTGAAGGATTTCCCTGACGTATTTCCAGAGGAGTTGCCAGGCATGCCACCCGATAGAGACATTGAGTTTTTGATTGAGCTTTTGCCAGGCACAGGGCCGATATCTAAGAGACCGTATAGGATGCCCGCAAAATATTTGGAGGAAATTAAGAAGCAAATCAAGGAGTTATTGGATAAAGGCTATATTCGCCCAAGCTCTTCACCTTGGGGATCGCCAGTGCTTCTAGTGGATAAGAAGGATGGATCATTAAGGATGGTTGTTGATTATCGAGGATTGAACGAAGTGACAATCAAGAACAAGTACCCACTGCCGATGATCATTGACTTGTTTGACCTATTGCAAGGAGCTAAGGTATTTTCCAAGATCGATTTACGATCAGGATACCACCAGTTAAAGATTCGGGAGCAGGATATACCTAAGACGACTTTTACCACCAGGTACGGGCTGTACAAGTATACCATTATGTCATTTGGTCTGACTAATGCACCTGCCTATTTCATGAACATGATGAACAAGGTGTTTATGGAGTTTCTTGATAAGTTCGTCGTGGTGTTCATTGATGATTTCTTGGTCTACTCGAAGAATGAAGAGGAGCATAAGGAACATTTGCGTTTGGTACGGGAGAAGCTCAGAGAACATCAGTTATATGCCAAGTTCAGCAAATGTGAGTTTTGGTTGAAGGAAGTTGGATTTCTCAGACATGTCATATCTGAAGAAGGATTAGC
The DNA here is from genome assembly GCF_002162155.2 of Triticum dicoccoides. NCBI lineage: Eukaryota > Viridiplantae > Streptophyta > Magnoliopsida > Poales > Poaceae > Triticum > Triticum dicoccoides. The sequence goes on along the minus strand of NC_041389.1, from coordinate 215,393,345 downwards.
AGTAGACCCCACCAAAGTTGTCACTGTGACAAACTGGGAGGCCCCAACAACAGTTGGAGAGATCTGGAGTTTTCTTGGACTTGCAGGATACTACCGGAGGTTCATTGAGAATTTCTCAAAGATTGCGAAGCCCATGACGGAGTTGTTGAAGAAGGACACCAAGTTCTCGACTGAGGAATGTGAGGCTAGTTTCCAGGAGTTGAAGAAATGTTTGGTGACATCACCCGTTTTGATTCTGCCTGATCAGCGCAAGGATTATGAAGTTTATTGTGACGCTTCTCATCGAGGACGTGGAGAAGTGCTTATGCTGGAGGGAAGAGTTGTTTCGTATGCCTCACGATAGCTTGAACCTCATGAGATAAATTATGCTACACATGATTTGGAGTTAGCAGACGTAGTGCATGCATTGAAGACATGGAGACATTTTCTCATCGGAAATCATTGTGAGGTGTACATGGATCATAAGAGGTTGAAGTACATCTTCACGCAGAAGGAGTTGAATCTCAGGCAAAGGAGATGGTTGGAGCTCATCAAGGATTATGATATGAGATTGCATTATCACCCCGGAAAGGCTAAAGTAGTAGCCAATGTGTTGAGCCGCAAGAGCCATGTCAACACGCTCATGACCGGAGAGTTACCAAAGGAGTTAGCCGAGGATCTTTGTGAGCTATGTTTGGAGATAGTTCCGAGAGACTATGTAATAGCGTTGGAAATTCAGTCTACCCTGATGGATAAAGTCATAGAAGCTCAGAAGACTGACAAGGAGATTGCCGTAATAGAGGAGAAGATGAGCAAAGGAAAGGCTAAGGGATTTCATGAGGATGAGCACGATACCTTATGGTTTGAGGACCGCATTTATGTGCCTAATGACCCGGAGATCAGGAAGTTGATTTTTCAAGAGGCCCATGATTTGCCGTATTCGATTAACCCAGGAAATACCAAGATGTATCTAGATTTGAAGGACACTTTCTGGTGTACCGGAATGAAGAAGGATATTGCGGAGTATGTAGCAGTATGTGATGTATGTCAGAAAGTGAAGGCAGAGCATCAGAAGCCAGCAGGATTGCTACAGCCATTGCCGATACGCGAATGGAAGTGGGATAAGCTAGGCATGGATTTTATCACGGGATTGCCCAGGACTCGTTCAGGCTATGACTCGATATGGGTTGTAGTCGATCGTTTGACGAAGGTAGCTCATTTCATCCCCATGAAGACCACTTACACCAGTGCTAAGTTGGCAAAGATATACATGACCAGGATCGTATGTCTTCATGGAGTTCCGGGGAGCATTGTATAAGATAGAGGAACCCAATTTACCTCAAAGTTTTGGAATCAGTTACACGAAACTTTGGGTACCAGGCTAGAGTTCAGTACAGCCTTTCATCCGCAGACAGATGGACAGACCGAGAGAGTAAATCAGATTCTGGAGGACATGCTGAGAGCTTGTGCACTAGATTATGGATCTTCTTGGGACGACAATTTGCCATATGTGGAATTCTCTTACAACAACAGTTATCAATCCAGTTTGAAGATGGCCCCTTTCGAAGCTCTATACGGGAGGAGGTGCAGAACACCGTTGTTGTGGGATGAAGTTGGAGACCGTCAGTTGTTTGGACCAGATTTAATTAAGGAGTCTGAACAGAAAGTGAAGTTGATTCATGATAGGCTCAAGGTAGCCCAGTCCAGGCAGAACAGCTACGCAGATTCTAAATGCAAGGAGACAGTCTACGAAGTCGGAGACAGAGTTTATCTTTGTGTATCCCCACTTCGAGGAGTTAAGCGTTTTGGAGTTAAGGGAAAGTTAGCGCCACATTTTGTGGGACCATACAAAGTTGTGGAGCGTATGGGAGAAGTTGCTTACAAGTTGGAGTTGCCCGAAGGATTGTCAGGAGTTCACGATGTGTTCCACGTTTCCCAGTTGAAGAAGTGCCACGCAGAGATGGCTGATATACCACTGAGAGATACAGTGCTGCTAGAAGCGATTCAGTTGGATAGTGATTTGACCTATGAGGAGAAACCAGTCAAGATTCTCGAATATGCCAGCCGAGTCACCCGCATCAAGGTTATCAAGTTTTGCAAAGTTCAGTGGAGCCACCATACCGAGGATGAAGCCACCTGGGAGCGAGAGGAAGATCTACGGAAGGACCACCCTCACCTATTTTCTAGCCAACCCGAATCTTGAGGGCGAGATTCATCTTAAGGGGGGTAAGTTTGTAACATCCCAAATTTTCAATTTGGAATGTTATACATTAGATCATCAATGCATATCATATTTTATTGCATTTTGGCTTGATCCTAGAAATTCTACACAACTCAAGGACCCGCGGAGAGAGTAGGGGATTTCGTTATTTTCATATTTGAGTTTTCTCGAATTCTGAAAATAGGATCATTTGGTTTTATTTATTTTATCTTCAATTATCTCTATTATAAAAATATGAGAGAGGGAATAAAATGACTTTCCCAAAATAAAGAAATATTGAGGATTTAATAATAAAATCAAATATGATTTCATTTTGGAGTTTATCGCTATTTTATTTGGATTTAGGGAAAATGCGCGTTTTTCAAAATTGCATTTAGGTCCCAAATAAATGTTCATCTTGTCCGGCTTGATTGTAGAAGCCAGGAAAAATTTATTTCGGGATTTTTGGAGTCCGTATTTCTTTTATTCTTTTTTTTGCGTGAAATTATTTAAAAAAAAAAGTCAACTGACCTAGTCGGGCCGTACCCGACCCGGACTCTAGCCCGGCCGGCCTTTATAAGTCGGGGGAGCCGAGCCCGAGCTGCCCAGCCCCGCCCTAACACTAGCGCCGCCGCCGCCCGAGTCGCCGCCGCCGCCACCCGCCGTCACCGCCGCCCGCCAACGCCGCCGCCTCGCTGGACCACGCCGCCGCCCCACCACCTCGCCGCCGACCGCTGCCGCCCCGCCGGAGTTTGCCGCCGCCGTAGGTAGCCGCCGCCGCCGCCGGTCTTCGCCGGTTAACCACCCGTTTTAAAAAGAACTGCGGTCGTTTTTTTTACTTAGATCGGTTTATTTTTTTCCCGGTTTAGTCTATTTAGCGGACATTCGTCCGTACGTTCGTTTTAACGAACGATTTTCGTCATTTAGTCGCAGACAGCGAGGGTTCATTCGTTAGCCTGTTCGTGCATTTTTCTTTTTCTCGGATTTTTCCGCTATTATTTCTGATCGCGATTTCTGATCTGATTTTCGTTTTAGTATAACTTTTCGCTCGTTTATCGGAATCAGGCGATTCAAGCGTCTATAGTTTCGTCTCGAAACCCTCTTTCCATTTAACCAACTCAAATAAGATTTTGCTACTGTAAAATTTGACTTAGGTCCAGATTAGTAAAATGAATCTTGTTTCTTTCGGCGTTTGAGTTTCGTTGCTTCGTTTGATTTGATTCTTTTTGCAAACCGGAGTTCTTAAGTTGAACTTTCTGGTTAGATCTCTTATTTTGGTTTTACCTGTGCATTATATGAGTGCTTATTGTATGCTTGTTTTTTGCGATAGAGTACCCAGAGTGCGCCGCTTGCTACTTCGGATCTCTAGGTTTCACAGATCATCAGCAAGGCAAGTAACACTTTGATCATACCCCTTTACTACCCAGTTTTATTGCATTAGATCAATCCTCAAACAATTGCATGAGTAGGATCTGATTAATATGTGGGTTTGGGAAGTAGTTGATGTAGAACCTATTACCTGTTTATTATCAAACCTATGGGAGTAACTTATACGTTTGCTTATATTGCCATGCTATGCTAGTAGACGTGGATTGGGTGAGTGTATCCATGACAGATGTGAGATTGTTAATTTAATGGTTTATTTAAGGTGGCAACTTTAATACACATCTTGGTGGATTGAGGCACCTAGGATTCCAGTGATTGCCTATATTTTTATGGACCGCCACCCAGGCTCAAAGGGATCATGAGATTATTCATGCTAGAAACTTCCGTGTGCAGCAGCAAGCTACTATGGGCTCTACCATAGTTGATTAAGTCGTGTGAACTCTTACAGTGGTAGACTAGCAGATGTAGGGGAAAGTAGGTGTAACGGTCTACCCATCGTACGGTGGAAACGCTTCTGAAAGACTATGTCTCGGTCATCCGTTTCTCAAACACCATGTAGTGCAAGAATCCCAACGGAGGAGATCGAGTCTTGCGGGGAAAAGTGCACAAACCTCCGCAGAGTGTATAAACTAATCATGGTTAGCCGTGTCCCCAGTTATGGACGTTTTGTGTATCTAGTACTTGGATTATCATGTGAATCTCATCATGTTACTCTAATTAATTTTGTTGGGTTTAATGATGATGCTTAGTTGGGATTGAGTTGGGTGAACCTTCTCAATGTTTAACAACCACCATGATAGTTAAATAAAATTTACTCCTTTGCAGTGGGGAAAAATTGGCTTTATGCAAAAAATGTAACCATAGTGCTTTCCACCAGCCATATATGCATGTAGTATAGCATTATTCATTCATTACTCTCTATGTGTTACATTGCCAGCATATTCCATGTGCTGACCCGTTTTCGGGCTACAACGTTCATGTTGCAGACTTTTCAGACGATGATTAAGGTGCCTTAGGTCGTGGTCTTATACTCAGTGATGTCGTTGGAGTTGATGGACTCGCTTATCTTCCAAGCTTTCCGCAGTTATCGTTATTAGATGGCCTTAAGCCATGTTTATTGTAATAAGTTCTCTTTTGAGACATTCGATGTAATAAGTGTGTGATTGCTACTCTGTTATAAATCCTTCAAGTACAGTGCATGTCAGCATTACTGATCCAAGGATGACACTAAAGTACAAAGATCAGACTGTTTGAGGTCTGGTCGTTACACTAGCATGCATCTGGTGTATTAAGTTCATGGTGAAACCGAGTAATGCAATAAGAATGATGACATGATGTAGACAAGACCTATTCATGTAGGAATAACCCCCATCTTGTTATCCTTACTAGCAACAATACATGTGTGTCTTGGTGCTCCTTCTGTCACTGGGAAACAACACCGCAAGATCGAACCCATCACAAAGCACCTCTTCCCATGGCAAGAAGATCTAGTTGGCTTAACTAAACCAAATAGTTAAAGAAGAAACACGAGGCTATAAATAATCATGCATATAAGAGATCAAAGAAGACTCAAATAATATTCATGGATAAAAATCTGATCATAAACTCAA
>NC_041389.1:215328189-215387533 GCF_002162155.2 Triticum dicoccoides | reverse complement strand
CCCACGGGCCTCCCCCAGGTGCTTTCTTGATTCCCAAGGTGTCTTCTGGTCCGAAAAAATCTCCAAAAAGTTTTGCTGCCTTGGACTCCGTTTGGTACCGATATTCTGTAAAGTAAAAAACAGCAACTAGCATTGGGTACTATGTCAATAGGTTAGTCCTAAAAAACGATATAAAAATGCTATAAAATGACGGTAAAACATCCAAGAATGATAATATATCAGCATGGAACAATAAAAAATTATCGATACGTTGGAGACGTATCACTCTGTCAGAGACAAATCTCTCACAGCGAAGAAGATCACAGTCTCTAGCTGGCAAGTATCTACTCGGAACACAAAGAGATTTCTCTCACAACTTCCATAGGACTTGGGTTTAGCATCAGAGAATCAAAGCTTCGAACGCTAAACCCCTCTTAATTGTACGATGGTCCTGTGACTCAATAAAGAGAGGAGAAACAACAAAATAAATGCTACGTCTTCATCGTCTTCAATCTTCTCAGTCGTAGTCACTTCCTTCAGACGAGCACTGAACCAATTGCCTTGCGTCAGCAATTTTTGCGGGGTCACTCGTGTTATCCTAATATTCGGTGATAACCTTCACTTCCACACAAGGTGTTAGAATTAATCCGAGGTCACTATCGATCTACCGAGGACCAAGCAATCACACAAGGCACGACATCGAGATTTGTTAACGAGGTTCACCGATATGGCTACATCCCCAGGGCCTGACTATAGGCGCTCCACCCCATGACACTGCTACAATATCACACCTTGGCCGCCCGGGTGCTAGCACACATCGTCGGTTCCCCCACGTGCCTATGCTATTATGTTGGCATAGGTTACATCGTGTGTCTACCCCCACTATATATGAGAGGCCTAGGATACAAGTGTCATATTAGGACACAACTCCTACTCTGTCAACACACAGTCCAAAACCAAGTCCAACTATAGCCTACCTTGTACAATAACATTCGACACACCTCTAACAAACTCCACCTTGGCGAATACTCTCCACCACCTTGGATCCATCCATGCGTCAAACCTCCATGCACATTGGACCTGAGATACGTCATGAGCACCGCTGCTACTCCCAGACTCCATGTGGCTCCACCTGCAACTGTAGTTCCTTCTCGTCTTCTTCACAGTCAACACTCGAGCAAAATTAAGTTCCTATTTACTCTACTTTGTGCTCCCAAATTTTGTAGTATCCGCTCAACACCGTCACACATCGATAGCTGATGCGTGACAGTGAAGAACTGACATATTGGATGCCACATATAAGAGTTACCTTAACTCAACATTACCGCTCTTTCATGACCGTATGTCTGAAGATTTAAGGAATCTCACCGTCGCCCTATGTCACCCTGAGTCCAATTCACAATTGTCTCACCATTTCCCGGATAGTCTCTAACATGTCCCACAACTATAGCACTTCACCTCCTTCTGTACTTGTCATCCGCATTTTCCCATGTGCATTGAACACCATAGAATATACGATCATGTACTCTCTCATCTTTTGACAGTTTCAGACTTTCCGCCACTTTATCAGATTCTCCACGGTCAACTCATGCCCATCAACTAGCATCGATAGACCCAGTCACCAACTTGAATCTGGTACTCATCAACACTACTTCAGCACCCCTGCACACTTTGTCTAATCACATGTCTTACAATTAGTGCCTTGGTCTGTCGTTGTGTCCCGTGCTTACCGCATGCCTCGCCACTATCACCATGCAGAGCCTCTGCTGCCCTGGTCGAGTATATCTAGGGCGGCGGAACCACACCACTCAAACCCCTACTATAGAAAACCACCGATCATCGACCGATGCCGAGTATCACGTCTCCATCAGACCACTGGTACCCAGTCTGATCGCTTTTCCGCTTTTCCGCTGAAATAGTCTTCGACTCTCCATGCATTTACACCATAGCCCCTCCATTAGCACATAGTGAAGTCTTCCATCAGACAACAGCTCCACCTTCAACATGACTTCATGTAGCTGTCCATGCTACCGTTGCGCCCCGTCGACTTCAAGCACTCATGTGTACACTGCCTTGAATCAACCCTGCGCCATAGTCTTGTCGAAGCTGCACAAACCCTCAGGCCTGCGTCACGTGTTTCCACGCCCCAAAAGTCGGCCACCATCAGCATCACGCTACTATGTCATCGTCACTGAAATCACCATCGTCTTCTGCTTTGACCGACATCCCCGTCGATCCGTCGGACAGTCCAACCCACCCTGCATCTTGTCTGCCCCGTACACCTCCATGCATTGCTTGACACCCTGTATTTGCATGATCCTGTCACAACACGCTCTAGACTCCTCCAAGCCTTATACACACGCTGCCATCCTCTCAACGCGCACCACAAACCCTTACGCTATCATCCCAATACACATCATGTGTTCAAAGCAATAAAGCCAATATCCACCACAAGCCTTCCAGTGTGCATTTAAATTGGAAGATCAAAAGATCCAAAATATCCAACTCCACAATGTGCTCCTATAGGTTGTAGGTCCATTAGACATCCTATTTCTTTCTCCTGATGACTAGCTTCGGCGTTACATAACTTACCATTTTTCATCAAACAAATCTCATATATGTACAAGCACCCAGCCTGCTCACCCATGCGCAGTTCCTCAACTTGACCCGACATTGTGCACTTGCCACTCGTGGGAGCCTGCCTACTACGCTGAAGTTGCCACTGGCCTAGCTCCGCTCGTCTGCCTGCTATGTACGTTGTGGGCCAAAGTGGATCACGCCGTCCTATGGCCCGCAGACTCTGCACGGCCTGGGCCTCTGGCCCACCAGCACCCACACATGTGCATTGGACCTTGCACATGCTAGGGCACCAAAACCCCTGCCATCAATCTGCTGTCGCCGCTACTCGCTCGATCTGATCTCGCCGAGAATTCGGCTGCTGCATGTTCTATCGTCGCCACATCGAACAGTCACTCACGAACACCTCCCATGTACATGCCGCCCGAGCCTCCAGTCCAAATCCTACCGAGTTCCACGCTAACGCTGCTATGTTGTCAGGACCCCGACTCAATGCCACATCGATCTAGCATGTAACACCTCATATCACTTTGCGGCCTCACGCACAGTATTCCCACGGGTGTCGCCTTACCTTTGCCCGGGACCGTTTGTGTCTTTTGGCACACGTATATGATAGTGTCGCTAGCATCCATATGATAAGGAGCCCGGGCTGACATGGCTAGTCGTAAACCCAAAGTGGCACAAACTTACAGGGACAGGCATCCATGACCCAACATCGAACGTGTCGGTCATCAGCGAGTGAATCCAGGCTGTAGCACTGGGCTAGCAGGACTCCAGTGAACCGGTCTGTAGCGGGCTAACAGGACTCCGGTATTCATCGCGTGACATTTCCCCGAAGGGACAGACACAGGAACGAAGAAGGACACATGCCGGCCAGCCTAAGTGTTCCGGAGCAGTAGCAAGCTACCCTGGCTCAGTGGAAACACTAGGAGACATTTCCCGGTAAGAGAGGCTACCAAGGATAAACAACTAGGTTGTCAGATCCCACACATACCAAGCATTTCAGTAACATACACACAATATGCTCGATATGTGCAAATACAACATGGCATCACAACATGACTCTACAACTCAAGTATTTATTCAATAGGCTCCGAGGAGCGAGATAATACAATCATGGGTCTCATGACCCATCAATCAGAGCATACAAGTCAAAGCACAAGCGGAAGCTTAACATGTCTGAGTATAGACAGTTATAAATGAAAAAGGCTGAGAAGCCTGACTATCTACCAGATCCTGCCGAGGGCACAAGATCATAGCTGAGGTAACAAGCTAAACGTCGAAGTCCAAGCGGAACTACTAGCGAGACTGAAGTCTCTCTGCAAAACATAAAATAGGCAAACGTGAGTACAAATGTACTGATGAGGACATCAATACAATTGTTACACCCACAGCCCCTGCTGCTATACATACTGGACCAATTACTAGAGCTCGTGCACGCCAACTAAATTACCAGGTACTTTCGTTTCTTGGTAATGATTCTAATGTTCATGAGAATATGATGCTGCCTAAATTGGATACATTTGTTTTGCTTACAAATGAAGGGCCTAGCTTGGAGAAGGATGAACATTGGAGCAAGAACAAGCATGGAGATGATGGCATGCGCAAGGGGAACAAGAACGGAGTTACAAGTGATGATTTCAGGACTTTGAAGCCACCATAATGGGTGCATGAAGCCTTGGACGAAATATACAAGATGCCACTTCATAAATTTCGTCCCGAGGCTATTTTAGGTGCTGCGTCACCTTATTATTGGGCCAGGCCCATGTAATTTCGAAATACATAAGTATAGGCTATTTTTAGAGTCCGTATGTGTGGGGAAACAAGAGATAGGGTTGATTTCAGACTCCTCCACCAAGGGCCACGAAATTCCCCCCCCTCTTCCTCCATATATACAGCCCTTAGGGCATCGTTTAGACTTTGGGTTTTGTTTAGATTAAAAGTTCGCCATAGCTGCAACTTCGCGTACTTCGTTTGTGTTCAACGACCAGACAAAGGCGTCACAGAACCCCACCTTGATCAATAAAGCTTTCATCTTATATTCGCAATATCCAGATTGCAATCTTAGTTTCTTGCTTGTTCTTCGTTTGCTCGCAGGAAACAGACCCTCGTGGTCAGGTTGATCGTGCTCCGGCGTGGTCAATAACCTCTCGGAGTTGGTTTAGCGATTGCTAAGGCGCGACGTCCTCGCACGTTCGTAGTCGGATCGTCAAAGTCGACTTCCACCAAAGCGATATCCATCATCTCATCGAAAGACGGGACACCTTTGCCTCTATCAAGTGGTATCAGATTTCCAGGTTGCTCGGTGAGATTTTACAGTTTTTCGTAGTTTAGATCGAGTCTGTTCTTCATACCTACAGTCCACGAAAAAGCCACAAAAAAAAATTTAGGGTTAGTTCATCATATCCGAACCAATCTGAGCCTTTGTGATGAGGACATCAATACAATTGTTACACCCACAGCCCCTGCTGCTATACATACTGGACCAATTACTAGAGCTCGTGCACGCCAACTAAATTACCAGGTACTTTCGTTTCTTGCTAATGATTTTAATGTTCATGAGAATATGATGCTGCCTAAATTGGATACATTTGTTTTGCTTACAAATGAAGGGCCTAGCTTGGAGAAGGATGAACATTGGAGCAAGAACAAGCATGGAGATGATGGCATGCGCAAGGGGAACAAGAACGGAGTTACAAGTGATGATTTCAGGACTTTGAAGCCACCATAATGGGTGCATGAAGCCTTGGACGAAATATACAAGATGCCACTTCATAAATTTCGTCCCGAGGCTATTTTAGGTGCCGCGTCACCTTATTATTGGGCCAGGCCCATGTAATTTCGAAATACATAAGTATAGGCTATTTTTAGAGTCCGTATGTGTGGGGAAACAAGAGATAGGGTTGATTTCGGACCCCTCCACCAAGGGCCACGAAATTCCCCCCCTCTTCCTCCATATATACAGGCCTTAGGGCATCGTTTAGACTTTGGGTTTTGTTTAGATTAAAAGTTCGCCATAGCTGCAACTTCGCGTACTTCGTTTGTGTTCAACGACCAGACAAAGGCGTCACAGAACCCCACCTTGATCAATAAAGCTTTCATCTTATATTCGCAATATCCAGATTGCAATCTCAGTTTCTTGCTTGTTCTTCGTTTGCTCGCAGGAAACAGACCCTCGTGGTCAGGTTGATCGTGCTCCGGCGTGGTCAATAACCTCTCGGAGTTGGTTTAGCGATTGCTAAGGCGCGACGTCCTCGCACGTTCGTAGTCGGATCGTCAAAGTCGACTTCCACCAAAGCGATATCCATCATCTCATCGAAAGACGGGACACCTTTGCCTCTATCAAGTGGTATCAGATTTCCAGGTTGCTCGGTGAGATTTTACAGTTTTTCGTAGTTTAGATCGAGTCTGTTCTTCATACCTACAGTCCACGAAAAAGCCACACAAAAAAAATTAGGGTTAGTTCATCATATCCGAACCAATCTGAGTCTTTGCATAATCTTTTTAGGGTTTTGCTTTGTTGAATTTGCGGTTGCATCGTCGGTCTAGTTGCTGGTCTTAGAGTCTAGTCTTTTAGAGTTTCGAGTTCTGGTCATAAGTTGTCACGCCGCCGCCGCACCATCATCATCGCCCCTGCCATCTACCACCACCGCTCCGAATCCGTATCCATATACCACCACCAATCCGTGCCCTTATACCACCACCGATCCATATCCATATACTACCACCGCTACCACCACCGCTGCCATATACCACCACCATATATCCACCACCAATCTGAGTTCCTTGCTTATTAGGTTTGTTTTCGGGATCCATCTAGATTCCGATTCATGTTTCCTTGCCGGAGTCGGGTAGCCACGCTCCGTTTAGGCCCAAAATTTTTCGAAAACGCATTTTTCGAAAAAATTTCTGGCTATCCTATTTTTAGGTGTTTCTGAGTGTTTTGAGACAGGTGCCATTATAGGAAGTTTTTTTTGACCCGTTTCCAGTTTTTGGGTCCGGGCAGTCGAAAAAAAAAATTTGGTCAAAAAATTCCGTGCCCATCCTGTCAGTTTGAGCTAGGAAGAGTTTTGAGACACTCGCCATTATAGTGATTTTTCGCAAAAAAAAAGCAGCGCAAAAAGAAAGGGCGCAAAAAAAAAGAGCGAAAAAAAAATTCAGAGTGTGCTTTTCCCTTGTTTACGTGCCGCGCCGTGATTTTGTTGGTGTTCTAGGCTCGCGTCTCTAGCACAGTCTAGCCTAGGACCAGCACAGTACCGTCGTTGAGCGTTTATTCAACTTTGCATTTCTGAATTGATTATTGCTGACCCTTTTTGCTACCATATTATAAGCCTTCCCAGCTCCACATACATCTACGTCGTGCGTTTGACTCTCCCTGGTAATCGCTCTATCCAAGCTTTGAGAGTTTTTGACTACAACGGTTGCCGATCACCGCCTGCTGCTGGGTAAGAACTGGTAAGAATTTGAGATTTGCTTGACGGATTTGTGACACCCACCACCACCACTTGTTCGTAGTCTGTAGGATCATATTCTTGTGTGTTTCTATTGCTGCTAACCATGCCAGGATCACAAGCCGACGAGATTGACTAGGAGAATTTATCGAACAAGGAGCTTCATGATAAGTTTCAGCAAATGATGACTGAACAGGTGCAAGATGTGCTGAACAATTTTGAAGAGGCCATGGAGAAGATCACTGGCTTTGAGAAGACGTTCGGAACAAAGCTCGATAACAAGTTTAATGAATTGCTCGCGCGTCTTCCACCACCACCACCCGCTGCAGCTAACACACCTCTCCAACAACAACAACAACAACGACTACCTCCACGTCGCGAAGCAGACCTCCGCCGAGCAAGCCGTGTTCCTCTTGCGTTTGGCCAAACTGTTGGTGCTGCTGTTGATACTTCTGTGGCTCCTGCTGCTGATGCGGAGGAGGATGATTATGTGGGAGACTATGAGGATGAGGTTGATCAAAATCAACACTACGTGCAGCCACCTGTACCACCACCAGCAGGTCGACCTCAGGTATATATTCGTAATGGTAGGCCTGCACCACCACCTCAGGTACGAGATGATGTCCATATTCCTAAACTGAAATTGAATATTCCACCATTTGAGGGTAGATATGTTCCTGATATATATCTTACTTGGGAGTTAGAAACTGAACAACGATTTACATGTTTACAATATCCTGAGCAGAGACGAGTTGCTGCTGCCGTTTGTGCTTTCACTAGTTTTGCATGTGTATGGTGGTCTGAACATTGTAGATTATATCCTATTCCAACTACTTGGGCTGCTTTGAAAACTGCTATGCGTACGCGTTGGGTTCCACCATATTATCAACGTGAATTGCTTCAAAAATTGCAGCGTTTAAGACAAGGGAAAAATTCTGTAGAAGAATATTATCAGGAATTACAAACTGGCATGATTAGATGTGGTATTGTTGAGGAGAATGAAGCTATGCTTGCATGTTTTCTGGGTGGATTAAATAGAGAGATTCAGACCATTCTAGACTATAAGGAGTATACTAATATCACTCGTTTATTCCATCTTGCTTGTAAAGCTGAACGTGAAGTGCAGGATCGACAAGCATTGGGGCGAACTAACTTTTCTGCAGGCCGACCTTCATCATGGACACCACGTGCATCTTCTACTTCAACTGCACTAGCACCTCCATAAGGTGCCACCTCCAGCCGTGATACAAGAAAACAGGCACAACCACCATTATCTGCCAAGAGCGCACCTGCGGGGCCTACACAGCATTCTTCTTCTTCCATAGCATCAACAGGGCACACAAGTGATATTATTTGTCGTCGTTGTAAGGGAGGAGGTCATTATGCAAGAGAATGCAAATCTCCGCGTGTGATGATTGCTACCGTGGATGGTGGATATGAGTCCGCTAGTGACTATGATGAGGAGACTTTGGCTCTTATTACACGTGAAGAACATGGTGGAGATGATTCTGATAATGAGACGCAATACATGGCTCCTGAAGACGCTGACAGGTATGAATGTTTAGTTGCTCAACGTGTTTTGAGTGTGCAGATCACACAAGCTGAGCAAAATCAGAGGCACAATTTGTTCCATACCAAGGGAGTTGTGAAGGAACGTTCTGTGCGCGTCATCATAGACGGAGGGAGCTGCAACAACTTGGCTAGCATGGAGATGGTCGAGAAGCTTTCTCTCACCACAAGACCACATCCACATCCTTACTACATCCAATGGTTCAACAACAGCGGCAAGGTTAAGGTAACACGTACTGTTCGTGTGCATTTTAGTATATCTACATATGCTGATTATGTTGATTGTGATGTGGTACCTATGCAAGCATGTTCCTTATTACTTGGTAGACCATGGCAATTTGATAAAAATTCTGTACACCATGGTAGAAACAATCACTATACTCTTGTTCATAAGAATAAAAATATTACTTTGCTTCCTATGACTCCTGATTCCATTTTGAAAGATGATATTAATAGAGCTAATAAAGCAAAACAGGAGACGAGTAAGAGTGAAAATCAGATTGTGGCAAAAGAATTTGAGCAACAAATGAAGCCTAATAATAAACCATCTAGTGTTGCTTCTGAAATTAAATTGAAAAGTGCATGTTTATTTGCCACCAAATCTGATATTGATGAGCTAGATTTCAGCAAATCTGTTTGCTATGCTTTTGTGTGCGAAGAGGCATTATTTTCATTCGAGGACGTGCCTTCCTCTTTGCCTCCTGCTGTCACTAACATTTTGCAGGAGTTCGCTGACGTTTTTTCACAAGACGTGCCACCGGGATTACCGCCTATTCGAGGGATTGAGCATCAGATTGACTTAATTCCCGGTGCTTCACTGCCAAACCGTGCACCATACCGTACCAATCCAGAGGAGACGAAGGAGATTATGCGTCAAGTACAAGAGCTTCTCGACAAAGGTTATATACGCGAATCCCTTAGTCCTTGTGTTGTTCCTATTATTCTAGTGCCGAAAAAGGATGGTACATCACGTATGTGTGTTAATTGTAGAGGCATTAATAATATTACTATTCGTTATCGTCATCCTATTCCTAGGCTAGATGATATGCTTGATGAATTGAGTGGCTCTACAATATTCTCCAAAGTTGATTTGCGTAGTGGCTACCATCAAATTCGTATGAAATTGGGAGATGAATGGAAAACAGCATTTAAAACTAAGTTTGGATTATATGAGTGGTTAGTCATGCCTTTTGGGTTAACTAATGCACCTAGTACTTTCATGAGATTAATGAACGAAGTTTTACGTGCTTTCATTGGACGATTTGTGGTAGTTTACTTTGATGACATATTGATTTATAGCAGATCTTTGGAAGAACATTTGGAACATTTACGTGCTGTTTTTATTGCTCTACGTGATGCACGTTTGTTTGGTAACCTTGGGAAGTGCACCTTTTGCACCGACCGAGTATCTTTTCTTGGCTATGTTGTTACTCCAGAGGGAATTGAAGTTGATAAAGCCAAGATTGAAGCTATTGAGAGTTGGCCGCAACCCAAAACGGTCACACAAGTGAGGAGTTTTCTTGGCCTCACTGGATTCTATAGGCGTTTTGTGAGAGATTTCAGCACCATTGCTGCACCTCTCAATGAGCTTAGAAAGAAAGATGTGCCTTTTCTTTGGGGTACCGCACAGGAAGAAGCCTTCACGGTATTGAAAGATAAGTTGACACATGCTCCTTTACTCCAACTTCCTGATTTTAATAAGACTTTTGAGCTTGAATGTGATGCTAGTGGAATTGGATTAGGAGGTGTGTTATTACAAGATGGCAAACCTGTTGCATACTTTTCTGAAAAATTGAGTGGGCCTAGTCTGAATTATTCTACTTATGATAAAGAATTATATGCTCTTGTTCGGACTTTAGAAACATGGCAACATTATTTATGGCCCAAAGAATTTGTTATACATTCTGATCATGAATCTTTGAAACATATTAAAAGTCAAGCTAAACTGAATCGTAGACATGCTAAATGGGTTGAATTCATTGAGACTTTCCCTTATGTCATTAAACACAAGAAGGGAAAAGAAAATGTTATTGCTGATCATTGTCTCATCGCTATACTATGCTTTCACAACTTGACTTCAAAATATTTGGTTTGGAGACCATCAAAGATCAATATGTGCATGATGCTGATTTTAAAGATGTAATGCAGAATTGTAAAGAAGGAAGAATGTGGAACAAGTTTGTTGTTAATGATGGATTTGTGTTTCGTGCTAACAAGCTATGCATTCCAGTTAGCTCTGTTCGTCTTTTGTTGTGGCAGGAGGCGCATGGAGGAGGATTAATGGGACACTTTGGCGTGAAGAAGACGGAGGACGTACTTGCTACACATTTCTTTTGGCCAAAGATGAGACGGGATGTTGAGCGTTTTATTGCTCGCTGCACTACATGTCAAAAAGCTAAGTCACGACTCAATCCTCATGGTTTATATATGCCTTTGCATGTACCTAGTGTTCCTTGGGAGGATATATCTATGGACTTTGTTTTAGGTTTACCTCGAACAAAGAAGGGGAGGGATAGCATATTTGTTGTCGTGGATAGATTCTCGAAAATGGCACACTTTATACCATGTCATAAAAGCGATGATGCTGTTAATGTTGCTGATTTGTTCTTTCGTGAAATTATTCGCTTGCATGGTGTGCCAAATACTATTGTTTCAGATCGTGATACTTAATTTCTTAGCCACTTTTGGAGATGTTTATGGGCTAAGTTGGGGACTAAACTGCTTTTTAGTACTACTTGTCACCCCCAAACTGATGGACAAACTGAAGTAGTCAATAGAACGTTGTCTACTATGCTTAGGGCTGTTTTGAAGAATAATAAGAAAATGTGGGAGGAATGCTTGCCTCATATTGAATTTGCTTATAATCGTTCATTGCATTCTACTACTAAGATGTGCCCTTTTGAAGTTGTGTATGGTTTCCTACCTCGTGCACCTATTGATTTGTTGCCTCTTCCATCTTCGGAGAAGGTTAATTTTGATGCTAAACAACGTGCTGAATTGATTTTAAAAATGCATGAGTTAACTAAGGAAAACATTGAGCGTATGAATGCTAAATATAAACTTGCTGGAGATAAGGGTAGAAAACATATTGTGTTTGCACCTGGAGATCTTGTTTGGTTACATTTTCGTAAGGATAGATTTCCTGATTTGCGCAAATCAAAGCTAATGCCACGAGCTGATGGTCCCTTTAAGGTGTTAGAGAAAATAAATGATAATGCATATAAACTTGAGCTGCCTGCAGATTTTGGGGTTAGTCCCACTTTTCACATTGCAGATTTGAAGCCTTATTTGGGTGAGGAAGATGAACTTCCGTCGAGGATGACTTCATTTCAAGAAGGGGAGGATGATGAGGACATCAATACAATTGTTACACCCACAGCCCCTGCTGCTATACATATTGGACCAATTACTAGAGCTCGTGCACGCCAACTAAATTACCAGGTACTTTCGTTTCTTGGTAATGATTCTAATGTTCATGAGAATATGATGATGCCTAAATTGGATACATTTGTTTTGCTTACAAATGAAGGGCCTAGCTTGGAGAAGGATGAACATTGGAGCAAGAACAAGCATGGAGATGATGGCATGCGCAAGGGGAACAAGAACGGAGTTACAAGTGATGATTTCAGGACTTTGAAGCCACCATAATGGGTGCATGAAGCCTTGGACGAAATATACAAGATGCCACTTCATAAATTTCGTCCCGAGGCTATTTTAGGTGCTGCGTCACCTTATTATTGGGCCAGGCCCATGTAATTTCGAAATACATAAGTATAGGCTATTTTTAGAATCCGTATGTGTGGGGAAACAAGAGATAGGGTTGATTTCGGACCCCTCCACCAAGGGCCACGAAATTCCCCCCTCTTCCTCCATATATACAGCCCTTAGGGCATCGTTTAGACTTTGGGTTTTGTTTAGATTAAAAGTTCGCCATAGCTGCAACTTCGCGTACTTCGTTTGTGTTCAACGACCAGACAAAGGCGTCACAGAACCCCACCTTGATCAATAAAGCTTTCATCTTATATTCGCAATATCCAGATTGCAATCTCAGTTTCTTGCTTGTTCTTCGTTTGCTCGCAGGAAACAGACCCTCGTGGTCAGGTTGATCGTGCTCCGGCGTGGTCAATAACCTCTCGGAGTTGGTTTAGCGATTGCTAAGGCGCGACGTCCTCGCACGTTCGTAGTCGGATCGTCAAAGTCGACTTCCACCAAAGCGATATCCATCATCTCATCGAAAGACGGGACACCTTTGCCTCTATCATGTACCCAGCAAGACTTACATCAGAACTAACTACATATGCATCATTATCAACAAAGGGGGTGGTGGAGTTTAACTGCCGCAAGCCAGCTTTGACTCGGTGGCTAACCTGAACTACGACTGCAAGTAACTCTTTTGAGGTGGCGCACACGAGTCCACATATTCACCATATCAATACACCACTATGGATTCGCTCCCGTCTCCCTACGAGAACGCCATCCATAGCACTCACGCTTATCTTGCGTATTTTAGAGTATCCACTTTCACTTGTCTATGAACTATGCAAGGGGTCCAAGTTTCCATATCCGAGGAATCCGGCTATTCGAATAGATGATGTTAACCCTGCAGGGGTGTACTTCTTCACACACGCTCTCGCCACTTACCGCCCTATACACGTCATGTACCTCGGCAACCTTCAAGCGGAAGCCGGGCGAGGGAGTCGGCCACGACCTGACTAACCGAACAAGTCTCTAGTCCAGGTTTATCGCCTATTCGGGTTCCATCCGCAAGGAGATCCGGCCGGGGTGTCGCTCACGGCCCCAAACGATGTGAGCAGGGTTCCCAAGCCCACCATCCGGGTGCCACTTGGTACACCGTGCCACTGTGCCTAGTCTGTCCCAAGCCCACCTGTACCGGGTGCCACTTGGTAGACTACTAACACTACCTACAAACACCAGAAACTAGTTGCAACTCCTGGACAGAGATCATGTTGATTAATAAGTCGAGAGGGGTCGAGTTACCGGAACCCAATGTGTGGTAGTAACTGGTCATGGCTCACAAACACAGAACTCAGTTCCTGAGGACGGCTGCAATGAGACAACCCACCATGTACTCCTACATGGCCTCTCACCGCTACCTTTACCAAATCGTGTTCACACACTTAGCTCACACACAGTAGGACATGTTCACACGCCTCTGGTTCATCCCCGATGAATCAGACCTGACTCAACTTTAAGCAGTAGCAGGCATGACAAACAAGCATGAATGAGTAGGCACATCAGGGCTCAAACAACTCCTACTCATGCTAGTGGGTTTCATCTATTTACTGTGGCAATGACAGGTCATGCAAAGGATAAAGGGGTTCAGCTACCGCAGCAAGTAACAAATATGTCGTTGTTGTCCTAATGCAGTAAAAGAGAGCAGGAGCGAGAGAGTGGGATTTTATCGGAATGAACAAGGGGGTTTTTGCTTGCCTGGCACTTCTGAAGATAATATAGCTCTTCATCGGTGTCATCGATCACAACGCCGGTACACGTCTATCGAGAGGGGACAATTACCGGCAAACAAGGAAGAAACACGATCAATGCAATGCACAATATGATGCATGCTATGACATGGCAATATGAACGTGTTTTGGGCTAATGCACCTAGCTATGATTTAAATGAAGTTGGTTTGAATACATGATTAAAATTCCAACTCCATATATGGTTATTTAAATGCCCTTTATTTGTTTTGTCCAAACCAGAGGACAAACATTGGTCAAACATGCATGAAAATGGTACAGATGGATTCCTTGAATTTTTCTGATAATTTTTCATATATAAATTATTTGATTTGGAGTTACGGTTGAATTTCTATGATTTTTAGAAGTTTTAGGCATTTTCTGAAATTATTAAATCATTTAAGATTTATTTAAATTCTAGAAAGGAATTATTGCGTCAGCATGACCTCATAGTGACGTCAGCAGGTCAACGGGCGCTGTCTAGGTCAAACCTGACGTTCGGGACCCACATGTCAGCTGCACAGTGATTTAACAGAGTTTAATTAACTTAACTAAATTGTTAGCCGGGTTAATTAAACGGTAGGGCCCACCGGTCAGTGGCCCTAGGCCTGGGTTAGCGGGGGTGGTTAGGCCCTAATGACCGGCCACGTCAGATTCGCCGGCGGTTGGACGACGGCGACGACCCAGAGCGGCGGTGGCTCGCCGGAGTTGCGCCAGAGACGACAGATCGACGCGCCAAGGGCACCAGGAGGTAGCCCGTGCCCGTGCGCATCTAGGGGAACCAATGGAAGGTGCGGGGGTGGCCGGGGTTCGCAGGAGTGGAGCCCGACGCGGCGGCCGGAGCTCGGGCAACAGCGGAGATGGCGCTATAGGGCATGGCAGGGAGCACCCGTGGGTGTTTCGGGTTCGCAGGAGCGCGGTGAGCATGCTGGTGATGCTCGGGTGAGCGGCCGGGCTCACGAGCACGGAGCTCGTTGACCATGGCGGCGGCGAGCCTCGGCGGAGGTGGGGAAGCTAGCTAGGGGAGGGGAACGACGGGGATTCCAGGGGGAAAAAGAAGAGTGGCTCACGTAGGGACTAGCAGAGTCGACGACGAGGTCGGGGAAGCTCTGGACGACGCGAATTTACGGCGGCGATCTCCGGGCACCGGAGATGAAGACGACGACGCTCCGGTCGACTGGGGCCTCCTCTGGTCGCGTGCGTCGGTGTGCAGCTCCATGGGGTCAGGACGGAGCTCAGGGGTGTGGAGAGGGAGCGAGGGGGTGGCTGTGGCCGCGGCGAACGGCGTCGGTGGCGACGAGCTCCGCTCGGGCAGAGAGGAAGAGAGAGCAGAGGAGGATAGGGACGGAGGGAGAGACACAGGCGAGTGAGAGAGGGTCGAGGGCGAGTGCGTGGCACTCGGGAGACGTCCAGGGGGAGGAGGAGGCAGCCAGGCAGGGAGCAGGTGGCCGGGGCGCGTGGCCGCGTGCGCCGGGCGCGTGCCCGTCCTCCTGGCAGGGAGGAAGACGACATGGGAGGGAGGCGGCGGTGGGCTGGGCCGGCTGGAGGAGCTGGGCCGGCTGGGCTGGACAGGTAAGCGCCAGGTAAGTTGCTGGGCTTCTCTCCTTTTTTTTATATTTCTGTTCTGTTTTCTTTTATTTAATTCTTTTGCCACTGTTTTGAATTTAAAATAATTCAAACAATGCCAAAAGCTCCTCTGAATATTTTTATTTTGCTAGATGGACTTTTCCAAAAGCTCATAAAATATTTCAGGGATATTTGAAATTATATTCTAATTATATGAATATAATCAAATTCAAATAGCTAATGAATTAAATTCAAAGTCCCAAAAATAAATCCTTAAAAATGTTCAATATTTTGGTTGGGACCAGAACCCTTGCCAAAAATTATCAAACATTTAAGAAGAGCATTTTGGAACAATGAATGAGATTTTTAGGGGTTTTGCCCTTCTTTTATTTAGGGTTTTGAGGCTTCCAATTTCCCTCAGTTCAAGTTTCAAAATTTAAACATGATGCAGACACCAGGCGGCACCAGAAGCTAGGGATGTGACAACTCACCCCCACTAAACAAGAATCTCGTCTCGAGATTCAAGCGTAGGGTAAGATGAAGGGGGAACGCAAACTAGTATGATCTTCACGATCCAGGTTGCACTTCATAAGAGAGTTGATTCGATCACCATCATTGTCTCGAAGTCTTGCTCTGAGAAATCCTGCCAACATGACATGGAGAGAAGAAGGAGATTCTAGAAGGGTCGATCTTCTCGAAGATCGAACAACTCAGGATTAACTCACGGAATGAGACATAGCAACCCCTCTCGAGCTGAGAGACGAAGCACACATCCATAGGAATGGAGTGAAGCAGATGACAAGGTTCACTAGGTAGACAACAATTCCAGACCTAAGAAGGTGGTAAACGATTGTCAACGTAGCAAGGAATTGAGTTGCCATGATACCACGACGAAACATCCTGGAGGAGGGTGATTCGTAGATATATCCCCTTAGGTGGCAAAAAGAATTACTTTTGATTCCGAGATCATTGAAACTCTTTATACCAGCCTAAGGCAATTCTTGAGTGATCGTTTGGAGGGGGTCGGTAGAATGGCATACTTGGACTTGGATGATGTGGATTACCTTGTTGAAGACAACGTAATGGATGAATTTGCTTATCACCGGAAATGGAAGAGACCCATGGTCGAATGGCACAGTGGCGGTGCAAGCTGGGAACAAAATGCAAATGCTGGGAATGATTCTGGTAACTGGGGAAGAACCCAACAATAGAGAGTGAATTCACTGTTGGAATGGTTACAGCATAACCGAGGAAATCTGGGGCAATCCCAGTTAGTACCGATGATAACACGTAGCGCTTGTGCGTGCTCTCAAGAACTTGAGCATTTCCACAATCATCAAGGTTTTATCAACATCCGTGTCAAGGGTGCTGACAACACAACATACTACCATGATGGCTAATGATGGATGATGCAGACGCAAAGGAAGATAACACCTTCTCAGATTACACCTTAGCGAAGCCAAGGAACAAAATCTGGATGATCGACCGAGAGACATTTAGCACTCCGCTTCTAATGTTCTCCTTGATGTCCTAGTGTAACCCATTCATAGAAATGGTCTGGTATCTAGAACATCAAGTAAAAAGGTCGGACTTCGGGATCTCAAAAATCATAAGGCACAACTAGGGAGTAAATCCTACGAAGTCCTTATGGGAAGGTGGCCAACTTCCTCAAACAATATACTATAATAATAGGTCTACCAGATGGGTGTGTTGGCCACGACATCCACCTTACCGGTTATCGAGAGACCAATATTATAGTTCTTGGGAAATGTTTCAACCATCACATCTGCCTGAGATTCAGATCTGGTTGGTGTCAGGATATTCCAGACTCATCGAGTCTAGGAAGAAAAACGAAAGTTTGCAACACAAATTGACGAGATGACGTTGCGAGATTCTCGGGAAATGAACTATGATAGCAAGCTCCAAAAACACGAGCCGGTTCTGCTACAACATGTGAACATGTTGTCCAAGACAAACATGACCACAAATTAGTCTTATAATAAAACACTACCGAGTTCAGGAGGGGGAACCATCATCGAGGATATCGAAGTTTTGTACAAATCCGTCTGGTACCTTCGGGACTAGCACTTAGAACTTATTAACCTTGAACAAATCAATCAGTGGCTTGGTGTGCTAGGGACACATATAGAATGGAGGTTGCAAGTCTCCGAACCACAGAATACTTCGCACGTATGCATGACTGATTTGGGATGATTCCAAAGGAAACAACATTGACTTTCTTGAACCCATGGCGGCAACTTGCATCAAATGCACATGAACTGGAGGAAGTCACTTCTTACATCCAAACATATGCTTCATGAACTAGCATGAAGAAATGCTTTCAAAAGTTTCCAACACTAGCTTAATGTTCAACAAATCATGGAGGAGATAAGGATGTTGTCAATGGGCTCAACAACAATTCATCCGGGTTTCCTTTTAAAAGGAATTCCATAGTTAAGTGAACACAGTGATAGCATTGATCAGACCAAAAGATGTAATGGTGTATGCTCGAGGAAAATCCACGAGTAAGACAACATTACGAACATCGTTGGTTCTGACTTGATTTGAGGATAGCCCATACTCAAATCAAAGTTTTGGTTAGGACGATAAGTCCAACAATTGATCGCGAGGATCAATCAATGAAGACATCACCTTTCTTCAACACACACTACACAAGAATATCCCTTTGGAACGAACTAAGTCAGGCAAGCTTTTATCTTCCAACTCTCCAAGTTGTTGTCTAGCTTAACCAACTAGCTCAGGGATATCTAACACCGATTCTTGGAGAGAAGGTGGTTCACAAGAAACCAACTTGATCACGAGCTCAACATAACAGTCAAGGGACAACCTGGTAATACTTCCGAGAAGATATTCGGAAAATCACGAACCACCGGTATGTTACTAAGCTCGAGAACAATCTCGCTTTTGAGGGCAAGACGATATGATCAAATGAGTGAGGACTTGACAAGATCCTAACTCATCAATCGAAGGGTGCACCGAAGTAAGGACTAGGTAGCACGATCAATCTTAGAATGATGACTCAATAATCAGCACGCTAAGAATGAGGTTGTGGTCCATTTAACTACCAAGCAACGGAGTTGCTAGCAGTATTGATTTCACACGCCATGATTCATTTGTCGGCATTCCGGTTACAATAACACAGGAACCGAGGAATGAACAATGATGGCAAGAAGTATCACTGTACCAAGAGTTCATAGGATGGTGTGCAATTCCTATAACAATCCCGATATAAAAGATGGTAATACTCCAAGGTAGAACAGAGCGAAAGCTGGATTAGCAATTTGTTCTGCGGAGCACAACTTCTTTGACCCAATCCTGGATATGGAAGAGGTACTGGAGTTTGTTTCTCCTAGTCATTCCGCGATAGAATGGCTTGACGGACCACAAGAGTAATAGGCATTGATAACGAATGCATGCATACTCTTGACTATCAATTGATAGACGAGGGTCAGTAGACGACTAAAGAGGGACAACTCAAAGGAACATATAAATTTCTGAGTTGCGGATGCATAGATTAGTATGTCGAACCAAGTTCAACATAATTCTTCCGGATAACCCATGCAGAAAGGTAGAACTGGCAGAGTCACAATATATAATGGAGAACTCATCAAGAGCATTCTGGTTGTGATCGTTCAGTTCAACGAGGAACTTCTGCCATAAGTAGTTCATGGTATTTGGAAGAAGAAGATACCACGGACTTCAAGGACTATCGCAAAGGTTACTAATAACCTAAGGGAACTAGCAAACACTATCGACATGAAGTAAGTAGGGTGAATCTCGGGTTCAAGAACCCCGGAATGGAATACCTACTAACTAAGTGGCATCAAGGGATGCTTACGAGAATGATGGCCAGAATCATCACACTGGGACACAATCATGGCTAAATTACTAGATGATCCCCTAAGACACCTAGGGTCATAATACCAGCTCCAACATATATGTCAAGGCAATAAAGTACCTCAACTCACTGATTTGTGTGATTAATCTGACCAAAGGCACATCGGAAACAGGAGGAAGGGATTTGCAAATGCATCAGACTCTTTAGAAACCTGGGATGACTCGGACAGCATAACGGCCGTAATTGCTCGAAAAGATTTGAGACAATCACAAAAGTGGTGGCATAGCCACTCAGATGCACAATATCAGGGTTTCGAGATCAATAATTAACATACGGAAGTAATAGGAACTGAAACGAGGCTTAAGTCCAACAATCTTATAAGTCTACAGATAAGTAACACGTGATCCTGATAGAAGGAAGAGATAGCCTAGTTCTTAATCCCCGTAGGAAAGATAAGATGACTCAGATCAGAAGGTCATAAGGTATAAGGAGTAAAAAGAGCCTTACGTTCCATCCCACAATCAATTCCCTTATATAACTAAAGAATTTCTAGACTCAACTTCGACCAGTTTGGCTTGGTAATCCTACAGGCAGTCAAGCTCTGATACCAACGCTGTCAGGACCCCGACTCAATGCCACATCGATCTAGCATGTAACACCTCATATCACTTTGCGGCCTCACGCACGGTATTCCCACGGGTGTCGCCTTACCTTTGCCCGGGACCGTTTGCGTCTTTTGGCACACGTATATGATAGTGTAGCTAGCATCCATATGATAAGGAGCCCGGGCTGACATGGCTAGTCGTAAACCCAAAGTGGCACAAACTTACAGGGACAGGCATCCATGACCCAACATCGAACGTGTCGGTCATCAGCGAGTGAATCCAGGCTGTAGCACTGGGCTAGCAGGACTCCGATGAACCGGGCTGTAGCGGGCTAACAGGACTCCGGTATTCATCGCGTGACATTTCCCCGAAGGGACAGACACAGGAACGAAGAAGGACACATGCCGGCCAGCCTAAGTGTTCCGGAGCAGTAGCAAGCTACCCTGGCTCAGTGGAAACACTAGGAGACATTTCCCGGTAAGAGAGGCTACCAAGGATAAACAACTAGGTTGTCAGATCCCACACATACCAAGCATTTCAGTAACATACACACAATATGCTCGATATGTGCAAATACAACATGGCATCACAACATGACTCTACAACTCAAGTATTTATTCAATAGGCTCCGAGGAGCGAGATAATACAATCATGGGTCTCATGACCCATCAATCAGAGCATACATGTCAAAGCACAAGCGGAAGCTTAACATGTCTGAGTATAGACAGTTATAAATGAAAAAGGCTGAGAAGCCTGACTATCTACCAGATCCTGCCGAGGGCACAAGATCGTAGCTGAGGTAACAAGCTAAACGTCGAAGTCCAAGCGGAACTACTAGCGAGACTGAAGTCTCTTTGCAAAACATAAAATAGGCAAACGTGAGTACAAATGTACCCAGCAAGACTTACATCAGAACTAACTACATATGCATCATTATCAACAAAGGGGGTGGTGGAGTTTAACTGCACCAAGCCAGCTTTGACTCGGTGGCTAACCTGAACTACGACTGCAAGTAACTCTTTTGAGGTGGCGCACACGAGTCCACATATTCACCATATCAATACACCACTATGGATTCGCTCCCGTCTCCCTACGAGAACGCCATCCATAGCACTCACGCTTATCTTGCGTATTTTAGAGTATCCACTTTCACTTGTCTATGAACTATGCAAGGGGTCCAAGTTTCCATATCCGAGGAATCCGGCTATTCGAATAGATGATGTTAACCCTGCAGGGGTGTACTTCTTCACACACGCTCTCGCCACTTACCGCCCTATACACGTCATGTACCTCGGCAACCTTCAAGCGG
Source organism: Triticum dicoccoides (assembly GCF_002162155.2). Taxonomy (NCBI): domain Eukaryota; kingdom Viridiplantae; phylum Streptophyta; class Magnoliopsida; order Poales; family Poaceae; genus Triticum; species Triticum dicoccoides. The sequence continues at coordinate 215,366,137 of NC_041389.1, read as the reverse complement.
AAGCCGGGCGAGGGAGTCGGCCACGACCTGACTAACCGAACAAGTCTCTAGTCCAGGTTTATCGCCTATTCGAGTTCCATCCGCAAGGAGATCCGGCCGGGGTGTCGCTCACGGCCCCAAACGATGTGAGCAGGGTTCCCAAGCCCACCATCCGGGTGCCACTTGGTACACCGTGCCACTGTGCCTAGTCTGTCCCAAGCCCACCTGTACCGGGTGCCACTTGGTAGACTACTAACACTACCTACAAACACCAGAAACTAGTTGCAACTCCTGGACAGAGATCATGTTGATTAATAAGTCGAGAGGGGTCGAGTTACCGGAACCCAATGTTTGGTAGTAACTGGTCATGGCTCACAAACACAGAACTCAGTTCCTGAGGACGGCTGCAATGAGACAACCCACCATGTACTCCTACATGGCCTCTCACCGCTACCTTTACCAAATCGTGTTCACACACTTAGCTCACACACAGTAGGACATGTTCACACGCCTCTGGTTCATCCCCGATGAATCAGACCTAACTCAACTTTAAGCAGTAGCAGGCAGGACAAACAAGCATGAATGAGTAGGCACATCAGGGCTCAAACAACTCCTACTCATGCTAGTGGGTTTCATCTATTTACTGTGGCAATGACAGGTCATGCAAAGGATAAAGGGGTTCAGCTACCGCAGGAAGTAACAAATATGTCGTTGTTGTCCTAATGCAGTAAAAGAGAGCAGGAGCGAGAGAGTGGGATTTTATCGGAATGAACAAGGGGGTTTTGCTTGCCTGGCACTTCTGAAGATAATATAGCTCTTCATCGGTGTCATCGATCACAATGCCGGTACACGTCTATCGAGAGGGGACAATTACCGGCAAACAAGGAAGAAACACGATCAATGCAATGCACAATTTGATACATGCTATGACATGGCAATATGAACGTGTTTTGGGCTAATGCACCTAGCTATGATTTAAATGAAGTTGGTTTGAATACATGATTCAAATTCCAACTCCATATATGGTTATTTAAATGCCCTTTATTTGTTTTGTCCAAAACAGAGGACAAACATTGATCAAACATGCATGAAAATGGTACATATGGATTCCTTGAATTTTTCTGATAATTTTTCATATATAAATTATTTGATTTGGAGTTACGGTTGAATTTCTATGATTTTTAGAAGTTTTAGGCATTTTCTGAAATTATTAAATCATTTAAGATTTATTTAAATTCCAGAAAGGAATTATTGCGTCAGCATGACCTCATAGTGACGTCAGCAGGTCAACGGGCGCCGTCCAGGTCAAACCTGACGTTCGGGACCCACATGTCAGCTGCACAGTGATTTAACAGAGTTTAATTAACTTAACTAAATTGTTAGCCGAGTTAATTAAACGGTAGGGCCCATCGGTCAGTGGCCCTAGGCCTGGGTTAGCGGGGGTGGTTAGGCCCTAATGACCGGCCACACCGGATTCGCCGGCGGTTGGACGACGGCGATGACCCAGAGCGGCGGTGGCTCGCCGGAGTTGCGCCAGAGACGACGGATCGACGCGCCAAGGGCACCAGGAGGTAGCCCGTGCCCGTGCGCATCTAGGGGAACCAATGGAAGGTGCGGGGGTGGCCGGGGTTCGCCGGAGTGGAGCCCGACGCGGCGGCCGGAGCTCGGATAACAGCGGAGATGGCGCTATAGGGCATGGCAGGGAGCACCCGTGGGTGTTTCGAGTTCGCAGGAGCGCGGTGAGCACGCTGGTGATGCTCGGGCGAGCGGCCGAGCTCACGAGCACGGAGCTCGTTGACCATGGCGGCGGCGAGCCTCGGCGGAGGTGGGGAAGCTAGCTAGGGGAGGGGAACGATGGGGATTCCAGGGGGAAAAAGAAGAGTGGCTCACGTAGGGACTAGCAGAGTCGACGACGAGGTCGGGGAAGCTCTGGACGACGCGAATTTACGGCGGCGATATCCGGGCACCGGAGATGAAGACGACGATGCTCCGGTCGACTGGGGCCTCCTCTGGTCGCGTGCGTCGGTGTGCAGCTCCATGGGGTCGGGACGGAGCTCAGGGGTGTGGAGAGGGAGCGAGGGGGTGGTTGTGGCCGCGGCGAACGGCGTCGGTGGCGACGAGCTCCGCTCGGGCAGAGAGGAAGAGAGAGCAGAGGAGGATAGGGACGGAGGGAGAGACACGGGTGAGTGAGAGAGGGTCGAGGGCTAGTGCGTGGCGCTCGGGAGACGTCCAGGGGGAGGAGGAGGCAGCCGGGCAGGGAGGAGGTGGCCGGGGCGCGTGGCCTGCGCGCCGGGCGCGTGCCCGTCCTCCTGGCAGGGAGGAAGACGACAGGGGAGGGAGGCGGCGGTGGGCTGGGCCGGCTGGAGGAGCTGGGCCGGCTGGGCTGGACAGGTAAGCGCCAGGTAAGTTGCTGGGCTTCTCTCCTTTTTTTTATATTTCTGTTCTTTTTTCTTTTATTTAGTTCTTTTGCCACTGTTTTGAATTTAAAATAATTCAAACAATGCCAAAAGCTCCTCTGAATATTTTTATTTTGCTAGATGGACTTTTCCAAAAGCTCATAAAATATTTCAGGGATATTTGAAATTATATTCTAAGTATATGAATATAATTCAAATTCAAATAGCTAATGAATTAAATTCAAAGTCCCAAAAATAAATCCTTAAAAATGTTCAATATTTTGGTTGGGACCAGAACCCTTGCCAAAAATTATCAAACATTTAAGAAGAGCATTTTGGAACAATGAATGAGATTTTTAGGGTTTTTGCCCTTCTTTTATTTAGGGTTTTGAGGCTTCCAATTTCCCTCAGTTCAAGTTTCAAAATTTAAACATGATGCAGACACCAGGCGGCACCAGAAGCAAGGGATGTGACATATGTGCTTCTCCGATTGCCCTTCGTTTGCTGCCAATCCATAAAGATCGCTTGACCATGTGTCGATCCCGATCAAACCAGTCGCTATCCACTATGGCTGCAACTTTCGATCTCCCAGCCATACGTCGATCAACTTCCGATCTCTGTCGCAGCTCCTCTAGATCAACTTCCGCGTCCCCTTCGAACCTTGCTCATGATACCACTTGTTAGAATTAATCTGAGGTCACCATCAATCTACCGCGGACGAAGTTATCACACGAGGCATGCCACCGAGATTTGTTAACGAGGGTCACCGATATGGCTACATCCCTGGGTCCTGACTACGGGCGCTCCACCCCATGGCACCACTACAATACCACACCCTGGCCGCCTGGGCGCCAGCACACGTTGCTGGTTCCCCCGCGTGCCTGTACTATTATGTTGGCATAGGTTACATTATGTGTCTACCACCACTATAGATGACAGGCCTAGGATACAAGTGTCCTATTAGGACACAACTCCTACCCTATCTACACAGAGTCCAAAACCAAGTCCAACTGTAACCTACCTTGTACAATAATATTCGACACATCTGTAGCACAGGGGATTATCTTCGTGGTTTGAATCAAACTCCTCTTGATTCTAGGGACCTGTTACTCTGTGTGCACTAGCAAACACATGTCCCATATTGTTTATGTCAACAAACTCCAAAACATAAGGTGGCAAATTATTGCAACAACAAATTTTTGAACAATAAGTTGGCAAGTTAATCCCTGGTGATTGCGTACATAACTTGCTAAGATTTTACGGATCAATGCAATAATAGACGGGCAATCACGTCTTTATGTTTTTATAAAATTTCTCCCTCCAACCCAGCAAAATTGCGTATTTAAAAAAAGTTGCAAATGGGCTATAAATTCTAACATTATATATATATATGGTCTTCATAGACGGTACATTATTTTCTCACCCAGCCCACCAAATTTACTAGCTGGCATGTGGGCCAATAGGTCGAAGCCTAACGAAGGCGTTGGATTTACATCCAATGGCCAACATTCTTCTTTAATCCCTGATCTTCTTCCTCCAACGCTGGCGGGACTGCCTGCTCCAGCCTCCAGCGTCTAGTGGTGCTAGTTCGCGCACCTCGCATCAAAACGTTACCCCACTGATGGCCAGGCCATCCCTCCACTCCTTCGAACCTCCTTTTATTATCCACTGAGAGTAACCCCACCCTACACCCAAACCAATCAAGTCTTGCACTTCTCCCTATCTGCGACTCAACATCCATGTCTTCCCCATCTCTGGGTCATTCCCGTATGGGGCCTTGCCGTCGTCCACTTCCTTGGTGCGCTCGGCGCGGCATGGTCAACATGGTCAACAAACAAGAGTCATCAGAAGACGACTGTACATGGAGAGGCTGACAGAGGGGATGCACCATGTCCATGGACGCACGCATCCAATTGCCTCTTTTTTTACACACAAAAATAATGTTTCCTCCCCCTGACAGCTGGGACCCACTAGCTACATCTTCGCACACAAGGAAGCTTGTCCTTATTACATGGAAAAATGATTCATTCCGCTGACTACTGGGACCCACCAGCTATATCTTCGCACGAAAGGAAGTGCCTCCATAACTCCCCTGTTAGTTAGGACCCACCAGGTCAAAGCGCATGTAGCTTTATGTGTCTGGTCACAAACATGTACATACATACTGGTGGATCGGTTTCTTCCCAACAATGAACAATGGCCGAGCAAGGAGTGGCACATGTCGTAGTAGAGTCCCGACTTAGCAGTTGAGGAAATCCTATCTAAATCGTGTACATGGCCATGCTGCAAGAAATTAAATACGACCACGTTGTTGGTGTCAAAACCGGCGGATCTCGGGTAGGGGGTCTCGATCTGTGCGTCAAGGCTGATGGTAGCAGGAAGCAAGGGACACAGATGTTTACCCAGGTTCAGGCCCTCTCGATGGAGGTAAAACCCTACTTCCTGCTTGATTAATATTGATGATATGGGTAGTGCAAGAGTAGGTCTACCACGAGATCGTAGAGGCTAAACCCTAAAAGCTAGCCTATGATGGTATGAATGTAATTGTGATCGGCCTTCTAAGGACCAACCTCTACGGTTTATATAGACACCGGAGAGGGCTAGGGTTTACATGGAGTCGGTTACAAGGAAGGAAATATAATATCCGGATCGCCAAGCTTGCCTTCCACGCCAAGGAAAGTACCATCCGGACATGGGCCGAAGTCTTGAGTCTTGTATCTTCACGCTTCAATAGTCCGGAAGTTGCACACGGTCTGGCTGTCCGGATACCCCCTAATCCAGGACTCCCTCAGTAGACCCTGAACCAGGCTTCAATGACGATGAGTCCGGCACGCAGTATTGTCTTTGGCATTGCAAGGCGGGTTCCTCCTCAGAATACTCCAAAGTAATTATCGAACACTCAAATCGTGTCCGGATCTGAAAAATGATCTTCGCATACCCCCGTAGAGAGAACGATATTTCACAAATGCAATCTGCTAACAACTTTTTCTAATGACGTGGCACGTTATTATGATCGGATCCATTATTCGAACCGTTTCCCCACAACCAGCTACAACACATATTACGAGGCGGTTTCTGTGAAACGTCTTGTCAAAGCAGAGATCATGTCCCCTTATTACGGGATTCTCATCAATACGGGTATGGGTAATCTCACCACGCCATTAATCGTGGCGCTTGGGAAACAAGCGATTCCCAATGGGCAAGTGGGGAGGCGCACCGCTTCCGGTGTCTCTATAATGGGATAAGATTCCCCCATTTTCACCCACGCCTTCTTCCTCCTTTGCCCGCTCTTGCCCCTTCGAGCTCCAGCGCCCAAGCTCAAGTCTTCCCCGCACAGCCAAACATGTCCGGAGCAGGAGGCAAGTGGGTGGCTTCCACCGTCAAGGAGAAGCACATCGCAAATCTTCGGGTGGCCGGATACTTGGCCGCGGACATAGCGCACTGTCTACCAGACGCCGGGCAGGTCATTCCGACCCAGGGACCCCACGAGAGGGTCATATTCATCGCCCACTTCGTCCGTGGACTGGGATTTCCACTCCATCCCTTCGTCTGCGGGCTTATGTTCTACTACGGGCTAGATTTCCACGATCTAGCCCTAATTTCGTCCTCAACATCGTGGCGTTCATCGTCGTGTGCGAGGCCGTCCTCTGCATCCGGCCTCACTTCCGCCTATGGCTGCAAAGTTTCTGCGTGAAGCCGAAGGTGGTAAGCAGCCAATAGGCGGACTGTGGAGGGGCCATGGTGGGCAGAATGCCCAACGTGACATGGCTCGATGGCTCCTTTGCGGAGACCATAAAAGGATAGCAATCGGGGTGGTTCTACATCACCGAGCCGCGCGGCGCCAACTGGGCAGCGCCCCCCGAGTTCCGATCCGGATCCCCCATGCGGCTCACCTCCTGGGAGAAGAAGGGCCTGTCCTGGGGCGATTCCACGGAGCTGGCCGAACTCCAAACATGCGTCAAAATCATGAAGGACAAGAACATGAAGCTTGTCAACGTGATCCAGGTCATGCTCGTTCACCGAATCTTGCCCTGCCAGAAGCGGGCAATCAATCTATGGGAGTTTGTCCCAACCGAGCACCAGACGCTCCAGAGGCTCTATGACATGACGCACAAGGCGCATGGAAGGTGCTGTTCAAGGCCTTCGAAGTGCCTCCTCTGACATCCGAGGACCACGGGCTTCATGCCGCACGGGCTCCAAGGCCGGTGAGTTCTTAGACTGACACCGGACCCAGTTCTTCCCGATATATTCACGGGAGTGCCTTAAGTAGTTGTGTATATTTGCTTCAAGATTACATGGAGACAGCGGAGCAGGTTTACTGCCCGGCTCCGCTGCCAGAAGACCCAGCAGATGCTCTCCTGACGGAGATGCTGGTCCCGGCGCCGTACAAGGTGCTGGAGAAGAAGGCCGAGAAGAAGGCCCCGGGGATCCGAAAGGGTCTCCGACGTAAGGTTGTGCCGAAAGCCTCGTCCGAAGACGACGAGGCAGACTCCTCCCACGAAGGGGAGGAGGAAGAAGAAGAAGACGCCCCATCCGGAAAGGATGAGGGGTCCGGGGAGGCGGACCAGTGGACCGGAAAAGGCCCCCGGTGCAAGGCCATCATACCCCTGTCGTCGGATGACGACAAGTCAGATTCCTCCCGCGGAGGCGGGGGTAATCAAGAAGAAATTCCACCTCCCCGCACTGGGGAGGGGAAGAAAAGAAAAGCCACCCCGGAGGGAGAGGCTGGGGCATCCAAGAAGGGGAAGGTGCCCCTGCCGGACTATTCCGCCACTGCCGCTCATAGTGAGGAGGGATGGCTGCCCAGGGGGAAGCCCCTAGTGCGATCGTAAGTATCCGCACTCTATCATGATTTCACTTCATAGTTTTTACATTTTATAATGCCGGACATATGTGCAGTCCGGCCAAGGACCTCCCCGAAGTCTCTTCCTCCGGGTCCCTGAGTGATTCGGAGATCAATTCGCTTCCGACAGCCACTACTCCTCAACACGCAGATGACATGGAGGTGTTATCCTGCAGGCTCCCAGAACGGGGGGAGGTGACTCTGGAGACGCCCCGAGGAGGGGTCCCAGACGTCGGACACGCGGGGTTCAAGATCCGCGCAGAGCGTGTCGATGAGAGCCTTGTCCAGCCAAGCTCTCAGCCGAACACAATTCCTGAACCTTCGATGGTTCCGGACTCAGGCGGGCGACCCCTCGCTAGGGAGGGTGAGCTGTCCGTGTCGCGGACTTCCATTGCGCATGAGGCGTCGGACGTTCTGCTGGAAGCGCTTTGCGGCGCTTCCCTGGATGAGGGGCACCATACTCTTATGAGTACGATGATTCAGAAGGTTTCATCTGCCAAAAGCGGACTAACTGAAGCTTGCTCCAGCCTCCTAATAGGCTTCGAGGTAAGTAATAAACATGTGCAAAATTACCACCCGATAAGTAGTAGCCCCTGATACTCTGTTTGGCGTTCGGAAAGAAAAGCCGAGCCGAGGGTCAATTATAATCCGCAAGAGTCTAATCATAAGTATTACTGTGAATAAGCAGGCTGTGCTGCTTGCTGCTACTGCCCGTACTGCCAAGGTTGCCGATCTGAAGCGGGACCTGGAGCAGGCGCAGGGAGAGCTCGACCTCACGAAGAGGCAGCTCGAAGAGAACAAGGGTAAGTAATTCCCGCTCTTATGAATTTAAGGATAGGCAAGATTGGTGGGTCTAACATCTAAGTGTCGTGACCGTGTAATAGGGGACACCGTCGAAGTTGCGTCCCTGAAGAAGGCGCTATCCGAGGCAGAAGACAGAGCAGCCTCGGAGTGTAAGGAGTGCGAGAAGCAAAGTGCTAGGGTGGGTGAGGTAAAGCGAGAGCTCCAGGACCTCGGCAAGAAATGCGAGTCCGTGGAGCATGATCTGAAGGCGAAAGAGGACGAGCTTGCGAAGGCCCTTGTGAGTTTAAAAGACGCCATGGCCGAAGCCGAGAAGGCACATCAGGAGATCCAGGAGGCCAAGTAGATAGCAGCGGGTAAGAAGTTCTTTATGCAAAGCAAACATGTGGAGGAGGCGTTTCTTTTACTTACTCGAATTCGGAGCTCTCTAGGGGCATTCGCAGATCTGCCATGCAGCGTATCAGATGCTGCGGAGTTCTACCGTGCCCAGGAGGGGAACTCAACGGAGAAGTTGTTCTGGTCCCAGTATGCTGGGGCCGAACACCCGATACCTCTGAGTGACCAACTGAAGCGGTTGGTCTAACTCCACAGGGCGGCCGAACTGGCTATGAAAGGTTTCATAGTCCGGATGTGACCTGGTGAGCTCAAGCCCAGTAGCTACTTCGGCCTGATCAAGCGGATGGTGGATGCATGCCCGCAGCTTGAGGTGATCAAGCGATCCGTGTGCATCGAGGGTGCCCGCCGGGCCCTTGCCCGTGTCAAAGTGCATTGGGGCAAGATGGATGTGGAGAAGCTGGTCAAGGACGGGCCGTCGGAGGGCAAGGCGCATCACCATCCCGAGTTGTACTATGATTGCGTTATGAAGGGTGCTCGTCTCGTGGCTGACGAATGTACCAAGGACACCATTTATGAATGAATTCACTTCTGTCATATTTGTATTTTAAGGACGAAGTTACTTGCGCTATGTAGCACTTTTGTTATTTAAAACATTACCTTCAGTGCGGCTGTTTATAAAATTCTAAAAGTAGGCCAGTCATCGGCTTCCTCCCCCGCGTAACTCGTACTGGGGTGTTCATGGAAAACCCGGACACTCTTTATCCAAATGTTTGGTCCTTTAAGGAGGTATCTGGCGCAGTGAACAAGGCAATCGGACTATGCAGCTTGATAACTTTCACTTAGCCATAGAAGTCTACAATTTTAAATTTCGGCAAAGCCCCTGGAATCCGGAAGACCGAATCGGGACGCTATACACGCCTAGATCGGACAAAGCCGATATATCGCCTAAAGCGGAAAATCTTTAAGGATTTTAACACCTCTCGAACAGCGACCAGCTCTCGTCGCATGATGCCGGTCAGTTTTCAGCTTTCTCTACTGAGGTGCTAGTCTGGAAGAACCGGGACACAATCGCAGTAGTTCTCCCTGCGCTACCTTAGCCGATATAACGGAACGTAAGGCACCAAAACAAGGGAGCCGGGCTATCCCAACTGTAGACCCAAGACATGATTCGGAGCTGATGCATATAATGCTATAAGTTTGGGGTGCCGCACTATATAAAGTGTTCGGACTTTATTTGCCATACTTCGGGGCGCCATCAGAAGCCCCTGGCAAACTGGCCGTACCAAGGTGTACGGATGCAATACCAAATAAACATTTATAAGAGAAAAATACTCAAATAAGGATAATAAGCTGACGCTATATATGATCTCCCATTGACGAAAAATACGTCTAAGCATATGTTTACAATGGATGCATTAAGCAGAGATAAAAATAGGACTATTTGACATGTCCTATCCAGGGGCAAGCTATGTACAGATAGATGAAACAGGTATAATGATCATAAATAGATTCCACCTGGGTATTTCCTTCTGCGCACAACGTCTGTTGCCTCCTCGGATGTCTCTTCCATATGAGTCCGGCAGTTCGGCTCTTCTTAGAATGCTGCACTAACATGGTGTCCTGAAATGTAAGAGGGAAAGGGTATGAAGGTATTTAGCGGTTACCCGTACTATCGTCTGAGTCGTTGATACGCCTCCGCCTATGCCCATGGTATCTTGAGTGCATAATTGTGTACGCGTGGCACGAATGCTGCTTTGAAGGGGCTTGAGCGGAGGCCGGACTGCTAATCACGCTCTTGGCGTTCTGATGATCCTGTTGCGGGGTACTCCGGACTCGCTTGACTATGCTCGAGGTTGTCGCCGGATTGGTTTGTTGGAGTAGGCCGCATTGTACTTCTGCTGCGAGGGCTGCCGTATGCTCTTCTGTTCGAAGCGAGCGGTCCATATTTCTGTTGACAGTGATGACCCCACGTGGTCCTGGCATCTTGAGCTTGAGGTATGCATAATGTGGTACCGCATTGAATCTAGCAAATGCGGTTCGTCCGAGCAGTGCATGGTAGCCACTGCGGAAAGGGACGATGTCGAAGATTAGCTCTTCGCTCCTGAAATTGTCTGGGGATCCGAAGACCACTTCCAATGTTATAGGGCCCATGCAGCGGGCCTCTACTCCAGGAATAACACCTTTAAAGGTAGTTTTAGTGGGCTTGATCCTTGAAGGATCAATGCCCATCTTGCGCATTGTGTCCTGATAAACCAGGTTCAGGCTGATGCCGCCGTCTATAAGGACGCGCGTGAGGTGGAATCTGTCGATGATTGGGTCTAAGACCAATGCGGCTGAGCCGTCGTGACGGATGCTGGTAGGATGATCTCTACGATCAAAGGTGATCGGACACACTAACCATGGGTTGAATTTGGGGGCGACTGGCTCCATCGCATAGACATCCCATAGTGCTCGCTTCCGTTCCCGCTTGGGGATGTGGGTGGCATAGATCATGTTGACCGTTTTCACCTGGGGGGGGGGGGGAATTTCTTTTGTCCCCCCGTATTCGGACGCCGGGGCTCATCATCATCGTCGCTATGCAGCCCCTTGTCCTTGTTTTCAGTGTTTATCTTACTGGCCTGTTTGAACACCCAGCAGTCTCTATTAGTGTGGTTGGCTGGCTTGTTCGGGGTGCCATGGATTTGGCACGAGCGCTCTAGTATGCGGTCCAGACTGGACGGTCCCTGATTATTTCTTTTGAACGGCTTTTTGCGCTGTCCGGACTTAGGTCCGCTGAATCCGGCGTTGACTACCATGTCTTCAGTGTTGTCGCCGTTTTTTCATCTCTTATGTCTGTTGCGCCGTGGCTTGCCGTTAGCATTGCGGCCGTCCGAAGTGCCGGAATGTGGCGTGGTGCCGTTGCGAGCCAACCAACTATCCTCACCCACACAAAAACGGGTCATTATGGTTGTGAGAGCTGCCATAGGCTTGGGTTTTTCCTGGCCGAGGTGTCGAGCGAGCCACTCGTCATGGATATTATGCTTAAAATCCGCCAGGGCTTCAGCGTCCGGACAGTCGACTATTTGGTTCTTTTTATTGAGGAACCGAGTCCAGAATTTCTGGGCTGACTATACGGGCTGTTGAGTAATGTGGCTCAGGTCATCAGCATCTGGTGGTCGCACATATGTGCCTTCGAAGTTGTCAAGTAATGCGTCTTCCAGGTTTTCCCAACTGCCAATGGAATTTGCTGGCAGGCTGTTTAACCAGTGTCGGGCTGGTCCTTTGAGCTTAAGGGGGAGATAATTGATGGCGTGTAGATCATCTCTGCGGGCCATGTGAATGTGGAGAAGGAAATCTTTGATCCATACTGCGGGGTCTGTTGTGCCATCGTATGATTCGATGTTTACGGGTTTGAATCTTTCTGGGAATTCATGATCCATCACTTCGTTAGTGAAGCAGAGGGGGTGTGCGGCGCCTCTGTGTCGGGCTATGTGGCTACGCAGGTCGGATTGGTCTGGGTTGCTATGTTCGGCCCGGCCGGACTTGTTGATGATGTATCCGGCGCGACGGTCATCGCCGCGCGCTCGGGCGCACCCCCTCGATCCGTAGATTGATCTTGGCTGTCCTGCTTTATTTTCCTGAATATCTTGCAGGTCGTGCCTGTTGCCCTGAGCCGTAGTGTATCGGCATGGGGGTGCAGGGTGGTAGCCCATTTTATCTTGGCTGCGGGGTGGCCGGTCAGCCGTTTGGCGTTCGAGTCCATATTCCACGGCTGCCAGGACTTCAGTCCATCTATCTGTGAGCAGGTCTTGATCAGCTTGGAGTTGCTGCTGCTTCTTCTTCAGGCTCCTAGAAGTGGCTATAAGCCTATGCTTGAAGCGCTCCTGCTCCACGGGATCCTCAGGCACGCTGAATTCGTCGTCGCCAAGGCTGATCTCATCTTCGGAGGGGGGCATGTAGTTGTCCTCCTCCGGGTATGTGTTTGTCGCCTGTTCTTTTGGGCTGACCTGCTCATCTTCCTGTTCGGCCTGCTCGAAGGCGGGCTGGTCAGGGTCATATTCTTCTTCGGCGCCATCCAGATTATTTTCGTCTCCGGGGCCGGTGTCACTATGGCGGGGCTTGGAGCGGCGCCAACGATGCCCATTCTTTGATTTTCTTCCCGAGGGGTTGTCCTCCGTTGCCTCGTCTTCATTAGTTTCCTTCGGAGTGTCCACCATATATATATCATATGAGGAGGTGGCCGTCCACCGCCCGGTGAGCGGTGGCTCCTGTAATTCTCCTACATCGTCGTTCATACCATCGATGTCTTCAGAGTCGAAGTCAAGCACGCCGGTTAGATCATCGATCATGGCAATGAAGTGGGTGGTGGGTGGGCAACAAATTCCATCGCTGTCAGCTTCCCACTCGAGCCGAACATAGTTCGGCCCGGAGTCTCCTGACAAGGAGAGAGACTTCAATAAGTCCAGCATGTCGCCGAAGGGCGAGTGCTGAAAGACGTCTGCCGCGGTGAACTCCATCACTAGAGCCCAACCAGGATCGGCGGGCTCGGGGGCGTGCGGACTGGAACCTGCATCCGGATATGAATCTGGGGGTCCAGAGTCACAGGCTCCCTCAGAGGTGAGACTTGTGTTCGGCTCCATCGATGATGAGGGTACGGCCTACGGGGCGGGGTCCAGCCCTCCGTCCTTGGCCGAAGCAACCTGCCCCGGATTTATATCCGAGGCCTCTGCCGGGGTGATATCCCGAGCAACGTCTGATAGCAGGTCTAAGCCGTGCTCATCGTGATTGTCCGACGCTTCTGGCGCTGGCCGAATCCGTCGAAGATCAAGTATCCGCGGATATCCGCCATGTAGTTCAGGTTTCCGAACCTGATTTGATGGCCGGGGGCATAACTATCGATCTGCTCCATGCGGCCAAGCGAATTGGCCCACAGCGTGAAGCCGCCGAACACGAAGATCTGTCCGGGGAGGAAAGTTTCACCCTGGTCGGCGCCGTTAATGACGATTGAAGGAGCCATCGAGCCTGACAGCGACGACACAGAGGAACTCTCAATGAAAGAACCAATGTCGGTGTCAAAACCGGCGGATCTCGGATAGGGGGTCCCGATCTGTGCGTCAGGGCTGATGGTAACAAGAAGCAAGGGACACAGATGTTTACCCAGGTTCAGGCCCTCTCGATGGAGGTAAAACCCTACTTCCTGCTTGATTAATATTGATGATATGGGTAGTACAAGAGTAGATCTACCATGATATCATAGAGGCTAAACCCTAAAAGCTAGCCTATGATGGTATGAATGTAATTGTGATCGGCCTTCTAAGGACCAACCTCTCCGGTTTATATAGACACCGGAGAGGGCTAGGGTATACATGGAGTCGGTTACAACAAAGGAAATATAATATTCGGATCGCCAAGCTTGCCTTCCACGCCAAGGAAAGTCCCATCCGGACACGGGCCGATGTCTTGGGTCTTGTATCTTCACGCTTCAATAGTCCGGACGTTGCACAGAGTCCGGCTGTCTGGATACCGCCTAATCCAGGACTCCCTCACACGTACATACATATGGGGGGTCTCAAACACGTACATCAATGTCGTCCTATTGACCTGCATCCAACCCGCTGGGTCGAAACAGAGGAAACAACGCCGTGTTCATCGAGAGGCAACCGACTGGGTCGGAATGTGTTATGTTCATCAGGAGCCAATCGGCTTGGACGGAATAGCCGAAACGGTGTCATGTTCATCGTCTCGAGGTCTGGCGTATCGCAAAACGGAGGAAACGGAGTTCTCTTCGTGTTCCTAAAGATGAAATAGGGTCTTGTTCATTGGGAGGGGTGTGGCGTACCGCAAAACAAAGGAAACAGGCTTCTCTCCAACCGCCTAAGGTTGAAACAGGGTCCTACTGATCGAGAGGGGTATGGTGTATCGCAAAACGGAGGAAACAAACTTCTCTTCAAGCACCTACGGTCAAAACGGGGTCCTGTTCATCAGGAGGGGTGTGGCGCACTGCAAAATAGGACTCCGCTAGCTATTGTTCATCCACCGTCGACTTCCTCCAAAAGCCTCCATCGGCTACTATTCATCGACTATGGCTTCCTCCGACCTCCACGGGAAACTGGTCATCCACGGGCTACTGTTCATCCAGCCTCCACCGGCTACTGTTCATCCAGGCTCCATGGGGTCCAGTTCATCCACTCCCAACCGTCTAGGGTGTGTGGCAGCCTCCTCGGGGTCTTGTTCATCCAGCTGCAACCGCCTGCTACCATGGGGTTCTGTTCATCTAGTGGCAACCACATACACACAATCGGGCTCTTGTTCATCCAACCCCCACCAGGAACTATTCATCCACAGCCAACCAATTGGTTAGGTTGACTTGTTACTACGTATCATGCGCGTGGTGGCAATGGGGACTGTTCATCTAGAGGCAACCCAATCGGCTAGCTACGTCTCGCATAGGGGCTCGATTGGACTCAATAGCCAGCGAAGGTATCGCTCCGGTTTAATTAGTAGTGAAGGAATAGGTCGGCTTCAGTTAGCATCGAAGGGATCGATCGACTTCAGCATGTAGTGCGATCGATCAATCGCTCGGGTTCAGTAAGAGAACGCCTCGCTCGGGTTCAGTTAGTGAGTGCGCCGCACACGCGTGTACGAGAGAAACGCACAAACAACACTGCATCGCTGGGCCCCGACCACCAACCATAATCGGGAACTCCCTGAAATTTTCCTCACCCTCACTTCTACCATGATTTTTTTGTTGTAATGGACGGCCCAAAGAATGTCACACATCTGCGTCTCCCGCTCGCCTAGGATGAAAAGCCCAATTTCTATCATAGTTTTTTGTCATAGAAGTAGGAGCCCACCACATCTATGATGATACATGTTTTTGCCACAATTATCATCATAGAAGTGTCATAAGCATGACAGAAAAAGTTTCTGTTCGGGCAATAATGTCACTGAAAGTGCAACTAATCCCCAGGTGGTTTTGGTAATTTATAACAACATATATCTCATTGAACTAATATCCATTCAAGTTTAATATTTCAAAAAGTTTAATGAATGGCATGGCATGGACTAGAGATGTGGACCCCTCAAAATGCTAAGGACACATATTGGCAAAAGTTTAAGACTCCTCATTTTGTTTTTAGTGAACCAAAATCACATTGAGTCCATAGGAAAGCCAATACTATTAAAAGGGGATGAGGAGTTGCTTGATGGCTTGCTTGCTCAAATTCTTAATGATATTGCTCCAAATCCCTCAACCACTTTCTCATTCCAAATATGTCAAAATCCTAAACTCCAATTCGGCCCACCAATTCATTCCATCTGAAGCCACCGAGTTCATATGACATAGCCATTGCCAGAAACCATAACAGTTCAGTCTCACTGATACGGATCTCGGTCTAACCGAGATGGCCTTGCCAATTCTCTGTTGTGATGAGGACATGACTACCTTGGATATGACAAAAAATATTAAATATATGCATATTTGTCAGGTGATTTCTAGTGCAAACTATTCAATAATCTATTTATGTTATCCAGAACAAAAATACTTCACACACTTTTGTGTTTTGTCTAATTGCAGGTGTATGGGACATTTGTACAATCCACATATGAAGATAAGGAAGAAAGAGATGTTTATTTGCTGTCCAAAAAGTTCTCTCACGTCACTTTTGGCCCAAGAGAAGATAGAGTCCAAGTCTCTCACGTTCTGGATTCAGATTCGGACTGCACAGACATACCTGACTCAAAACGCACACAAGTTTTTCATACGGACTCCGAATTGGGTGATTCTTTTTTTGTTGGAAACTAGATTTCGTGCACTTTCCAACCCAATTGGAATCACCTTCAAATTCGTCCGGAGCGTTGAGTTGTGGACGAAACAATCTGATGCTGCAACAGAATCCGAGTCAAACTACAAGTCCAAAGGTGTTACATCACCTCCACTTGGGCCCATTGGCCTTGTACGACCTAGATTTAGTTTTAGGCTGCCTTGGGACGTCCTCCCACCTCCTTGGCCGCCACCCCTTGCTCCTATATAAGTAGATCCATCTAGTAGCTTTTCCTTGGGATTTGTTTAGTTAAAAGTTAGCCATTGCAACTTCGTGTACTTCGTTTGTGTCCAACGACCACGGATCCCCACCTTTATCAATACTTCATATATACTCGCAATATTCAGATTGCTTTTATCATATTCTTGCTTGTTCTTCGATTGATTGCAGGAATAGACCTTTGTGGTCAGGTTGATTGTGCTCCGGCGTGGTCAATAACCTCTCGGAGTTGGTTTAGCGATTGCTAAGGCGCAACGTCGTGCACGTTTGTAGTCGGATCGTCAAAGTCGCCTCCACCAAATCGATAGTTATCATCTCATCGAAAGATCGGGACACCCTCGCCTCTATCAAGTGGTATCAGTTTTCAGGTTGCTCGGTGAGAATTTCCAGTTTTTCCTAGATTAGATTTATTTTCTTACCTATTGTCCAAGAAAAAGCCACAAAACAAAAGTTAGATCTATTCATCCTTTGTCCTAGCCAGACTGAGCCTTTGCAATTTTCTTTTCATTGTTTGCATTATTGAATTATCGGTTGCATCGCCGTGTCGAGTTGCTGGTCTTAGTGTCTAGTTCCTTTAGAGTTTCGAGTTCTGTTCACATTAGTCACACAGCCGCTGCATCATTATCCCATCCGCTGTCCACTATCCCATCCACCAATTTCCACCATGTGCTACGCACTATTTATTGTCATAATCATAGTTGAGGTCACTCACATCTTCGCCTGATCGAATCTGCATCTTATCTAGTTTGTCTTGGAAAGAGGGAGAAAAAGAAGATAAAGAAAAAAAAAGAGAGAAAAAAGGAAAGAAAAAAAAAGAAAAAGAGGGAGAAGAAAAAGAAAAAAAAGGCGTGAGAAAAAAAAAGAGAGAAGAAAAAAAATTGGATCTATCTAGAATCAATCTCGTACCTGAATTCGGATTGGAATCTCTTTTGCGCACTGTTCAGTAAAACAGGTGTATCTTCCTCATACGAAGTCAGTTTTGGCTCCGTGAGTACTCAAATTGAAGATAGCGACAAGCCGCATCTAAATAGTTGCAGAAGCTAGTTCAATATTTGACACCTCAAAATCGGCTTCTAAATAGGTCTTTTTGTCCTCCGAAGTTCGTGAACACAACTTGTTCCAATTTTTCAGGCCAGTTTTAGAATTCTTTGACTCCTCATATCAACTCGGAATTGAGTGATTCTTTTTGCATTGGACAGCTTGAGTTAGTAGCATTCTTTGAAAGAATTTATCAGAAAATTGTCTCAAACTTTTCAAGAGGAAAGTTGGAGAGAGAGTTGTTGTATATCCTGCTTGGCAGTTGTTTTTCATCATTATCTTCACTGCCGTTGTGATCTTCACTTATATCTTGCTGTCAAGAGCTACTTAGTATCCTTCATTGATGCTAGTTATGCTACGCCGTGACCTCATTAGTGTTCTAGGCTCGCGTCTCTAGTCCGGTCTAGCCTAGGACCAGCACAGTACCGTCGTTGAGCGTTTATTCAACATTGCATCTTTGAATTGATTATTGCTAAACTTTTGCTACCATATATAGCCAACCCCGCTCCACATATTTCTACACCGTGTATACGTACGCTCCCCTGGCAATCGCTTTACTCAATATTCGGAGTTACTTGACACCGCTGGTTGCCGATCACCGCCTGCTGCATGGTAAGAACTTGTAAGACATTGATATTTGCTTTACTGTGAGCGTTTTACCACCACATCCTAGTAGTTATAGGAACATTATTTTTGGGTTTTGTTTCTTGTTCTACTAATCATGACAGGATCCAGAGTCAATTCATGGGCTTTGTCGATCGCGGGAGACGTGCTACCACCTTTGCAAATACCACAACCGTCACGAGAGGTGCACAAACATCCAAATGCACATGATCAGGTTAATGTATCTATACCACCATTTAATGGCCGTTTTAAACCTTCTTTATATATTGAATGGGAGTTCGACATAAAAAATATATTTGCTTCCCATAATTTCAATGAACATAAAAAGGTTAAGGTTGCGGTTGGTTCTTTCACTGGTTATGCTTTGGTTTGGTGGAGTGAATATTGTCGGTTACACCCTGATTATATACCTACTACTTGGGATGATTTGAAACTTGCCATGCGACATACTTTCGTCCCTGCTTATTATACTCGTGACATGATTAAGAAGTTGCAACACTTAAAACAAGGTAGTGAAACTGTAACAAAATATTATGATGATTTACAAACTACCTTGTTGCATTCCTCTTTAGAAGAAAGTGAAGATGATTTTATGGATAGATTTTGGGGAGGATTAAACCGTGATATTCAAGAGATACTAATTCATGAAGAGTGTTATCCTATGGACCATTTGTTTCATCTTGCTTGCAAAGCTGAACAGGAAATAAAACGACATGTTGGCCACGAGGAGAACAAGCGCACGGTGCACATTCCAAGAGTTTATATGGTTGTTCCTTCAACTACTAGGCATACTATGACAACCACATCCGTTGTTGTCAGGACTACATCACCTCCACCATGTGACACATCGCCCTCGAGAGTGGCTACATCATCTGAGTTGATCATAAGAGGTAATGACAAAGGTACTGATCTTCCATCTCTACATGAGAATGATGAATGCCTTGTCAATTTGAATGCACCATCTGATGAGCTACCCACTACTTTGATCACACCACCTATTTTAGAGGACTACGTTGATAATTTGACTTTTCCATGTGATCAAACAACTGAAATACCAACAATTTTGAGTGCACCCATTGAATTAACTATTGATGCAAAAGAACCAATGTTTAATCATTTTGATATGACCTCTAATCTTGGTGATGATTCTGTGTTGAATGACTTATTGCATGTTTGCTTATTTAAGCATGTTGTAGCATGTAAATTTGATGCAAGTACGGTTTATTCACCAATGTTGGGATGGTTTAATGATGAACATTGTCAATCTTTTGAAATGAATAAGAGCTTCACTTATATGTGCAAACTGAGTTGCAATATTTTCATGCCTTCTACTTCTTGTGCTAATTTTTTGGCTTTAGATTTTATGAACTATGCAAGTTACTCATCTATTCAAGTGTCATATATGCAAAAATCAAGGGAAGTAAAAATGGATGATATATACATATACAACATGTACACCTTGTCTCTTTTGTTAGCCACATTTCAGATTAACCAACGCCGAGGACGGCTTTATTTTCAAGAAGGGGAGGATGATGAGGACATGACTACCTTGGATATGACCAAAAATATTGCATATATGCATATTTGTCAGGTGATTTCTAGTGCAAACTATTCAATAATCTATTTATGTTATCCAGAACAAAAATACTTCACACACTTTTGTGTTTTGTCTAATTGCAGGTGTATGGGACATTTGTACAATCCACATATGAAGATAAGGAAGAAAGAGATGTTTATTTGCTGTCCAAAAAGTTCTCTCACGTCACTTTTGGCCCAAGAGAAGATAGAGTCCAAGTCTCTCACGTTCTGGATTCAGATTCGGACTGCACAGACACACCTAACTCAAAACGCACACAAGTTTTTCATACGGACTCCGAATTGGGTGATTCTTTTTTTGTTGGAAACTAGATTTCGTGCACTTTCCAACCCAATTGGAATCACCTTCAAATTCGTCCGGAGCGTTGAGTTGTGGATGAAACAATCTGATGCTGCAGCAGAATCCGAGTCAAACTACAAGTCCAAAGGTGTTACATCACCTCCACTTGGGCCCATTGGCCTTGTACGACCTAGATTTAGTTTTAGGCTGCCTTGGGACGTCCTCCCACCTCCTTGGCCGCCACCCCTTGCTCCTATATAAGTAGATCCATCTAGTAGCTTTTCCTTGGGATTTGTTTAGTTAAAAGTTAGCCATTGCAACTTCGTGTACTTCGTTTGTGTCCAACGACCAGACCAAGACCACTTCCGGATCCCCACCATTATCAATACCTCATATATATTTGCAATATTCAGATTGCTTTATCATATTTTTGCTCGTTCTTCGATTGCTTGCAGGAATAGACCTTCGTGGTCAGGCTGACCGTGCTTTCGGCATCGTCAGTAACCTCAGGAGATTGGTTTAGCGATTGCTAAGGCGCAACGTCGTGCACGTTTGTAGTCGGATCGTCAAAGTCGTCTCCACCAAATCGATAGTTATCATCTCATCGAAAGATCGGGACACCCCCGCCTCTATCACATCCAAATGCACATGATCAGGTTAATGTATCTATACCACCATTTAATGGCCGTTTTAAACCTGCTTTATATATTGAATGGGAGTTCGACATAAAAAATATATTTGCTTCCCATAATTTCAATGAACATAAAAAGGTTAAGGTTACGGTTGGTTCTTTCACTGGTTATGCTTTGGTTTGGTGGAGTGAATATTGTAGGTTACACCCTGATTATATACCTACTACTTGGGATGATTTGAAACTTGCCATGCGACATACTTTCGTCCCTGCTTATTATACTCGTGACATGATTAAGAAGTTGCAACACTTAAAACAAGGTAGTGAAACTGTAACAAAATATTATGATGATTTACAAACTACCTTGTTGCATTCCTCTTTAGAAGAAAGTGAAGATGATTTTATGGATAGATTTTGGGGAGGATTAAACCGTGATATTCAAGAGATACTAATTCATGAAGAGTGTTATCCTATGGACCATTTGTTTCATCTTGCTTGCAAAGCTGAACAGGAAATAAAACGACGTGTTGGCCACGAGGAGAACAAGCGCACGGTGCACATTCCAAGAGTTGATATGATTATTCCTTCAACTACTAGGCATACTATGACAACCATATCCGTTGTTGTCAGGACTACATCACCTCCACCATGTGACACATCACCCCCGAGAGTGGCTACATCATCTGAGTTGATCATAAGAGGTAATGACAAAGGTACTGATCTTCCATCTCTACATGAGAATGATGAATGCCTTGTCAATTTGAATGCACCATCTGATGAGCTACCCACTACTTTGATCACACCACCTATTTTAGAGGACTACGTTGATAATTTGACTTTGCCATGTGATCAAACAACTGAAATACCAACAATTTTGAGTGCACCCATTGAATTAACTATTGATGCAAAAGAACCAATGTTTAATCATTTTGATATGACCTCTAATCTTAGTGATGATTCTGTGTTGAATGACTTATTGCATGTTTGCTTATTTAAGCATGTTGTAGCATGTAAATTTGATGCAAGTAAGGTTTATTCACCAATGTTGGGATGGTTTAATGATGAACATTGTCAATCTTTTGAAATGAATAAGAGCTTCACTTATATGTGCAAACTGAGTTGCAATATTTTCATGCCTTCTACTTCTTGTGCTAATTTTTTGGCTTTAGATTTTATGAACTATGCAAGTTACTCATCTATTCATGTGTCATATATGCAAAAATAAAGGGAAGTAAAAATGGATGACATATACATATACAACATGTACACCTTGTCTCTTTTGTTAGCCACATTTCAGATTAACCAACGCCGAGGACGGCTTTATTTTCAAGAAGGGGAGGATGATGAGGACATGACTACCTTGGATATGACCAAAAATATTGCATATATGCATATTTGTCAGGTGATTTCTAGTGCAAACTATTCAATAATCTATTTATGTTATCCAGAACAAAAATACTTCACACACTTTTGTGTTTTGTCTAATTGCAGGTGTATGGGACATTTGTACAATCCACATATGAAGATAAGGAAGAAAGAGATGTTTATTTTCTGTCCAAAAAGTTCTCTCACGTCACTTTTGGCCCAAGAGAAGATAGAGTCCAAGTCTCTCACGTTCTGGATTCAGATTCGGACTGCACAGACATACCTGACTCAAAACGCACACAAGTTTTTCATACGGACTCCGAATTGGGTGATTCTTTTTTTGTTGGAAACTAGATTTCGTGCACTTTCCAACTCAATTGGAATCACCTTCAAATTCGTCCGGAGCGTTGAGTTGTGGACGAAACAATCTGATGCTGCAGCAGAATCCGAGTCAAACTACAAGTCCAAAGGTGTTACATCACCTCCACTTGGGCCCATTGGCCTTGTACGACCTAGATTTAGTTTTAGGCTGCCTTGGGACGTCCTCCCACCTCCTTGGCCGCCACCCCTTGCTCCTATATAAGTAGATCCATCTAGTAGCTTTTCCTTGGGATTTGTTTAGTTAAAAGTTAGCCATTGCAACTTCGTGTACTTCGTTTGTGTCCAACGACCAGACCAAGACCGCTTACGGATCCCCACCTTTATCAATACTTCATATATACTCGCAATATTCAGATTGCTTTTATCATAATCTTGCTTGTTCTTCGATTGCTTGCAGGAATAGACCTTCGTGGTCAGGTTGATTGTGCTCTGGCGTGGTCAATAACCTCTCGGAGTTGGTTTAGCGATTGCTAACGCGCAACGTCGTGCACGTTTGTAGTCGGATCGTCAAAGTCGCCTCCACCAAATCGATAGTTATCATCTCATCGAAAGATCGGGACACCCTCGCCTCTATCATGTTGTCTGTTGCAATTATTTCGGTCTCACCAAAATAGCGATCGGTCTCACCCAGTTGGCTTGACATTTTCTCTGTTTCCTTATTGCTTCTCTTTGGTCTCACCGTGTTGATGTAATTGGTGCCATCGAGTTGATGTTTGCCCTAAGCCCTAGCACATCGGTCCCACCGAGTTGTTCCAGTCGGTCCCATTATGGCACCCCGGCTCAGAGCAAATAGATTACCTTGCATTGTCAGCCCAGAGATCAAGTCTTCTGGCAACACACAACACCGGTACATGTCGGTGCTATACAGACGGTTTTAAACTCCTTTTCGCAACGGCATTTGGAACCGCCGCCAAGTGAGTGTCGGCGATAGGGGGCCCTTCCCACAGGACCCAGAATCCATCGGGGATATGCCCTCCTGGCAAACACGCTCGGCAAAATGAGGTCGTGTGCGACCGGCGAGCGAGCAAATACGGTTATATGTACACTAGTGCTAAAAAACAATTATACAAGCGAAATCATTTCCAGCGTAAGTACATCCCACACAGTCAGCCCCCGCTAAACGTTTCCGTTCGTATGTACATTCCACACAGTCCATCCAAGGAATATGTTTCCGTTACTATGTACAACCCACACAGTCAATAATTTTGAAGTGTGTGTGGTAAGGTGACTATCGCAAACATTTAATAAGAAAGAACTGTGTGCGATCTTGTTGTTAATCGCACACGTTTTTTCTTGACTGATCGTGTGTGCAGTGCAAATTGATCACACACATTTTTTCCTGGCTAATCATGTGTGCGGTGGAGATTGATTGCACACGTAGTGGATCCTAGAAACGTGTCTAATCTCCACGTCTATCGTAGACGTTTCGCTTTTGCAAAGCATGTGCAATGTAATCCCTAATTAATCCCTAATTAAAAAAATCACCTTTTTGAATTTGAAAGTAGGCAATCACTTGTTTCACATCCAACCAGGTTTATTACAAATATAGGTTCGACCACAAATGCATAATCTGATGCACAGGTACATATCCTGAAGAACTACAGAAGCACCAAGTAAAGAATCATCGACCACAGTTGTACTAAAGACGGTAAAGAGAGAGGCGAAAGACATGCTGGTTGCTGGAGAAGCTGAAGCGGAATGCCCATATTGTGCCCTCCTCCATGCGTAATGCGTGCACGACTCTAGACCAACCCCTTGTGATGGCTGCCCATCCATCCTCACAATCTTCATTATGACTTCTTGATGCTCATTGTAGTCAAGATGAAATACTTTAACCTTCATTGCGTGTCCACCAATAATGTAATTTGCAAGGTAATCTTGAGTGAACTGCTTCGGGAACCACTGCGAACGAAAAAGATTCAGACATTGTTGTCTAACAACTCATTATGGGCAGTAAAAAGAGTAGGCTGCAGAGTTTGTAGTTACCATCCTACAGCTCACTTTTGTGTTGGATAGAGCATAAACAAATAATTTTCTTGCCACCATTCATATCTTTTTGCTAATAATCCTTATCAGTTTCCTCACTTGATGCTTATTCATGAATATCTCATTGCCCCATACGCAAAAAGGGTCGATATGTGGATCCTTGCCAAGGGCATATGTACCTACAAGCAACAAGTCAATATTAGAAGCTAACAAGTGTCCAGGCCTGGATCTATATGCACTACATTATGGAATGATGGGGGAGTACAAGCCGAGGGACGAAGCTAACCTCGGCAGAAAATAGTGGCCACTCCCGTTGTTGTCCTGCATAAGTGGTGGAAAGACATGATAAGTACGACGACCTTAACATCAAACGGATATAGCAAAGGTAAACAATATCATCTCCGAATGATAGCTTGAATGTGTTGGTTTCAGCATGCTGTTAAAGCATATATAAGATGGAAGGCAATGTTACCGAAGCAGGCTTAACAACCATCAAATATTGCAATTAAAACTGGTACTGTTGAAAATGAATAGAACGTAGGTAATGCTTAAACATCACTGGATAAATGTGTAAAACTGAAATAAAGGCATGTGTTAACTGTTAACTACACGAGGAATAACTGGAACCAAACACAGCCATTCAAACTGGTATTAATGCAATCGAGTGGCACAGTTCCGACTTGCACATAATGAAAAACACATTGTGAATGACTGAAATAAACAAGGCATGAATAATCAGTATAACAACCAAATATAGCCATTGAAAACTGGACAGAGTCTCACTGGAACCAACCTAACAAGGAAATATAGATAAACAGGGCATATGCTTGAAACCTGGACAAATTCTCACTGCAACCAACCTAACAAGCAAATACAGATAAACAAGGCATCTGCTTGAAAACTGGAAAAATGCAAAAAAAGCAACCTAACAACCAAACTAGAAATAAACAAGGCATATGCTTGATAACTAGACAAATGCTCACTTCAACCAAACTAAGACAAAATACATATAAACAAGGCATCGGCTTGATAATTGGAAAAATGCTCGCTCCAACCAACCTAACAACCTAACACATATAAACAAGGCATCTACTCACTATAAACAACCAAATATAGCCATTCGTGAAACTGAAGTGGACAATTCATACTTAAACATCACATAGCCCTATTGAACAATACATTTTTGCATAACTGAAACAATTAAACAGGGCACAGTTATAGCACCGCACGGCAAATGCTACTACAACAAAGGGTACGGGTTGGCAAGCTTGAAAAGGTAAGATTTGCTGATAGGATGTTGACTCATATTTCATGGACCGGATCCTTCCAGTTGGAAGAGCACAGACCCATGGTGGAAGAACCTTTGTGGGTGCCCTCCTCGTGGTCATGGTCGATGAGATCTGACTTGGAAATTGAGGATTCCAAGCCGCCGCCGTCGAACGTGTCCTTCAGAAATGACAAAATGGGATCGATGGCATACAAGGATCGCAAATCCTTGACCGCTTGGCGGAGGAGATCAACGTCAGGGCCGTCGAAAAGATCTACGATAGTTGAACCAGAGGGGCTGGGGATGGACCACGTAACCTGTGACATGGCCCGCGTGAAGCCGTCGTCGTCGACGAGCTTGATGTCATAGCCAGCTTTCCTGAGATATAATAATATGCAAGCCCGCTGACATGAAGCCTTCGACATGGCAACGTAATGAACGACTTCGCCGGCTTCCGCGGTGACGTGTTGCTCCGGGGTTGACAGGTCGGGGCGAACGACAGCTACCTCGCTAACGTCCGTCAGAGAGGCCATGATAAACCATTTCTTGGCCGAACGCTCGTCGGGATCCCCGGGTTACGTGGTCGAGCTTAGGCTGCGACATTCTGGAGTAGGGGATGTGGATCTGGCGGGGAGGGACACCACAGGCCTCATCTAAAAACTCAGGGGAGTGGGCAACGGTATGGGAATCGCTGGGTAACCTAAAGTTTATTATCTAAGCTAGGAGGAACGGGAAGACCGGCATGGGTGGGCGGTGGCGCCGACGGCGTCGGCGGCGGCCGCGAGATAGGGTTCCTGATAGAGGCGAGGGTCCTGATCTTTCGATGAGATGATAACTATCGATTTGGTGGAGACGACTTTGACGATCCGACTACAAACGTGAACGACGTTGCGCCTTAGCAATCACTAAACCAATCTCCTGAGGTTACTGACGATGCTGGAAGCACGGTCAGCCTGACCACGAAGGTCTATTCCTGCAAGCAATCGAAGAACGAGCAAGAATATGATAAAGCAATCTGAATATTGCAAATATATATGAAGTATTGATAATGGTGGGGATCCGGAAGCGGTCTTGGTCTGGTCGTTGGACACAAACGAAGTACACGAAGTTGCAATGGCTAACTTTTAACTAAACAAAATCCCCAGGAAAAGCTACTAGATGGATCTACTTATATAGGAGCAAGGGGTGGCGGCCAAGGAGGCGGGAGGACGTCCCAAGGCAGCCTAAAACTAAATCTAGGTCGTACAAGGCCAATGGGCCCAAGTGGAGGTGATGTAACACCTTTGGACTTGTAGTTTGACTCGGATTCTGCTGCAGCATCAGATTGTTTCGTCCACAACTCAACGCTCCGGACGAATTTGAAGGTGATTCCAATTGGGTTGGAAAGTGCACGAAATCTAGTTTCCAACAAAAAAAGAATCACCCAATTCGGAGTCCGTATGAAAAACTTGTATGCGTTTTGAGTTAGGTGTGTCTGTGCAGTCCGAATCTGAATCCAGAACGTGAGAGACTTGGACTCTATCTTCTCTTGGGCCAAAAGTGACGTGAGAGAACTTTTTGGACAGCAAATAAACATCTCTTTCTTCCTTATCTTCATATGTGGATTGTACAAATGTCCCATACACCTGCAATTAGACAAAACACAAAAGTGTGTGAAGTATTTTTGTTCTGGATAACATAAATAGATTATTGAATAGTTTGCACTAGAAATCACCTGACAAATATGCATATATGCAATATTTTTGGTCATATCCAAGGTAGTCATGTCCTCATCATCCTCCCCTTCTTGAAAATAAAGCCGTCCTCGGCGTTGGTTAATCTGAAATGTGGCTAACAAAAGAGACAAGGTGTACATGTTGTATATGTATATATCATCCATTTTTACTTCCCTTGATTTTTGCATATATGACACTTGAATAGATGAGTAACTTGCATAGTTCATAAAATCTAAAGCCAAAAAATTAGCACAAGAAGTAGAAGGCATGAAAATATTGCAACTCAGTTTGCACATATAAGTGAAGCTCTTATTCATTTCAAAAGATTGACAATGTTCATCATTAAACCATCCCAACATTGGTGAATAAACCGTACTTGCATCAAATTTACATGCTACAACATGCTTAAATAAGCAAACATGCAATAAGTCATTCAACACAGAATCATCACCAAGATTAGAGGTCATATCAAAATGATTAAACATTGGTTCTTTTGCATCAATAGTTAATTCAATGGGTGCACTCAAAATTGTTGGTATTTCAGTTGTTTGATCACATGGAAAAGTCAAATTATCAACGTAGTCCTCTAAAATAGGTGGTGTGATCAAAGTAGTGGGTAGCACATCAGATGGTGCATTCAAATTGACAAGGCATTCATCATTCTCATGTAGAGATGGAAGATCAGTACCTTTGTCATTACCTCTTATGATCAACTCAGATGATGTAGCCACTCTCGGGGGCGATGTGTCACATGGTGGAGGTGATGTAGTCCTGACAACAACGGATGTGGTTGTCATAGTATGCTTAGTAGTTGAAGGAACAATCATATCAACTCTTGGAATGTGCACCGTGCGCTTGTTCTCCTTGTGGCCAACACGTCGTTTTATTTCCTGTTCAGCTTTGCAAGCAAGATGAAACAAATGGTCCATAGGATAACACTCTTCATGAATTAGTATCTCTTGAATATCACGGTTTAATCCTCCCCAAAATCTATCCATAAAATCATCTTTACTTTCTTCTAAAGAGGAATGCAACAAGGTAGTTTGTAAATCATCATAATATTTTGTTACAGTTTCACTACCTTGTTTTAAGTGTTGCAACTTCTTAATCTTGTCACGAGTATAATAAGCAGGGACGAAAGTATGTCGCATGGCAAGTTTCAAATCATCCCAAGTAGTAGGTATATAATCAGGGTGTAACCGACAATATTCACTCCACCAAACCAAAGCATAACCAGTGAAAGAACCAACCGGAACCTTAACCTTTTTATGTTCATTGAAATTATGGGAAGCAAATATATTTTTTATGTCGAACTCCCATTCAATATATAAAGCAGGTTTAAAACGGCCATTAAATGGTGGTATAGATACATTAACCTGATCATGTGCATTTGGATGTTTGTGCACCTCTCGTGACGGTTGTGGTATTTGCAAAGGTGGTGGCACGTCTCCTGCGATCGACAAAGCCGATGAATTGACTCTGGATCCTGTCATGATTAGTAGAACAAGAAACAAAACCCAAAAATAATGTTCCTATAACTACTAGGATGTGGTGGTAAAACGCTCACAGTAAAGCAAATATCAATGTCTTACAAGTTCTTACCATGCAGCAGGCGGTGATCGGCAACCAGCGGTGTCAAGTAACTCCGAATATTGAGTAAAGCGATTGCCAGGGGAGCGTACGTATACACGGTGTAGAAATATGTGGAGCTGGGTTGGCTATATATGGTAGCAAAAGATTAGCAATAATCAATTCAAAGATGCAATGTTGAATAAACGCTCAACGACGGTACTGTGCTGGTCCTAGGCTAGACCGTACTAGAGACGCGAGCCTAAAACACTAATGAGGTCACGGCGTAGCACAACTAGCATCAATGAAGGATACTAAGTAGCTCTTGACAGCAAGATATAAGTGAATATCACAACGGCAGTGAAGATAATGATGAAAAACAACTTCCAAGCAGGATATACAACAACTCTCTCTCCAACTTTCCTCTTGAAAAGTTTAAGACAATTTTCTGATAAATTCTTTCAAAGAATGCTATTAACTCAAGCTTTCCAATGCAAAAAGAATCACTCAATTCCGAGTTGATATGAGGAGTCAAAGAATTCTAAAACTGGCCTGAAAAATTGGAACAAGCTGTGTTCATGAACTTCGGAGGGCAAAAAGACCTATTTAGAAGCCGATTTTGAGGTGTCAAATATTGAACTAGCTTCTGCAACTATTTAGATGCGGCTCGTTGCTAGCTTCAATTTGAGTACTCACGGAGCTAAAACGGACTTCGTATGAGAAAGATACACCTGTTTTACTGAATAGTGCGCAAAAGAGATTCCAATCCGAATTCAGGTACGAGATTGATTCTAGATAGATCCGATTTTTTTTCTTCTCTCTTTTTTTTTCTCACGCTTTTTTTTTTCTTTTTCTTCTCTCTTTTTCTTTTTTTTCCTCTCTTTTTTTCCTCTATCTTTTTTTTCTCCCTCTTTCCAAGACAAACTAGATAAGATGCAGATTGGATCAGGCGAAGATGTGAATGACCTCAACTATGATTATGACAATGAACAGTGCGTAGCACGTGGTGGAAATTAATGGATGGAATGGTGGACAGCGGAAGGGATAATGATGCAGCTGCGGCGTGACTAATGTGAACAGAACTCGAAACTCTAAAGGAACTAGACACTAAGACCAGCAACTAACACGACGATGCAACCGATAATTCAACTATGCAAGCAATGAATAGAAAATTGCAAAGGCTCGGACTGACTTGGATAAATGATGAACAGATCTAACTTTTTTTATGGCTTTTTCATGGACTGTAGGTATGAATGACAGATGCGATCTAAACTATGAAAAACTGTAAAATCTCACCGAGCAACCTGAAAACTGATACCACTTGATAGAGGCGAGGGTCCCGATCTTTCGATGAGATGATAACTATCGATTTGGTGGAGACGACTTTGACGATCCGACTACAAACGTGAACGACGTTGCGCCTTAGCAATCACTAAACCAATCTCCTGAGGTTACTGACGATGCTGGAAGCACGGTCAGCCTGACCACGAAGGTCTATTCCTGCAAGCAATCGAAGAACGAGCAAGAATATGATAAAGCAATCTGAATATTGCAAATATATATGAAGTATTGATAATGGTGGGGATCCGGAAGCGGTCTTGGTCTGGTCGTTGGACACAAACGAAGTACACGAAGTTGCAATGGCTAACTTTTAACTAAACAAAATCCCCAGGAAAAGCTACTAGATGGATCTACTTATATAGGAGCAAGGGGTGGCGGCCAAGGAGGCGGGAGGACGTCCCAAGGCAGCGTAAAACTAAATCTAGGTCGTACAAGGCCAATGGGCCCAAGTGGAGGTGATGTAACACCTTTGGACTTGTAGTTTGACTCGGATTCTGCTGCAGCATCAGATTGTTTCGTCCACAACTCAACGCTCCGGACGAATTTGAAGGTGATTCCAATTGGGTTGGAAAGTGCACGAAATCTAGTTTCCAACAAAAAAAGAATCACCCAATTCGGAGTCCGTATGAAAAACTTGTATGCGTTTTGAGTTAGGTGTGTCTGTGCAGTCCGAATCTGAATCCAGAACGTGAGAGACTTGGACTCCATCTTCTCTTGGGCCAAAAGTGACGTGAGAGAACTTTTTGGACAGCAAATAAACATCTCTTTCTTCCTTATCTTCATATGTGGATTGTACAAATGTCCCATACACCTGCAATTAGACAAAACACAAAAGTGTGTGAAGTATTTTTGTTCTGGATAACATAAATAGATTATTGAATAGTTTGCACTAGAAATCACCTGACAAATATGCATATATGCAATATTTTTGGTCATATCCAAGGTAGTCATGTCCTCATCATCCTCCCCTTCTTGAAAATAAAGCCGTCCTCGGCGTTGGTTAATCTGAAATGTGGCTAACAAAAGAGACAAGGTGTACATGTTGTATATGTATATGTCATCCATTTTTACTTTCCTTGATTTTTGCATATATGACACATGAATAGATGAGTAACTTGCATAGTTCATAAAATCTAAAGCCAAAAAATTAGCACAAGAAGTAGAAGGCATGAAAATATTGCAACTCAGTTTGCACATATAAGTGAAGCTCTTA
Organism: Triticum dicoccoides; assembly: GCF_002162155.2. NCBI lineage: Eukaryota > Viridiplantae > Streptophyta > Magnoliopsida > Poales > Poaceae > Triticum > Triticum dicoccoides. Next base: position 215,334,755 of record NC_041389.1, on the reverse strand, counting down.
TTCATTTCAAAAGATTGACAATGTTCATCATTAAACCATCCCAACATTGGTGAATAAACCTTACTTGCATCAAATTTACATGCTACAACATGCTTAAATAAGCAAACATGCAATAAGTCATTCAACACAGAATCATCACCAAGATTAGAGGTCATATCAAAATGATTAAACATTGGTTCTTTTGCATCAATAGTTAATTCAATGGGTGCACTCAAAATTGTTGGTGTTTCAGTTGTTTGATCACATGGCAAAGTCAAATTATCAACGTAGTCCTCTAAAATAGGTGGTGTGATCAAAGTAGTGGGTAGCTCATCAGATGGTGCATTCAAATTGACAAGGCATTCATCATTCTCATGTAGAGATGGAAGATCAGTACCTTTGTCATTACCTCTTATGATCAACTCAGATGATGTAGCCACTCTCGGGGGCGATGTGTCACATGGTGGAGGTGATGTAGTCCTGACAACAACGGATGTGGTTGTCATAGTATGCTTAGTAGTTGAAGGAACAATCATATCAACTCTTGGAATGTGCACCGTGCGCTTGTTCTCCTTGTGGCCAACACGTCGTTTTATTTCCTGTTCAGCTTTGCAAGCAAGATGAAACAAATGGTCCATAGGATAACACTCTTCATGAATTAGTATCTCTTGAATATCACGGTTTAATCCTCCCCAAAATCTATCCATAAAATCATCTTTACTTTCTTCTAAAGAGGAATGCAACAAGGTAGTTTGTAAATCATCATAATATTTTGTTACAGTTTCACTACCTTGTTTTAAGTGTTGCAACTTCTTAATCTTGTCACGAGTATAATAAGCAGGGACGAAAGTATGTCGCATGGCAAGTTTCAAATCATCCCAAATAGTAGGTATATAATCAGGGTGTAACCGACAATATTCACTCCACCAAACCAAAGCATAACCAGTGAAAGAACCAACTGGAACCTTAACCTTTTTATGTTCATTGAAATTATGGGAAGCAAATATATTTTTTATGTCGAACTCCCATTCAATATATAAAGCAGGTTTAAAACGGCCATTAAATGGTGGTATAGATACATTAACCTGATCATGTGCATTTGGATGTTTGTGCACCTCTCGTGACGGTTGTGGTATTTGCAAAGGTGGTGGCACGTCTCCTGCGATCGACAAAGCCGATGAATTGACTCTGGATCCTGTCATGATTAGTAGAACAAGAAACAAAACCCAAAAATAATGTTCCTATAACTACTAGGATGTGGTGGTAAAACGCTCACAGTAAAGCAAATATCAATGTCTTACAAGTTCTTACCATGCAGCAGGCGGTGATCGGCAACCAGCGGTGTCAAGTAACTCCGAATATTGAGTAAAGCGATTGCCAGGGGAGCGTACGTATACACGGTGTAGAAATATGTGGAGCTGGGTTGGCTATATATGGTAGCAAAAGATTAGCAATAATCAATTCAAAGATGCAATGTTGAATAAACGCTCAACGACGGTACTGTGCTGGTCCTAGGCTAGACCGTACTAGAGACGCGAGCCTAAAACACTAATGAGGTCACGGCGTAGCACAACTAGCATCAATGAAGGATACTAAGTAGCTCTTGACAGCAAGATATAAGTGAATATCACAACGGCAGTGAAGATAATGATGAAAAACAACTTCCAAGCAGGATATACAACAACTCTCTCTCCAACTTTCCTCTTGAAAAGTTTAAGACAATTTTCTGATAAATTCTTTCAAAGAATGCTATTAACTCAAGCTTTTCAATGCAAAAAGAATCACTCAATTCCGAGTTGATATGAGGAGTCAAAGAATTCTAAAACTGGCCTGAAAAATTGGAACAAGCTGTTTTCATGAACTTCGGAGGGCAAAAAGACCTATTTAGAAGCCGATTTTGAGGTGTCAAATATTGAACTAGCTTCTGCAACTATTTAGATGCGGCTCGTTGCTAGCTTCAATTTGAGTACTCACGGAGCTAAAACGGACTTCGTATGAGAAAGATACACCTGTTTTACTGAACAGTGCGCAAAAGAGATTCCAATCCGAATTCAGGTACGAGATTGATTCTAGATAGATCCGATTTTTTTTCTTCTCTCTTTTTTTTTCTCACGCTTTTTTTTCTTTTTCTTCTCTCTTTTTCTTTTTTTTCCTCTCTTTTTTTCCTCTATCTTTTTTTTCTCCCTCTTTCCAAGACAAACTAGATAAGATGCAGATTGGATCAGGCGAATATGTGAATGACCTCAACTATGATTATGACAATGAACAGTGCGTAGCACGTGGTGGAAATTAATGGATGGAATGGTGGACAGCGGAAGGGATAATGATGCAGCTGTGGCGTGACTAATGTGAACAGAACTCGAAACTCTAAAGGAACTAGACACTAAGACCAGCAACTAACACGACGATGCAACCGATAATTCAACTATGCAAGCAATGAATAGAAAATTGCAAAGGCTCGGACTGACTTGGATAAATGATGAACAGATCTAACTTTTTTTATGGCTTTTTCATGGACTGTAGGTATGAATGACAGATGCGATCTAAACTATGAAAAACTGTAAAATCTCACCGAGCAACCTGAAAACTGATACCACTTGATAGAGGCGAGGGTCCCGATCTTTCGATGAGATGATAACTATCGATTTGATGGAGACGACTTTGACGATCCGACTACAAACGTGAACGACGTTGCGCCTTAGCAATCACTAAACCAATCTCCTGAGGTTACTGACGATGCTGGAAGCACGGTCAGCCTGACCACGAAGGTCTATTCCTGCAAGCAATCGAAGAACGAGCAAGAATATGATAAAGCAATCTGAATATTGCAAATATATATGAAGTATTGATAATGGTGGGGATCCGGAAGCGGTCTTGGTCTGGTCGTTGGACACAAACGAAGTACACGAAGTTGCAATGGCTAACTTTTAACTAAACAAAATCCCCAGGAAAAGCTACTAGATGGATCTACTTATATAGGAGCAAGGGGTGGCGGCCAAGGAGGTGGGAGGACGTCCCAAGGCAGCCTAAAACTAAATCTAGGTCGTACAAGGCCAATGGGCCCAAGTGGAGGTGATGTAACACCTTTGGACTTGTAGTTTGACTCGGATTCTGCTGCAGCATCAGATTGTTTCGTCCACAACTCAACGCTCCGGACGAATTTGAAGGTGATTCCAATTGGGTTGGAAAGTGCACGAAATCTAGTTTCCAACAAAAAAAGAATCACCCAATTCGGAGTATGTATGAAAAACTTGTGTGCGTTTTGAGTCAGGCATGTCTGTGCAGTCCGAATCTGAATCCAGAACGTGAGAGACTTGGACTCTATCTTCTCTTGGGCCAAAAGTGACGTGAGAGAACTTTTTGGACAGCAAATAAACATCTCTTTCTTCCTTATCTTCATATGTGGATTGTACAAATGTCCCATACACCTGCAATTAGACAAAACACAAAAGTGTGTGAAGTATTTTTGTTCTGGATAACATAAATAGATTATTGAATAGTTTGCACTAGAAATCACCTGACAAATATGCATATATGCAATATTTTTGGTCATATCCAAGGTAGTCATGTCCTCATCATCCTCCCCTTCTTGAAAATAAAGCCGTCCTCGGCGTTGGTTAATCTGAAATGTGGCTAACAAAAGAGACAAGGTGTACATGTTGTATATGTATATGTCATCCATTTTTACTTCCCTTGATTTTTGCATATATGACACTTGAATAGATGAGTAACTTGCATAGTTCATAAAATCTAAAGCCAAAAAATTAGCACAAGAAGTAGAAGGCATGAAAATATTGCAACTCAGTTTGCACATATAAGTGAAGCTCTTATTCATTTCAAAAGATTGACAATGTTCATCATTAAACCATCCCAACATTGGTGAATAAACCGTACTTGCATCAAATTTACATGCTACAACATGCTTAAATAAGCAAACATGCAATAAGTCATTCAACACAGAATCATCACCAAGATTAGAGGTCATATCAAAATGATTAAACATTGGTTCTTTTGCATCAATAGTTAATTCAATGGGTGCACTCAAAATTGTTGGTATTTCAGTTGTTTGATCACATGGAAAAGTCAAATTATCAACGTAGTCCTCTAAAATAGGTGGTGTGATCAAAGTAGTGGGTAGCTCATCAGATGGTGCATTCAAATTGACAAGGCATTCATCATTCTCATGTAGAGATGGAAGATCAGTACCTTTGTCATTACCTCTTATGATCAACTCAGATGATGTAGCCACTCTCGGGGGCGATGTGTCACATGGTGGAGGTGATGTAGTCCTGACAACAACAGATGTGGTTGTCATAGTATGCTTAGTAGTTGAAGGAACAATCATATCAACTCTTGGAATGTGCACCGTGCGCTTGTTCTCCTCGTGGCCAACACGTCGTTTTATTTCCTGTTCAGCTTTGCAAGCAAGATGAAACAAATGGTCCATAGGATAACACTCTTCATGAATTAGTATCTCTTGAATATCACGGTTTAATCCTCCCCAAAATCTATCCATAAAATCATCTTCACTTTCTTCTAAAGAAGAATGCAACAAGGTAGTTTGTAAATCATCATAATATTTTGTTACAGTTTCACTACCTTGTTTTAAGTGTTGCAACTTCTTAATCATGTCACGAGTATAATAAGCAGGGACGAAAGTATGTCGCATGGCAAGTTTCAAATCATCCCAAGTAGTAGGTATATAATCAGGGTGTAACCGACAATATTCACTCCACCAAACCAAAGCATAACCAGTGAAAGAACCAACCGCAACCTTAACCTTTTTATGTTCATCGAAATTATGGGAAGCAAATATATTTTTTATGTCGAACTCCCATTCAATATATAAAGCAGGTTTAAAACGGCCATTAAATGGTGGTATAGATACATTAACCTGATCATGTGCATTTGGATGTTTGTGCACCTCTCGTGACGGTTGTGGTATTTGCAAAGGTGGTGGCACGTCTCCCGCGATCGACAAAGCCCATGAATTAACTCTGGATCCTGTCATGATTAGTAGCTCTGATACCACTTGATAGAAGCGAGGGTCCCGATCTTTCGATGAGATGATAACTATCGATTTGGTGGAGATGACTTTGACAATCCGACTACAAACGTGCACGACGTTGCGCCTTAGCAATCGCTAAACCAATCTCCTGAGGTTACTGACGACGCCGGAAGCACGGTCAGCCTGACCACGAAGGTCTATTCCTGCAAGCAATCGAAGAACGAGCAAGAATATGATAAAGCAATCTGAATATTGCAAATATATATGAGGTATTGATAATGGTGGGGATCCGGAAGCGGTCTTGGTCTGGTCGTTGGACACAAACGAAGTACACGAAGTTGCAATGGCTAACTTTTAACTAAACAAATCCCAAGGAAAAGCTACTAGATGGATCTACTTATATAGGAGCAAGGGGTGGCGGCCAAGGAGGTGGGAGGACGTCCCAAGGCAGCCTAAAACTAAATCTAGGTCGTACAAGGCTCATGGGCCCAAGTGGAGGTGATGTAACACCTTTGGACTTGTAGTTTGACTCGGATTCTGCTGCAGCATCAGATTGTTTCGTCCACAACTCAACGCTCCGGACGAATTTGAAGGTGATTCCAATTGGGTTGGAAAGTGCACGAAATCTAGTTTCCAACAAAAAAAGAATCACCCAATTCGGAGTCCGTATGAAAAACTTGTGTGCGTTTTGAGTCAGGTGTGTCTGTGCAGTCCGAATCTGAATCCAGAACGTGAGAGACTTGGACTCTATCTTCTCTTGGGCCAAAAGTGACGTGAGAGAACTTTTTGGACAGCAAATAAACATCTCTTTCTTCCTTATCTTCATATGTGGATTGTACAAATGTCCCATACACCTGCAATTAGACAAACCACAAAAGTGTGTGAAGTATTTTTGTTCTGGATAACATAAATAAATTATTGAATAGTTTGCACTAGAAATCACCTGACAAATATGCATATATGCAATATTTTTGCTCTGATACCACTTGATAGAGGCGAGGGTCCCGATCTTTCGATGAGATGATAACTATCGATTTGGTGGAGACGACTTTGACGATCCGACTACAAACGTGAACGACGTTGCGCCTTAGCAATCACTAAACCAATCTCCTGAGGTTACGGACGATGCTGGAAGCACGGTCAGCCTGACCACGAAGGTCTATTCCTGCAAGCAATCGAAGAACGAGCAAGAATATGATAAAGCAATCTGAATATTGCAAATATATATGAAGTATTGATAATGGTGGGGATCCGGAAGCGGTCTTGGTCTGGTCGTTGGACACAAACGAAGTACACGAAGTTGCAATGGCTAACTTTTAACTAAACAAAATCCCCAGGAAAAGCTACTAGATGGATCTACTTATATAGGAGCAAGGGGTGGCGGCCAAGGAGGTGGGAGGACGTCCCAAGGCAGCCTAAAACTAAATCTAGGTCGTACAAGGCCAATGGGCCCAAGTGGAGGTGATGTAACACCTTTGGACTTGTAGTTTGACTCGGATTCTGCTGCAGCATCAGATTGTTTCGTCCACAACTCAACGCTCCGGACGAATTTGAAGGTGATTCCAATTGGGTTGGAAAG